>NC_133024.1:3988281-4294687 GCF_048771995.1 Taeniopygia guttata | reverse complement strand
GGGGGGTGCGGGAGGAGTCTCAGGGTAGTGGTGCGGCGAAAGGCCCGGAAGGCCGGTAGGGCCTGGCGGCACCACGTGTCCCGCGGGGCGGGGGCCCGGGGCCGCTCTGTGGCCTTTGCGCTGCGGGCATCGCTGCCCGCCCGGTCTTTGTGGGCATCGCTGCCCGCCCAGCCTTCCAGAAACCTTCCAGAAACCTTCCAGAAACCTTCCAGAAACCTTCCAGAAACCTTCCAGAAACCGGGATCCCGCTCCCCGCCCTGCTCTTGGGCCGGGCCCTGCCTCTTCATCCCGCTGCCTCCCGGGATGCGGCAGGCCCCGCCTCGTGCCCGCGAGAAACGCGAGATTTAATAGGGAATTTGGAATGATTTAGGCAATATGATATGTGAATATATAGTGTATGTTAAGTCGATTCTGTTGCCTATTAAACTTACGCTGAGACGCCAAAAAGAAGGGGGGTCTCTGATGGAAATTGTTGAGCTTGCTAAAGATGCAAAGCAAAAGGGCGACTGCGCATCTGAGTTGGAAAGTTCCATAGTGAGGAAGACTATGGAAGCTTCATCTCACCGGACCGTAGCCTCATTTTTGAGACCACTGACTCAATAAAAGAAAGAACTACGCAGTCGCAGCTAATTTCCATATCATGCGGAGAATAGGTGGGGTTAGTTTCTGGATATGTATAGGCGATATAGAATATGCACGGATTTTGTGTATAAATCAGGGGATTGGGGAAGCTGGGGTACACAGGATTTGGGAAGATTTTGCCCCCCCTGCGTGCAGCACTGAATAAATACCTACTTACTTTACAACCCTTGGTTGTGGAATTATTACCGTGTATCACGAGAGCTCTCACAGGGGCTGGGCAGCAACTTCCAGCCGGGCCCTGAAATTGAAGCAGTTCAGAAGTATCCGGGTCGTTCTGCTTGATATTTTCTGATAGCTTTGTCAGCGATGCAGAACAATGTTTTCTATAGATTTCCTTACCAATAAATCCGGTTTCGTTGTGTTTGACGTTAACATAATGAAGATTTTGGTAGAACTGGAGAAATGTATTTTAATAAAGGAGAAGCTTTCTTTGAATAGTGGGCAGAAAGCAAGCAGGTGTGGGGTTTATTTATTTTTTATTATTTATAGAATCAGCCGAAGACTTTGGCTTGAAAGGGACCTTAAATATCATTTAGCTCCAAGCCCCATCCAGCCTGATCTTGGACACTTCCAGGGTTGTGTATCTGCATTTTTTCTGGGAAATCTGTGCCAGGGCCTCACCACCCTTACAGGGAAGAATTTCAGGGATTTCTAGCACTTAATAGAAACCTACTCTTATTCAGTGTGAAGCCTTTGCCCCTTGTCCTGTCTCTCCAGGCTCTTGTCCAAAGTCCCTCTCTCCAAGAAAGAGGGAAAATAGGAAACTTTTCTATTTGTTGCTACTTAACAGAAAGAAGAGAAAGCCCTTTGTGTTTAGTTTTAGAATCCTTCTTGGAGCCAAATAATGACATATGTTCAGGGCAGGGGCAGAACAGGGAAGCAGAGTGGCCTCAGTGTTAGAAAATTCAGGGCCAGAACAGCGAGACTTGTCTTCTGCAAAACAAGGAGGCAGCTGGCAATCTAAGATGTTTGGTTTGTATTTAGAGAGTAAATATTATTACTTTTCTCCCTTCTCTTATGGGCTGCACAGTGCTTTTTATCCTGCTTTTTTTTTTTTAAGGTCCTTTCTAGTGACCCCATCTTGTCTTAAGGTTCCCAAACTGAAGCCAGGCTGATCGCCTTCTCAAGCACAGATATTTTACTTAATCATTCTGCTTCTGAATTTTCAAATTCACTTAACTCAGTTCTGTGTTTTGAACAGAGAACTGAGTTAAATTATTTTCGTAGCATACAAAGGTGCAAGTAAAGAAGCATGTACAGAAACCCTTGCACCTCTCCAACTGGGTCTTGGTTGTTTTCTGTTTGTTTTTGGCATGTCACAAAACTTTTTTGGAAGACTGAGGGGATGCAAACTGTATTGCAAGTCAGGTTACTGTTCAGATTTTCTCTTTAGAAGCTTTTTATGACTGCTGAGCTGCCTAGTTGAGAAGGTGTACGCACTAATTCTCACTGTCTTTGGGTAAGGTTTGGTGTCTATTTACACGGTATGTGAAATACCAAATGTATATTAATAAAAGACTTTGAAGGACTCAGTGAATTGACGCTGCTTTAATGAGAATTTACTAGTTCATCACTTTTTTTGTTAGCCTAATTCTGATCAGTCATTTTTCTCTTTAGCATTATTCAGGACTAGAAGAAGCTGTCTATAGAAACATCCAGGCATGCAAAGAACTTGCTCAAACCACCCGTACAGCATATGGACCAAATGGTAAATAAATCTTAAAATTATTGCTGCATTTTTGAGACAATGCTATGTTTGGAGCTAAACATACTTTGACAAACAAGCAGCTGGGGGAAACACACTGGACTTGCTCTAAAACTGCAAATACGTGACTATTTCTTTGTGACTGTAGAAAACAGATTTTGTTTTGACAGCTCTTGATCAGTGTCTGCTTTGCCAGGTTTTTGTAGCAGTTACTGTGTTCTCTTTGAAACACAGTATAAAATATATGAAAAAGTATAAAAATTAAAGGAAACATGATAACATGGTAGGTAGTCATAGTGAACATAATCTTGTTCAGTCAGATATATAGAAACAAAATATTCTCCTCTATTGTTTAATTAAATTATGTGCTGGTATTTCTGAACAGAAAACTGCTTACTCTGAAATCACTGATTTCTCCTTAATGTCCTACACTTCAAGTATTATTTCACAAAAATGTTTTGAAGTTCTTAAATTATAAACAGAGCTAACATTTTAATGTGCAAGATACACCTGAAAGTTAGGAAACAGTGTCTGTGTACAAAATTTTTTTGCATAAGGAATTATTTTTATCAATTGTTTTGTTTCCCCATTTAGGAATGAACAAAATGGTTATCAATCATCTGGAAAAGCTTTTTGTTACAAATGATGCTGCTACTATCCTGAGAGAGCTAGAGGTAAGTTTTCTTGCTTCAGATGATGCCAGTTGTGCACCAGTGTTTCTGCTCATGGGCTGTTACAGTTCTGACTGTCAGTAAGGATAAAGTAAGTATAAAATGGTAGGTATAAGTATTCAGGAATATGGAATTTTATTGCATTTATTTGAAAGAATAGTGAAGCAGTGCAATCTTCAAGCAGGACTCTCCCACATACCCCCTCCCTTAAAATGAAACTGTTATTTGGACAAGTATTTTGTATGTTACACATGAATTCGATTTGAAGATCTAAACTCATCTAAACTCCAGACTCTTTTCCTGTTGCAGAAGTCAGTTGTGAAACCACTGCAGTGTGTGAAAGTAGCTCAGAACCAATGTCAGGGATGTCTAATGTATGTTGTAGGGGCAATGTTCAGTTCTCTGATATTTTTTAAATATATATTTCTGCTTTTTCTTACTAGAGAAGTTAGCCAATTAAGAATATCTGTGCTGCTTTCTTTTCCAGTGTTGTGCATTCTTCATATCTCTAGGTACAATTTGAAATAAGAGAGCTTAGAAAGATGCATAGAAAAAGCCTGAAGCTGCAGTCTTAGGTGGTGTGTTAGTCACCAAGATGTGTAACTTCTTTTAAAGGTCCAGCATCCTGCTGCAAAAATGCTTGTGATGGCTTCACACATGCAAGAACAAGAAGTTGGAGATGGAACAAATTTTGTCCTCGTTTTTGCTGGAGTTCTTCTGGAGTTAGCAGAAGACCTTCTGAGGATGGGGTTATCTGTCTCAGAGGCAAGTTATAGTCTCATTACAATTCACAGCTTGAATCCAGATTGCTACTGATAAGTGTTCTTGGTCATAATACTGTGGAATCATCTGCTTTCTTCCCACCTGATTTTTTAGATAAAGATGTTTGAAGGGGAACCGTGTGTTCTGTTACTTGTGATTGCTTGCTTCCCTTGTAAACTTTTGCATCTGTTAACGTTTTATGGCTATTTGACAAGCAGTTAAAAGCAGTATGAAGTCTCGTAGTGAATATTTACTCTTTGCTACACAGGTGATTGAGGGATATGAAAAGGCTTGCAAGAAAGCCCTAGAAATTCTTCCAGATTTGGTGTGCTGTTCTGCAAAGAACCTTCGAGATGTTGAAGAAGTGGCATCTTTGTTGTACACGTCAGTCATGAGCAAACAATATGGCAATGAACAGTTCTTGGCAAAGCTCATTGCTCAGGCCTGTGGTAAGTGGGGCTGGAATAGGTGTGGGCACTCAGCTGAAACACTGAGTAGGTTTGGTTATGGTCCTTACATTTTCATGTAAGATGGGAAGTGTGGTGAGTTAGCAGGTTGGATTGGATGGAACTCTTTACCTCTGAAATTAGGGTAATCTTCTTCATGTTGAACTCTGCATTGGCATTGTAGTTCAGAAAAGGTTTGCCTTTCCTACTAGGCATTTCTAGAAATAGCTTTCATGTCCTTTTAGTGCAGAATTCCATCTTTCTCCCTCTTTTTATATCATTAGGAAGACATACTGTGCTTCTAATAAGCTGTTTTTAGTCGCAGCCACAGAACAATGGAAGTAAGACTGTAGTTCTGTTGAGTTGTTATCCCTTTACATTTCCAGGACAAAACCTTCATTTTTATTTCCAGTGATTTCTCTAAATACTCTGGGTTAGACTTACCTCTTGACTCTACCTGAACTTAATTAACTGAGCAGCCTGAATAAGTCTTTCTTTCTGATTATTACTTTTTAAAAATAAAATTTCTGTTTCTCTTTATGCCAGTTATTAGCAGGTTATAATTGTCTTGAATTTAGGCGTATATCTCAAACCACTGAATTAAGTAGTTCAGAAAAATTCCAGGCATTGTTTATGCACTGTTCTACTTTATTCATTAGGTGAGACATATTCATTATTTTTCTTATTTTCTTTTTTTCTCCTCCAGTTTCTATTCTTCCTGATTCTGGTCATTTCAATGTTGATAATATCAGAGTGTGCAAAATTGTGGTAAGTTTGAAGTAGCTGGCTTTAGTGTAATTATTAAGGTAAATAGTGTAACTTTGAACTTCCAGAGAGTCTTCTCTAATTTTGTTGTGGCATGTGTACTGAATTTTGGAAGTTAGTCTTTCTCTTGTATAGTCTCCAGTAGCAGCATTCAGAAACAGGAATCATTCATACTGGAAGTAATCTAAAATGGGAACCTGTTAGACAGTGTTTGTTGTTGCTGAATAAGCTGAAGTCTTACACTTAGGGTGTTACATCCAAATGATTGTAAGGTCTGCTTTTCATGCAGAATAGTGCAGCTTTCTGACAACAAATGGGCAGTAATGCAGTGTTCCGCAGTTCACAGAATCAAAGAACAGTTTGGTTTGGGCTGGAATGTGTCTTAAAGATCACCCAGCTCCAGTTCCAGCCCCGTACCATGGGCAGGGACATCTTCCACTAGACCAGGCTGCTCCAAGCTCTGTCCAACCTGGCATTGAACACTTCCAGGGATGGGGCAGCTGCAGTTTCTCTGGGCAGCCAAGGCCTCACCACCCTCACAGGGAAGAATTTTTTCCTGATATTTAATCAAAACTTACTTTCTTTGAGTGAGAAACCATTCTCCCTTGTCCCATCACTACTTGCCCTTGTAAAAAGTCTCAGATTCCATTTATTTCCTTTCAGGGTGCTGGTATTTCTGCTTCCTCAGTACTGCATGGCATGGTTTTTAAAAAAGAAACTGAAGGAGATGTTACTTCTGTCAAAGATGCAAAAATAGCTGTGTATTCCTGCCCTTTTGATGGTATGATAACTGAAACTAAGGTATGTTAGAGCTCAAAATAAGTTACATCTCTATTTATGCATATGTGCTCTTATTTTTAGACTTAGCTATAAATATTCTTGACACTTGGTGATTGAGATATTTTGGTGAATATTGATTTTCTTAGTTTAAAAAAGTTAATAGAAAAGTTCTGAACCTTGATTGCTTCACAGAGTTTTTGAGATAGGGGAAATGGTGTTGGTTTTTTTGGGTTACTTGAGCCAAACTACGGCTTGAATTTCTGAACCCCAAGGTTGTCTGGAATTGACTGGTGATTTCCATTTTTTTTCCTCTCGTTTTTTACCCTGTTGCCTGGGAGTGTGTCAGTATTACAAAACAGGATGACTTAAAGTTTACAGATAGGTTGGGAGACAAAATGCTTTGTCAGAAACTTGTAGGTATATGGTTTAATGCTGAAGTTTTAACAGTGTATGTGTTTCACTAGGGCACTGTCCTAATAAAGAATGCTGAAGAACTGATGAACTTCAGTAAAGGAGAAGAAAATCTAATGGATTTGCAAGTCAAAGCTATTGCTGATAGTGGTGCAAATGTAGTAGTAACAGGTGGCAAAGTGGCAGATATGGCTCTTCATTATGCCAACAAGTACAATCTTATGTTAGTAAGGTAAGTACTAGGAGATCATGAAAACACTTGGACTACCAGATTTATGAAATGTAGTTGCCAAGTTAAGACAATACTTTTGCATGTGTTAACATTGTTATGGAAACTTGTTTTTGAAGGTTGAACTCCAAGTGGGATCTGAGAAGACTGTGCAAAACAGTTGGTGCAACAGCCCTACCCAGACTGGTATGTACTTCCCAAATGAGGTGCAGGAGGATGAGAACTGATGAGCAGGTCCAGTTCTTAACTCATGTTTTTATTTCTAGACTCCCCCTACTCTTGAAGAAATGGGTCACTGCAACAGTGTGTATTTATCAGAGGTTGGGGATACACAGGTTGTGGTGTTTAAGCATGGTATGTATGTTCTGTAGAACTGCTGACACTGCTGTTCTCAAGTGTGTTTGTATGCGTTTTGGATATAAGATTAATTAATTAATTCAGTAATTCATGTCTCTGAACAGAAAAGGAGGATGGAGCCATTTCTACTATCCTCATTCGTGGATCTACAGACAATCTGATGGATGACATAGAGAGAGCCGTGGATGATGGTGTCAATACTTTCAAAGTACTCACGAGGGTACGTAAATGAGAAGTGAATCAGTTTGAGGCAGAGGATTTTTTTTTTGTGTGTGAGCAGTTATGTGGTCATAAAAATATTATTTCATTTTTATTTTTTTTTTCCCAAAAAGAAATGTTCCTGTATTTACTTGGAAAACAGCATGCAAAAATTATTAAAACTGTTAGAATATTAATCTCCTTTACATACCAAGACATGGACATTGATTTTGAGTACAGAAATGTTGTGCATTTATGATTGTCTCCAGGAGTTGTCCTGTTTTAAGATTTATGATGATTACTTTGTGGGTTAAGAGATCAGAGTTAAGTAAATTCTGGTTTGCCAAAGGATGTACAAAATGCTTAATTTAAAATGCAATAAGACAAAACAAAAAGTCCCAACACCGTGTAATACCTGTTGACATATTAAACTTAGTATACAGTAGATTGGTTTCCTGTATGATATTTCCCAATAAAATAATGGGAAAAAAAGAGAAAATCTAGGAATGCTGTTACAGTTAACCAGGAATTAATTTTTTTTTAAAAAAACCCCAAAAAATCCGAGACACAAAACCCACTGCATTATTACTTTGGTTTTTACAAAAGAAGCTGTTTTTCTTGAAACACATTGGAATGAATTAGTAAATTCTGGTCTCCGTTATAATATAAGGGAAATTTAATATTTGTGATTTCCCTTATAATGCATGTTTGTTCTGAAGTAGGTTCTTAATAAGCCTTTGTGGAATAAAGTTCTCTTGCATTCTTGATAGACTAGAAAAATCCTAAAAAAATAAGAAGTAATGGATACTGTATGCAAAATACTGTGTTTTGGTGTGGTCTTTCCACAGGATAAACGTCTTGTTCCTGGAGGAGGTGCAACAGAGATTGAATTAGCCAAACAGATCACATCTTATGGAGAGGTATGGCAAACAGGCTTCTTGGCTTTTCATCTTCACACACACATCTTACAAAAAATTACAAATATTATTTCATACCAACATACATATTTGTGTGATAACAAGTGTGGGGAGAAATTACAGTTACTGAAATGCTGACATGGTTTTCACCTTCACTTTAGACTTGTCCTGGGCTTGACCAATATGCCATCAAGAAGTTTGCTGAGGCATTTGAAGCCATTCCTCGAGCACTGGCAGAAAACTCTGGAGTAAAAGCTAATGAGGTCATCTCCAAACTTTATGCCATGCATCAGGAAGGGAAGAAGAATGTTGGATTTGATATTGAGGTAAATAGTCTCTCATGTTACTGTTGCCCTGCAGTGCAAGGTTATACTTAATAGTACTTCTATCAGTATGAAGTATTTATAGATTATTTTAAATTGTTGGGAGCATTGTGTTGCACAGTTTAGAGTAATAACTTTGAAAGTGAAATCCATAAATGTTCTTTTTATCAGCAAGCAGTTCAGTTGAGTATAATGGCCTTATATCAGAGGTGGAGTGGGATACTGAACTAATGTAACAGGAGGTAGGTCTTCAGTAATTACTGACTTTATCTTCCTGCTAATGGATTAGGAATGAAGGTTTTCTAAAGGGAGAAGATGAGATTAGAAAAGTGATACCACCTTGCTAGGAGAAAGCCTGAGAATCATTTTGAATAATGTTTTTTTCCCCATCTGACAGGCTGAAGCTGCTGCAGTGAAGGACATGTTGGAAGCTGGTGTGTTAGACACATATCTTGGAAAATTGTGGGGTATCAAGCTAGCTACAAATGCAGCAGTAACTGTCCTAAGGGTTGATCAGGTAAGCTTATGTGTCATTTGGGTACTGAATTAAAACCTGGCAGAACCCTCATGCAAATAGGTGGAATCTCCTGGAAATGCAAGGGGTAAACATGTTACTTGAGACTGTGGTTTGCTCATTTCTGGAAACCAGGAAGTCATTTGTTCAAGAGCTTGTAATCTGGAATGTGGCTGCTTCTGTAGCAGTACTATTAAAGTTTGTTGGCATTTTTTTTTTAAGATTTTGTTGATATTTTGAAGACAGTTGATATTTGTATCCAGAGGGTTACCCTAACTTCTGTAGGAACAAGCTTCATTAGAAGAAACCTTCTCTCATGTATTTTTACATGAAAATCCAATTTTTAGGAAAAAGAGGGTAAAATCTTGATGATAAAAATCTTTCATTATTTTGTGAAACTTCAGCAAAAATGAATTTGCATGTAAAACTTTTGTAGATTATTATGGCAAAAACAGCAGGCGGTCCAAAAGCTCCTAAGCAACAAGGACATTGGGATAAGGATGACTGGAAAGATGAGCCTGAATACTAGTGTGCAGTAAGCTCTGTTTCTTTAGCAGAGAGGTATCTGTAAGAGCATGCATGAGTTCATTGACAAGCACATGGCAGATTGTTTGCTCCTTGAGAACACATAACACCGTTGTCTTCTGCTGTGTGCTGATTGCTACATCCTGTATTTGTGCAAATTAATTCTGCACCTGAATTCAAATTTTCCTGAAGAGCAATTTCAGATTTACTTTACTTGTCCATGTAGCCAGGGCAGAGAATGAGTTTTAATGTGGTAGGACTAATGGACTTAGTGGTTTTAAAGTGTCATACTTAGAGACAATAATTGAGAACAATAGCTTTGATAATGCTTTCTGTAGTGTGCACTCTGTAAACTAGTCTGCTGTTGGCCTGTTTAAGCACTCACTTTCTGTAGACTAACTGAAGTCTTACTCTGCATGCAAACATGAGGTAAAATACCTCTTTTTACTGTATCAAGGCTCAGCCTCTACCATTCTCAAGAAAAAAGTTGTTAATGTCTCAGATATTCACAGGCTTGGGTTCTGAGTAGGGAAACTGCATGTATGTAGTGAATGCTAGCATTCAGAGTCATGTTGCTGTAGGAGAAAGGGTACAAGCCTGACTTTAACATTAGCCTTTTCTACTTCTCTATTCTCTTCAAGATCATTATGGCAAAACCAGCTGGTGGCCCAAAACCTCCGTCAGGAAAGAAAGACTGGGATGAAGACCAAAATGATTGAACAGTTTAACTGTATTTCTTAAGTGACGTGAATTTGTGAGTTTTTTAATATTCCAGTTGGAGCCTATCACAATGTTTTGCTCTTGCCTTTAAATTATGAACAGTGTCCAATGGAGTGCAGAACTTCAAACACCTCAATAAACGTACTCACTGTTAAAATGTTGACTTACTTCATTTGGAGCTAGCGTGACATGTTGTTCCCAATCAGTGAATGTGTAGGGGATGAATGACACTGTGGATGTGATGGGCTGACCCTTGGCTGGCTGCCTGATGAGAAAGAAGGCAGAACTTACCAGGGGCTGAATTAAAGGGGGAGATCACATACCAATTCCTGTTGTAGGCACAAGAGACTCAATGTGCAGGGAGACTGACCACAAGCCTGCTGCAGGGAGCTCGTGACCCACGATTGCTGTGGCTCTGTGCTCTTATTTGTGCTCCTTGGCCAGTACTTGAGTGTAAACAGTCAAATGAATGTTGAAATAATTAACTGTTGGCAGCAGGTCTGCATTCAGTAGCCCCTGTCCTGAGACCCCACTTGGAGCACTGTGTACAGATGTACTGCGTCAAACATAAGAAAGAATGGTAAAATGAGTTCAGAGGAGGGCCACCAAGTTGATGAGGGGACTGAGCACCTCTCCTATGGACGGGCAAAGAAAGTTGGGGCTGTTCAGCAAAGAGAAGAAAAGGTTGTGTGGAGACCTCACAGCACCTTCCAGTGTCTGAAGGGGGTTCAGGGAAGTTGGAGAGGGACTCTGCATCAGGGACTACAGTGACCAGACAAAAGGGAATGTCTTCAAAGTGAAATAGGGGAAATTTAGGGTTGATACACAAGAAGAAATTCACCCCTGTGGGGGCTGTGAGGTCTTAGCACAGGTTGCACAGAGACACTGGCTGTCCTCTGAGTGTAAGTGTTCAAGGCCAGGCTGGATGGGGTTTGGAGCAACCTGGTCTAGTGGGAGATGTCCCTGCCCACAGCAGAGGTTTGGAACTGGACGATATTTAAGGTCCTTTCCCACACAAACCAATTTATGATTCTGTGCTTCGTTTTTTTTACTTGCATCTCTCACCTCACCCTTTTCCCCATGCTCTCAAAAGGGCATCCTGACAGCAGTGAACTGCATCACATTCTAATGACCTTAAAAATAAATGCTGAGTAGCACTAGCCAGCATGATGCAGAGTCCTGGAATCTTTCAGCTGAAGCCCTCTGTTGAGATTAATATTAGGAAGTAAACAGCTTATGTGTCGCCAAGTAGCTTGAAAGGAGAACTGCACTTGAAATCCAAGCCACTTCAATAATTAATCCTTTTACTGCTCTTGCCAGCGCTACTCAATCTCACAACCAGAAGGGAGTGGAAGGCTAAATCAGGTCTGGAGCTATCTTATGCCTAAATAAGGCTGACATACAACAGCTCTACTAATGCAGGCTTTATAGTCAGTTGTTGGTGAGGCTGAAAAATAAACTCAGCAAGTTTTCAGAAGGATTGGCATACTGCTATAGTCAGCTGCATGAGGGCCACTGCTGATGGCTCTAAGGGTTACAAGAACAAGATGCCCATTTTCTTAGTAAGGCTGTTGTGAAAAATGTATTGAATGTAAGCAGCTGCTGCTCTAGCATGGCAGACCCAAGATTTTATTCCTGTGAAAGCCAGCATGAAGCTTGTGGAGAACTTCAAAGCTACAAGTCAGTGCAGGACTACTGGTCCTTACGCCTGCTGTGCAGAAACGCTACATGGGACTGCCTGTAGTGAGAGTGAGCCAAGCACTCAACTTGGCCAAAGCACCAACAAAAGAATTCCTGGAGCATTTGCAAACTTGAGAGCTCCTCTACTGGACATAAACCAATAGTGAAAAGAGAGATGAAGCTGCAATTGTTTTGGCTCTTAAGATGTGTAGAAAGAAACATCTTATGCTTGGAACCTGGGTCTGAAAAACGCATTGGAACACATGCTAGCCAAGTTTAACTACAGTTCAAAAGTAGAGCCTGTTGCTTTAAAGTGAAAAAGCTGCTGATCAAGCTTTATATCAACACCCAAATTACTCAACAAAAACACAAAGGCTGTAATTTTGAAAAAGCTTCTATTGAAAAGTAGTGGAAACACTGGAAAAAGTTTAAGTTAACTGTTTGTCAGTGTGCCTAAAATGCATAAAGTGAATTCCTGCTATACAGTAGCTCCAGCATGTTAACAACATGATTTGCAAGTCTGCCTTCTCAGACCTCTTGTGGCTGCACACACAAGAAGGCTCTTCTGATGAGTTACAGCAGCCTCTCATAGAACAGCAGATAGGCTTGGGAGCTCAGCACTTTGGACACAGAGACAGGTTGTACATGGGTATCGCTGATGTGGAACCACTGACCTTTGACTGGCTCAGTTTCTGAAGCTGTGAAAGGAAAAATTTAGGAGTAAAAGTTATTACAAAGAATTGAAACAATCAGTTCTGCTGTTCTTCAGTAAGAATCAGACTACGATCATAGAATCATTGAGTTGGAAAAGACCTCCAAGATCGAATCCAATCTCTGACCAATCAACCTTGTCAACCTAGACTACAGCACTGAATGCTACATCCAATTGTTCCCTGAACACCTCCAGGAATGGGATATCACCATATCCTTGAGCAGCCCCTTCCAATGCTTAACCACCCATTTTGTCTTTTTTTCTTCCTAATGTCCAACCAGAACCTCCCCTGGCACAGCTTGAGGCCATTTCCTCTCGTCCTGTCACTGTTTGCCTGGGAGCAAAGCTGGACCCCCGCCTTACTATGCCCTCCTTTCAGGCAGTTCTGGAGAGTCTCCTGAGCCTCCTTTTCTCCAGGCTGATCCTCTCAGCTCCCTCGACTGCTCCTTACAGCATTTCACTAGCTTCACTGCCCTTCTCAGAGAACTTACCAGCCATAGCAGGAGGTTGGAATTACATGATCTTTAAGGCCCATTCCAACCCAAACTATTTTGTGATTCTCTAAGAAATAATTTGTAAAATATTTCTAATGATTTACCTTGAGATTGTCCTCGAAGGACAAGATCAGAGAGGTGGTTGTTCATAGCTCTCATTTTAACATAGGCAGTGTAGTGCCCAGACCTCATTGTTCCGCTGTGTTCAACAACTCCATAGAGAGAGTACAAGACCTTTGTGTTCCCTTCAGCCACATTCTAGAAAACCACAAGTTTAGCTATGTCAGCCAAGTGCTGGGTTTTGAACAATGGAAACTCTTTGATTTTTTTTCTGATGAAATGGAAATTGATCATTAAGAGATTCATGCAAGCACTACAGTTATGAGCAGTGAAGTACAAGTTATCACACAAAGTAACAGGCTTGACAAGCATTCTACAAAGATTTTGCTAAGCAGCTTTGTTGTGAAAGCACATTAGAACATGGGAAAGGAGAATCTGATTGTTTTCCCACTTACTTTACATTTAGCTGTACAGAAAGGAGCCAAGTCTATCACTTCTGGGAACTTGATATGCCTGTTAACCTTCTGTAGATTAAATCCAGCCTTAAACAACCAAAGTAGAGGGAAAACCCCATAATGTTAAAATGGAGCAAATTAAAACCATGCTTAGTTACTAAATGTTTCAGGTTAAAGTTTCAACAATACAAATTAATTTTACATTACACAAAACTCGGGAAAAGCAAATTTTTTTTCCCTCTAATGTCCAGTATTCCAGCATTATTTCCTTGCCCTCACATGCTGCACTGGAGCACAAGTTAAGATGGCTCTTCAGCTCACTCAATACATTAATGTAATGGTAGCAGAAGTGGAAAAAGAATCAGCTCTAATGCACTTCAGTAACTATGATGACAACTCTTGCTTCTCAGATACTGTAACATGCCTGAGGATCTGATCTTAGAACATCCAAACTGATGCAAACTGCTCCCACCTTAATCAAACAATCGTCCAGTATCAAACTGGAAAAACAAAAGGAGATGATGATAAATGTTATTTTCTTCATATTACAGTCTCTTGGATCAGGCTACACCTTTCCATTTTCTATATGAAATTGGGTTTTATCTAATTAAAGTTGTCTCCCATATTTTTCAAGTATATTGACCAAAAACACCAAACAGGTTTAAATTTAGAAGTACTGTCTTCCTTTCCTTTCCTCCTTCTCTCTTGAAAAGCTGAAGCCCTGAGTTAAAAATTTTTCTACAACTTGGGAATAAAGAGGTAAGCGACTTCAGTGTCTGTAAATAAAACTTAAGTTACTTTGCTTTCCTTTCATCCCTCCTCTCCAACAAGGCTCAGAATCCTCTCTTTTCCACTTCTGCCAACTTGTTACTTATTTGTTACTAGTAAGGGGTCCTATTTACCTCTACCTAGTGAAATATAATGGCCCATGAGCAGCTGTAATAGTAGGAAACCATTAATGCTAAGATTCTGCTTAATACAGTAGGCAGTAAGAATAATGAGGGAATATGTTGTGAATACACTCACAAAACAGTATTTTCCAGTTAATTAAGGGAATATTCTTTCAGGGAAACACATCTTAGTGCTTCAAAGACCACAAAACACAATGCTGCACACTAACGCCTTCTGAACTTTGGGAAAAAAACCAAACTAGTTTTATAGAAAATATAAGTAATGCTACCATGTTTTCAAGTTAAGCTAGTACTACATACATATGTGCACATATATACATATTAACCTGAGGCTATATGCATGTATCAGCCTGCTACTTACCTGCTGAAACCTCTTTAAGTGAAGGGTTAAAATTGGAGGAGCTAAAGAGATGAGCATCTGCTTTTTGGCATTAGTATAAACATATTTCTTTTCACCTGCAGAAAAGAAGAATTACCAAAGATTAAAACAAGTGTTTTCTATCAAAACAAATGTTACAGCAAGATTTTAACAATATAAACTGTTACAATGTCATCTACTACAATAACTGAGAAACTGATGAAACTTTAATATGATGAATGAAAGCTGACAGTTCCCCCACCCTCTACCCACTCAAGAATCAGACAGGGATATGTTTAAAGTTTTCTTTTAAAAAAGTCTGTCATACTTATGTTGTTCTTTGGTCCACAATGCCTTTGTGTGCACACATCACACAGCAGTTTATTGGTCTCGGTAAGTGTTTCATTACGGGTAAATTGATACAAACAATGATGGATTGAATCTTCCTCAGGGTTCAGCTCTTCCCTGTTTGCCAGAGTACAAAATGCAGTTTCAGGGTCATCCATAGATACTTCACACGTCTTGTTTGGAACAGGCTGAAGGCCATCCAAGGTACTTGTGTCACTTGTGTCACTGGCACCTAAGTGGAGTTTTGAAAAGTCTGTAGCAAGCTCTTCCTCCTCTTCATTGTCATCCTCCTCTTTCAAAGACAGGTTGTCAAGGCCATTGACAAACTTCATAGGAGAATCTAAGCCTTCCATAGAGAGATCCATGAGAGACTCATTTTCCTCACACTCCTGTTCTGTCTTTCCTGCATTTCCATCCTTGCTCTGAATTTCTGTACTATTTCCCTGTATACTCAAGTCTTTCTGAGTTAAGCAGCGATCTTTGCAATCATCTGATGATTCCTCTTCTGGCTTCTTATCAAGAGTTTCAGAGCTCATTTCAGTCTCTGACTCTCGGTTGCACTCGACATCTATCTCTGGCTGTTCAGTTGTGCAGAGATCTGTCAAGTGAAGCATCTTTCCTTTAAGTTTTTCCTGATGGCGTTGGCTCTGCTCATTTGAATACATAAGAAACAAGAGTACAAAAACAAAGTATAAATTATATTTAGCATTTCTTACCACTTCTTTATCTTTGTTGCATGCCATAGATGCACAAGGCAGGAGGAGGAAGAATAATCTATGATTTAATGATCAGAGATAATCAGTTCCACTAATACTGAATTTATTCTCACTCAGACACAGTTCCCACTGCTCCCTGTTAGATAATATCATAAAAAGACAGCTAATTATGTCCTTGCTATCTTCCTGATCTTTCTTGCATCTGTATTCTAAAGTTTTGTGAATATTCTTGTAATCAATGACTGGGAAAGAGTCTAATACAAATTAAGGCTTCTTCAGACAGGCAATAAATTCTACTGGATATTATTATATTATTCCTACACAGTAACACTCCACAGAATGTCTTAACCCCAAAGACATGAGTATAACTCGTCTTTTCAGTTGTGTATTTGAAAAGAGGAGAAGTTCTAAGCTATCCCTTAATGTAAACTAAGGAAACAAAAAAGAATTTCTTTAACATAAAACAGCAAACACAAAGTGAAATACCTATCCAAACTAACCTTGGCTTTTTTTTTGGCCTGTTTCTTCGTTTTTTTCTGAAGGTGCTTACTTGTACCATGGGGCTCATATTTCTGCTTAAGGTAATGGTCATTGATTTTATCCTCTTCATCTTCAGATTCCTTTTCTTTGTTTTTTTTAATGTTTTCTCTCTTTGTAATTTTCCCTTTCTACAAAACCCAAAAAGCCACAGAAACAGAGATGTTATCTGAGTTTTCAGCTTCAAGTAACATTTTAATGAGGTAATGTACAACTAACTCACACCCTGATGTTAAAGGAAGGAGTGTCTCACTTCAGAGAGTCCATATGAAACAGAATAAACCATATGAAAAGAAAGGCTATCGAGGGCCAAAATCTAAACCTGTAAAGGGGCAACATCACCTTTGCCTCTAACAGATCTCATTAAATGCATTAAAAGTAATGTTTTACATAAGCAGAGACATTTTCTGTTGAACTGCCTGCCACAGAATTTGTTTGCTTCTGCTAAAAGAAAACTTGTTTGTGGCAGAAGTTATGACCCCTTTGGCTCTGGGGGTTTCATTCCAATGTTTATGAGTAAACAGTGCTACACAAAAAATCTGAAGTATTACATATACAGATTATCAATACAAAACACCAAGCAAATCAAGTACTTTGAGTGTCTGGAGATCGATCAGATAAGTATTCATATACTATCCTATCAACATTTCTTAACTTTATTCCATAACCTGAATATTAGGAGAAGTGTTCTTGGACTCAGTGCAGGAAAATGGATGAAAAACGTGAAAACAAACCCCCAAGAACTCAAACAATCTGTGTAATTTTCCAGAGACAATTTATGAGCCACAACTTACAGGAATGACTCTCATTAAAAATCTTATTCTCTATCTTTCTGTGTAATTTTGACTTGCAAAAGAGACTTTTAGAAAGAAGCTTAAATACTCTTCCTGATGACTGTAAAATAAGTGTTTTCATATGAATAAAAAATATATATAAGCTGAAAAGTACCTATGTACTATTTCTTACCTGAACATCTAGTACGGGAAGTGACAAATCAAGGAAAGACTCATGGACCAAGGATACCTTTAAATGAATAATCAAGAGTCCAATTTAATTTGATTTGGAAACAGCTGTCTTGCTGTCAATAGGTGTATTTGCACATTTACATTTAAGGCCTGCTTTTATTTGTGTACTCAACTGTAAAACACGTCTCTTTTACCCCCACAAATAGCTTCCAATTACCAAAAATCCAGGAGTCACATTACCATAGAAATGGCCAGGAAATACTTCTATGAATTTCAGTTATCTAGTAAGACTGCACCTTAGGGCCTAAGAAAGTCATAGCTGTAAACCATCATGATATTCAACAGCCTATTTGCTAATACACTCAGTTACTTCATTCTCAGGATATGTAGTGTCTTCTTAACTGTCCTCCTGGTACTCCCATGGTCTTTTCATTGTGGTAAAGGGGAAGACATAATCCCCTGAATGGAAGAGGAAAGGGCCCCATAACAATTAATTTGCTCTGTGGTCTGTACCACTGGAAGGTGTTCACTGAGAATCTAGGAGGGAATTCTGGCAGAGGCAGCTTGCTGCCTCTTTTGACCTCTTTTTCTGGAAGGCTTTTGAAAGGAACTGAAAGATTAACTTTAAAACCCAATGGAAGAAAGATTCCAGACAAATCATTCTCCTTTTTGAAAAGCATGCAGCTAGTCAAGTCTTATTTCTACAGTCACTTTTGGGTTCTCCTGAAGATTACAGGACATAACACTCTAGGTTGTTCAGAGTCGGCAGTTTACTTACAGTTCTGCATTCCTCACACATAATTGTGCTGGTTAATTCTCCACCAAAGATTCGATCTACAAAACTTTGTATTCCCTTTTTCTTTTCGTATTCTGAGAATTCAAAAGTATATAGTAAAGTTAAAAATACTACATACAATATACTGGCAACCAATTTCATTAGGGCATACTGAATAAAAAAGGAGAATATAACATGCAAGGTGTATGGCAAAACATATTGGCTTGTTCTAGTTTCTTCAGGATAGCAAGTACAGCAAGATTCTTAAATTAAGAGTCTTTTGTGTATCACAAGAATGGGGGTGAAAACACATAGCCAGAACACAGATTGGTTAAACCACACCTCTACCACTTTCTCTGCTCAAATGCATTTCCCTATTTTCTCAGAAGTACTGCATCTCAGTAAGGATTCCTATTTTTTTTCAAGACTGAAACAACTATCTGAACTTTTAAAACAAGCACCAACTTTTGTCAAACAAAACCATTTTCCTCAAGTTATAATTTCAGAGTAACACAGTCTGAATTGAAAGTGTCAGATCATCTCCTAAGTCATGTTGAAAGTTTAAAAATTCTTCTGTTCATTGTTTCGAGTTTTTCTATACTACTGTTAGGTAAAAATTGACTATTAGCAGCTGCATCAATTATATTCACATACCAGTATTTTAATTTCTTACATGTTTGAATGATTAATCATTGCCCAAACATATTTTAATGTATGATGTCTACAGAATCAACTCTCTTATCCTGTTAAGAAGGAAATGCCAACAAAGTTCAGCAAGACATTTAAATACAGACTAAAATTATTTAGCCTTTTACTCTAGATACACGCATACTCAAGAAGTCATAAAGTTGTACAAGTAAACATGTATCTTTTAGTTGATACTATTAATGTTACTTTATATATTTCAGCAAAGGAGATTTTACAAATTACTGATGCTGTGATAATTTACCTTTAATTTTCTTTTTAAGTTCTTCTTCATTTTGTTTGTTAGAATCACTCAGCGCCTTTAGTATTCCAATACTTATTTGCTGAAATTTTCAAAACAAATATACTCTGTAAAATTTCCTAAAATAATTCAGTTAGCTACTTCATTTTATGATGTGTTTCAGATGGAGGAAAAAGTATAATCTTCACCAATTAAGAGAATCAATACAAACAACATAAATACTTGTAGAACCACACAATAGTTCCTGTAGATATCAAAAAAAAAAAAATCAACTGAGAAGTTGCAACCATAATGTTCCAATTAGTATGTAAGAAAATCTGTCTAAGGATTAAATACTTGCCCAAATTAAAACAGGCAAAAAAACCCTATGGAATTTGTACAAGTGTGTTTCAGAAATTAAAGTATTTAAGGATGTTCTTTAGGGTGCCTACACATACTCCAAAGCCACTTTTTCTGTGGGTTCTCTTATAGACAGCACAACCACACTTCATTCATGAGAAGCTGACACATCTCAGCAGTATGTTCCTTCTCCCCTCAGAAGAGTCTGGGTCCAGGGTATGAAGAAGAAATGTATGCACAAGTATGACTTTAGCATTCACCTGGATTTCTTCTGCTCTCATTCCATCAAGTAAGTAACGAAGCAGCTCATGACTGTCTTGCTGCTGATAACCTTTGAATCGTATTGCTCTGTTAAATGAAATTGTAAAGTATAATTGAACAAAGAGATAAAGCAAAGACGATTCACAGCAAACACACGTGGACAAAGTCTCCAGAATGTAAGTATATAAAAGAAACAAGTGTATACATATTGTATTTTCTAAAAATATGACATCACCTACTCAGTATATCACAGAGTATCTTTCATTTTACTACTATTCATTTTTATTTTCCTCTTCTTTCAAAAATTAAATATTCTACAAATTTTATATGCTGTGTTCTGAGCTACAGATAAAAAAAAGAAGAACTGACAGTCTTAAACAACAAACTTTTTCATACTGACTATGACGTGCAATTGTATAGATACTTACTTTTTACAAACCTGAGCAAAAAGTTCCTTAGGAGTCACTACCCCTTTTTTTGTCTCTTGCATTTCTGTCACAAACTGATGCATAGCCAGTGTTAAAGGACCTGGCTGATCTAGTTTTATTAGCTGAGGTTCCTGTTTGAAAGAAAAGCAACAGAGTTTTTTGCCTTAATTCAGTGGCAGATTCTTTGGTAGTAAGTTTTTCCTTTTCAGTTCCTGAAAACGTTACTGTCAAATAGAATAGCCAAAATTCCAAAATGGCAATAAGTTAACCTGACAAAAACAATGCGTGGTTTATCATGAAAGGATAGCAAACCTCACTTATTTATTGCTAAGTTAAGATTTTGGATTTCTTACCTTTACTAGGAAAAAAACCCAATTTCTTAAAAAAGGTTGTGCATTCTCTGTCTCTAACTGTAATGACAGATGTGCTATTTAAGATAGTGCTACAGTCATCCTCTAATTTCCTATTTTGCATTTAGAAAAGTGGCACTATAGCAAGAGTTACACATTTTCATCCTTTAAATAACATCATCATAATGCAAGCGCTTCTTCTATGACAGAGTATTGAATCACCGTTCTTACACTCAACAAAATACCTCCACTAACTTCAAAAGCAGCTTTATAGAAAGCAGTGGTGAAGCTCCTGCTGATTTTACACCCTAATCATGTTAGCATTTAGCTGGAACATTTAGGAGAAGGGACTGTAAGCAACCCTGCCTCTGATAAATCATGGCTGTGCTAATTTTCAGAGAGTGGAAACAGCCTTGCCCATCCAGTGAGGATGGGTGTTATTAAAGAGTGGGCTAGCCAAGGGCAGTCTGCTGGGGATGGAGTTGGACTCTGCTGCCTGTGCTGTGAGTAGGAAGCTTACAACAGGAGCAGCTTTAAAACTGACTTTAAAACTTTGCTGGTTTCCTTAACAGACTGGAAAATAAGGACAAACACTATGGAGGTCAAAAGATATTACCATGCATAGCTCAGGTGACTCAATTTTAATTGTTGTGCCAGGCATTTTAGCTTCTTTAAGCAGCTCCCTCAGGACTGGAGTTTGTGATAAATTCTGTAGAACGTAAAAGAGAGAAATTGGAAAATGGGAACAACAGGAAGGGCAGTTAAACTCTGCTAGTTATGGAATTTCTAGCAACCAGTTTAGCAGCAATTTATTTCCCCAAACACAGAACTAAAGTGGTTAATTACCACTCTAGAATCCCCATCTGTGTTTAAGACTTAAAGATACATTCCATATAGCTAATGGGACTACCAATGCCCTCTATAAGCATTACTTCATATTGCAGAAACCCTAAATGTATTTTTCTTCTACAGACTCATCTTTTGACAAGCGTACTTATTAGTGTCTGTTTTGAAAAATTCAAAGGACAAAATGCAATATATATATTTGCTTGGTTTAAAAAGTGTTTAAAAGTAAATCAAAAGCAGTTTACTAAAATCTGCAAGTACAGTGGAAATTTTATTTGAGTAAAGCTTCAGTATAAAAAGCCAAAGAGCACAAGATAATGTCAGTTTCTATACACATGAAATAACAAGTTTATTCTACATTTCTGAGCTGAACAAGTCACACAAGATGATAATGCCTGCAACTTGCTCATCTTGCTTTTTTCATCCAATATTTGGTTTTGATTTCCTTTTGCTGAGAGAGACATTTTTATTACAATAAACAACCATGGTCTTTGAGTACTAATCTCTTAGAGTCTAAGAGGTCACAAGGGTGATGTGTCAGACTATTTCGTATTTTTAAAAAATAACTAGGAGTTGGCATGCTTATTTTATGTCAGTGAAAAATGTTGTCCCTCAAGGACAAGGCAGTTTATTGTATTCCCCCTTAGAGCAAGTCTGAACCTGCAGCTCCATTTCTTTGAATTTCTCTGGGCCACCACACTATTTTTAGAAAGAAGCCATCATTCCTGGCAGATAAAAAAAAATCACATTCTAATTGTGTCACTGTAAAATGCGAGGGGCAGGGTTGTTGTGGACTGTTTTTCCTATTCAAAGTTTTTCTACAAAAACCAGCAAGTCCTGTACCTGCATCACTGCATTAAAGAAACACGTATTTCCCAAGTTACTGAGTCCTTTCACAGTGACTTCTCCATTAGCAGCTGAATGAGAATTTTCTTCTTTAAGTGAAACTTCTTTTTCTTGCTCATTTTTGCTGTCTTTTTCCACTTTTTTATTTTCAACTTCTTTAGTCTCTTGTTTTTCTATTGAAATAATAAAAACATACCACATGTTAACATAGTTATATGGTATAGGCTAGGAAAGATTATTACAGCAGACAGCAATCTATGATGATTAGAGCTTATACATATGATAATTAATTCTTTAATTTTTAAATATAAAACTACTGGTTTAGGTTCTTAAATTACCTAGGTAATAGAAGTTAAAAAACAAAACAACAAATAACCAACCACCTGAAATACCACTTCAAATCAGCAAGCAAATTAAACATCTCTTAGGACACATGCCATTTATGCCAATATACTCTGAAATTCTTCAGAATTCAGAATGTTCCTGTCAAAATCACCTATGTGAAGGCTTTCTACAACATCCAACTGGTTCCCACTGTTAAAGCATTCTCATATTCATTTCATGTACCTAAACAGATGATACTGAAAGTTTTATAGTCTTCAAGATGAGTTAAAATTATTTCCTCCCCAAATTATGTTGGTGTATTGCTGAAAATTCCAATGGCCTGTTTAATGAAGCTCTAAGGGAATTCCAGGCAGCTTTCAAAATAACATCCACACTGGTTCTGCCAGTTTGGCAGTCAGCTATTGATTTGGTTTCTGGTAAATAGGGCTGAGAGCTAATACTATCTCTAAAAATCAAGTAACACAAGTTCAGAAAAAGCAAGGAAAACAGACAATACAATCTTGGGACAAGAAACAGATGGACACAGTTCACATGAGAAAGGCAACAACTGCACCCAAGTATTGATTGGTTTCCCAGTTCAAACTCAAGAAGAAAATTTTGGCAACTGTTATGAAGTTCAACTGTGTGTCTGGGAAAGACTGATCTCTCCAAAAACTCTGCTCCCTCTGGGAAAACCTCATCTGCTTTCTGAAAAAATTGAATTCAGAGACAGCCATGTGGCATTGCTGGATATTTGTGCTCCATTTCCCACAGGGTCTGTGTTTTCACCCAAGTGTTGGTATTTCTTACAGTCATTTGTTATAGTATTTATTTTCATATGCAAATTCTTCCAATTTTTCTAGTGAAATGCCTTGTACAAAACTAGTTTTGCCATTATGGAAACTAGGAGGTTTTTGCTGGGTTTTTTTTCTTTAAAACAGTCATATTTTATAGGTAGACTGCAGGCTGAACACAATATTTTAGAGTTCTAAAAGCACTGCAGCTACCTAAAATAAATGTACAGATCCAATGACAAAACCTCTGTATACTACTCCTTCCACCAGGATATGTGTTGCACCAGCTGGAGACTCAGTCATTCCTGATACATTCACAAATACCCACAAACAGACTTAAAAAAAAAATCAAATTATTCTTAAGCAAGGACAATTTTTCTTTAGATCTCAAGACAGACTGAGCAACCAGTCTGATAATCAAACACAGCACCCTAAGTGCTGAAAGTCAAATGCCTATTTTCAGAAAAACTGAATGTCGCATTTTTAAAAAAGTCACAATAAACCTGTCTTTTTTTCTGCCTATTCTTATATGTTTTGCCTGTAAATGTTTAGGGGATGCTGAGCAAAACCCTGATCTAATTAGGTATATGGGCTAGGATGTTACTTATGCTATCAGAATTGTGACAAATAATATAAAAAAGGGGAGAAATTAGTTTTTCCCTTTACCATAAGGAGTGAAATCTAATTTAGTGTAAATTGTGGATTTATAGTACTGTCTCCAACACTTAGGAGACCTTCTGATTTACTGTATCTATACTATAATTACTTACCTGCATGTGATGAGTCAATACCAACTTGTTTTCTAACAAAATCCACAGTCTGGCCCAAAAGGGTTGAAGTTTTATATGGAACTTCATTATCACATAGGTAGCACCTGTCTCCGCCGCCCCCAAAAGAAAACAATTAATCCTATTTTTTTTCTATTATTAAAAATCCTAAGCTATTTACTTGTTTGATGCAATTCATTACACAAAGTTATAAAATTACATGGTTTAGTGTCAGATTTATAAGTCTTAGAGAAGAATTCAATCTACTTGTCACAAAAATAAAACCCTTAAAAATTATCTTTAATAAATTATTTTGGTGACTGGCAGTTGCAATTTACAAGTATAAAATAGACTTTTAAAAGATGCTGCAAGAAAAAGGAAAGTTTGGAAAATTTTGCCAAAATCAAGAAACTAAGGTATCAGGCCTTAGAGGAAATGACTTATGAATATTATGGCGTGGAAAAATATTTTGAATATTCTAGCCAAAAAACCCACTTAAATACAATTAAGTCAGATATGAAATAATTCACATGTCCCCTCTTAAACCTGCAGACTTGTATTTGCTCTTCTGCTGCTGATAAAAACCCTGTTTGTCTCTTTATGAGCAAAGAAGCATATGGTTATGCCAGTAATCTGATTTAGAGAAAATTGTAGGAGAACCTGCAGTCATAAAGACTCGAGAAGGGTAAAACTGTGACAGGACACAAACATCTGAAGGAGTTTTACACATCCCAATTTTGTAGTTCCACCCAATAAACTCTTTGAAGAAGTACTGACATTTCTGCATTTTGGAAAACACCAATTACAATTCTTAGGCAGACTTCAAGATAACCATAAGTCACGACTCATTTTTCTGATATTAAAAGCAGAAGAAGTCTGCAGCAAAGTGTTTCCTCAAATCTCCAGCATCCCTGGCATAGTCATCACATTTTGTCATATTTCATTAAAAAAACTGAGTCAGCTTTTGGATCCCTGATTGCTTAGCTATTGTCTATCTGGTTAATAATAAAAATAGACATTCTCACTCCTGGAAATAAAAAAGGATAGTTACTTCCATGGTGTATTTTAACACCGTAACCTTCTACCTGTCAAAAAAATTGTAGACAATCTTGAAAGAATCAAGGTATTGGAAAAGGTTTTGTTAGTGATGTTTGTTTGACCAGCACTGAAAATAAGTACAATCAGCAGTTGTAAACCCAAAAGAACTGAACTTAGTGAATACCTAGAACTCTCCCTTTCTTCTCCACATGTCTCTAAACTCTTTACAGTTTTTATATCCAATTTGAACTACGTGTGCATGCACACCACAGAGAGGTTTGGTCACGCATTGACATCATTAATAAAAGAATTTTGATTAGAATTAGAATTTTGATTAAAATTTTGATCAGAATTTCTGTACTAGGCCCATTGTGAAATACAGTTCTTGACAGTGGATTTGATTTATAACTAATTTATAGCCAATATATCAATCTTTGATTATTTTCTTGGGTAAGTTAGTACAACTGAGAAATTCTAGAAGTAAGCCAAACATCTTATTTGCAAATATTTTGATTAAAAAACAGGGAAAATAGAGCACTTCAAACCCACAATTTTAACACTAATTTAAATTCAAAAAGACCAGTTCACTAGTTCATTAGTAATAATGTTACTAAAAATGTCCATTTCCATTCTACAATTCATTAAAAGTAGTGATCGTTACATGTAAGTGCTAATTATGATAATTTAAATAGATAGTTATATAAAATGAACATGACAGATATTAAGTTGCAAAATCACATTACTAAGCAAAACAAAACCTCTTTATGTCAAGTACAGTATTTCTATATAGCACAGTTTAGAAAATTAGGGTTCCCCCTCATATAAGTGTGTAATTACTTTTGAGAGAAGCAAAAACTACTAGGGACATGGATTTTGTATTGCTTGATCCAGTAGCACCTTGTAATTCTAGCTATGCTTCCTGTCTATATGTAGTATTAAAAAATCAGATTTACAGAGGAGATAAAAGTAAGGTTGTCACTGAGTGCACATCAGAAAGAACCTTCTCCCAAGGTCAAGATTTAAGATTTAGAGCTACAGATCAACAACAGTGTCCACGTGTCAGTATTCTGACCAAGTAAAAGCCGTAAAAAATATTAAGTCAACCACATTTACTAGTTGGTCAAGTTCAACCTTAATTATGAAAATTTTCTAATCATACATTTTACAAGAAAATAACACTTATTCTGCAAATCTCAGCAAAGACTGCTGGAAATTACAAGTTTGGAAACACTTTAATATATGCCTAGAGAGAAATCTCAGAATCTACAAAGAAAGGACACATTATGTTCCAGCCTCTGTTGCCCCCCAAGTTCAGTATTGTGCTGTCTGACAAACTCACCACACACTCCAGCTGTCCAAATTGAGAACCAAACAGTGGGGATCTGATCTTGGTGTTTTAAAATGCTTTAAAGCATGCTGGTCTGGAGAATTTCTGTCACAGCCCTACAATATTGATAACAACAGCGTCACAAAATGCATTTGACTGTCGAAACATACATTAAGTCAAAGTAAAAACAAAGTATTACAATCAAACCTGTTCAATTATGTTCAACTAACTGAGATCAACAGATGGATATCTATTTCAAAATACTTATTTCTGCAGATTACTGGGTGCAGAATAAAGCTGCTATGGGACTGAACATTTAATGAATGAATTCCTGAAAGAACAAAACAGAACCAAAATGTCTTCAGCATGCAGAGGTCTAAGTTCCATGAACTAATGTGAGCATTAAGATCTTGTAAAAAAACCCACAGATTAGAAGCATTTTTATTTTCTCTGTAAAATAATTCAAACTTTCTAGGAAAATCAGTCTTCAAGATGGTGGTTTAGCCTTAAGTCTGCTAAATGTCTTTGAGCCACCTTCCAAGTATTTCATTTGACATACAGATCAGACATTTTTAAATCACACTCTACAATATATAAAGTCATCTAGGTAGCACCATCTTTACAATAAAAAAAGAGAATATAAGAGTTTAATTAGAAACCCTCTTGTTCCACTGCATTATGAGACACTGAAAGGTTTTAAGACAAATTAACAACAAAAGAGATACCCTATGGCCACATTTTAGGCATAACCATATCGAAGTGCCTTCATCAGTCTCCTCCTCCTCAGCCTTCTCTTGTGTCTTACTGTCTGCTTTGCAGTCCTGACAAACATGCCATTCCACATTCTGCAGTGCCTTTCTCACATGCCCTTGGTCCAGTCCTTTACGAATATGGTTGCACACAGGTTCTACAAATTAAAAAGCACAAGAAGGATGTAGGTAGCATAATAAATGCAAGCTTTGAAGACACTGGCAGCAATCCAGAAGTTAGGATAGTCTTTCTAGAGCCCAAGAAACATGGATTTACACAATACAATTTATCAGAGTATCAGAAAGAAACCTTTTGTTACCACCATTGACAATATGGGTGTACTGTTGCTGCATCCTAAACTTTACTTTGAGGTGTATTTATTGCTCAGATAGCTCTGAAACTATCTTTGTTGAGGCAAGATTACAGCCTCGACTGCAAATTTCTATTGGCATAAACTGAAATTGGTGCAAATTTTTGTACCTCCAGTTTTGCTCCTGTCTGAGATTACAGGATTTTATCAAAGTGCAAATGCTAGCTAACAAGGGAAAAACACAGATCAGCATTCTTTTAGCATTTCTGAAAAACATAAGCTTTATCTACAAAATTGTAATTTAAAAAACAAACAAAATGTGTATATTGGCAATTACTGTTACAGTGGAATTTATTTACCATGGTTAGTCTTAGTTTCATTTGTAGCTTTACAAGTCTTTGTCATCATAAAGTAACCTATTTATAAGCTAAGAATTGAGATGCCAGCAGCAGCTAGAACATAACTGGTCTCTCTGCAGGAGAAAAACAGGAACATTTACAGTAGACATTGACCCTGACTCCAGGAAACAAGCCCCCAACACCCCCAAGAACCAAACCAGACAAAAGCAGATTTAAAAGGCATCCATTAGAGACAGAAGCTAAATCAAGAAGACCAGGACAATCAGGAAACCAAAGCAGAGTGGACTTAAACAGGCCATCCCACCAAGCCTCCTCAAACTCTGAGTGCTCTTTCCCTCAACTAAATTAATTGGGTTCAACTCACTTCCCAAAAAAAGTGAGAAAGACACAATCTGTGACCTGGCAGATAAGGTGGTAGCAGAGAACACACAATGTAAGTAAAAAACTACACAAGTAAAAAAAAAGCTACAATAACAAAGGTAAACAAGACAAAAAAAAAAAAAAAGTCAGAGGTGAGATCCAGTGGAGCTAGGAGAAGAAAATTTAATATCTGGGATTAGGAACTATTTGGAACAGAAGAACAGAAAGAAGAGGTTTTAACCAAAATATACTATGAGAGCTGAAGTGTCCAGAGTCAGTACCAAATTAGCTGCTAGAATAAAGGCAAACTGCTTCACAAAAAGTATTTTAGTCACAGCTTTTACTGCTAAAGCAAGAATATTCTGCAACAAACTTTTCACCAGGAAAATGCAACTTAAGCTTTGCAGCTGAATCCACAAACCCTTTATTATATTCTCAGTAATTTTACACAAACTGCATCAGTAAAGAACTGTGTGCTTGAGTTTCCTGAAAAACCAGAAACTAATCTCAGTTTTCAAGACAGGATTATTATATTCTAGCATACTTAGAAAAGTCACGACAACAGTATTTCTTGCTAGACTTGCGTTTCAATTAAAAATCCAGATTTTGTAGATGCAGCTTCAAAGCCAGTGACTAATGTTAATCAGCTTTTAAGCCTTCTCTGAGGTTAAAAGAAACATTAGGTCCACAAAATTCTCCAAGGAAACATACTCAGTCTATCTGGAGACTCATCGGACTGTGCAGTTCTGCCTTTGATACGTTTCTTGCCCATATTTGTTGTCTGTAATTGTTCCTAAGAGGAAGAGTGACCTAACAAAGAAAAACAGTAAGATTAGAAAGTAGTTTTAATTTTCCTTGTTCATTGCTACACTAGTTATTTCTATAGACAAGCTGTCCCTTGAGGTGAATTAACTTGTTTTTATTTGACATTTTCAAAAGAAAAAAATATTCATTATATTTTAACATGAAATTATTGTAACTGTTGTATAGACAAGATCACAGTGTGAATTACAAAACCCAAATGATTTAAAATGTTAACTCAAAAGTATTGCACAAAACAAGACTGGAAACTTTAGTATCAAAAATCCCATAAACCTTAAGGACTTTATCACCACAAGAATTTTATGAAAAATAATTGGTTTTCTCCCAGTTAAATCTTGAATAATTTGCAACCTTTTCATTTTGTCTACTGCAAATTTCCTGTGTCTTTGATGAAATCTGACACAAGTAAAATACTCTTGACATATCTGAAAATATACAGACAATGGGAATGCTGATTTTTCAATTTCTTTGCTGGGGAAGACTTATCATCCCCTTCCTGGGTCTGTTACCTACTATACCTGTGGACCCTTCTCAACAAGAAGAAGACTTCAGAGTCCTAAGCAAAGTGCTTGGTTTCAGATAGGTGGCTACTGCACATATAGTTTCTAGTTTTCTGCGTATTTTTAGTTTCTAGTCCGTAAAAGCCATTTACAAACACGAGCAAACTCTTAGGGCAGATGACCCAATTGTCGATGGCTGCTTGGCAGAATTACCAACTTTTGCAACCGAGCATTCAACTTGTTCAGAAAAACAAGTAACTGTTCACACAACAACCCTCCTCTACAGCACATTTTCCTGCAAAAAGCTACAACACTTGATCTGGTATAAACAATTTTAATGAATAAAACCCTTTCCAAATTGTCCTTGCTCCTGCAGGAATGCAGGACAGCATCAACACGTGGGGCTGTTAATTTAACCCACGCTACGCCTGGGCTGACTTGTCCGACAGGTTTTGCACCACGGCAAAGCCCTAACGAGGCATGCACAGCCTAAAAGACTGAAGTATTTTATATTTTTAAGAATGCCACAGAACGGTTTGTAAACGACCAAACGCGCACCTGCGTTTGACTGACACACTGGGGAAAGGCCCTGAGAGGCTCGCTGGGGGAGCCTCGCTCGGTGCGGCGGGCAGCAGTCGGATACTGTCATATTAGCTATGAAAACACCATAATTATCAGAATTATCATAATTATCAGAATTGCCCCAGCCAGCGCTGCCCATCCGCGGGCAGCACCTGAGCCCCGAGCCCACCGGCCCGGCCCGGCCCGCCCCCGCCTGCTTCCGATTGGCCCGCGCCATGACCGACAGCCGCCGCAGCCAATCAGGAGCCCCGCCCGTCCCGGCCGAAGCGACGGCTGCAGCGCGCCGGCGGAGCGAATCTCGTACTGGGAGGAGAGTGGCCGCGGCGGTAGGAGCGCGGCAGCGGCCCCGGGTGGGGGGATTCCCGTCCCTCACCTGCCGGTGCGGCGGGGCGAGGTGGCGCATGACTCCACCAGGCGGGGCAGACCTCAATCTCACCTCAATCACCGGTGGCGGGGCGGCGGTCACCGGCTGCCATGTGTGCTTCTGGCGCGCTGCATTGTGGGGCCGTGAGCGGGAGGTGGTGTGCGGGACGCGTGCGCGCATGCGCGGGCGCCGCGGCGGGCCGCCTTTTCCCTCCTCTGTGTTCTGTGGGGCGGCGGAGCGGTGGCGGTGTGTGTGAGGGGCAAATGATGCTCCCCGCCATCCTCATCCTCCTCAGCACACCCGAGTAACAGCCCTGTGTGGAAAGTGTTGGTTTGGTGACACGCCAGCACGTCCTGACCCACGTCAGGGCGGTGGAAAGTCTGTCAGCGTGTGTGCGTGACCCCGACTGACGGCAGACACGAGCCGCGTGTGATGGGCTTGTATTAATAATTATTAGTGTGCGTTAAGTCTACGGCTTCCTCCGGAGGGAAAGTGGAGGGGCGACCTGTGACAGAACACGAGGGTAGGACGTGAAGCTGGGTCAGGAGAGGTTTAGGGTTGGATATTTTTAAAAAAAGGTGGTTGGCAACTAGAAGAAGCCTCCCCGGCAAAGTGGTCATTGCACCGACCTGACAAAGCTCACGAAGCGTTTGGACAATGCTTTTTGTGACTCTTGTGATTGTCCTGTGCAGGGCCAGAAGACTCGATGATCCTTGTGAGTTCCTTCAAACTCAGCGTTTTCTGTGATTCTGTAACATGATTTGCATGCGACTAATTAATGAACTTTGTCCCGTATTGAAGCCGTGTCTTTCTTCCCTATACTTTTCTTTGCTCAGGGAACAACAAAAATGGCCAACCAAGAAGCAGCAGAGATACAAATTTCAGAGTTAGATTTACTGTCTAGCATGTTTCCTTATGAGGAAGAGTTTGCCATCACAGACCAGCTGGCTCTAGCTGAACTGAAACACTATGTTGAAAATGAGTCTGCAGAGATGCCATCTTCAAAAGTTCAGTTTATACTGAACGTAAAGACAGAGGTGCCTAGTGCCTCTACGGTATTGTAAACACTTTTTAAAAAAAAATATTTTATTACTTTGTTGGATTTCATGGCTTACGTGAAGTAAACATTTCCTCATTTGTTTTTAGGTGGAATTCTCTATGGCCTGTGCTTTACCATTTAAATATCCGACTATTCTCCCAGAAATTACTGTGAGGTACGATTGCTAATAAAAACATTTATAAGTTAGAGTGTATTGCACAAATACAGTTATGATCAGAGAAAGCAGTCCTTTTTTTCTGATGGTTTACTGCTGAATTAAGCCAGGTTGACAACAGTGCTGAAGAAAAAACAAATATACAAGCTTACAATTTCTCTGTTGTGCTCAGCCAGTAAGTGAAGGAAAGGGAAAAATTGGAAGGAGCTGCCCAGGGAGGTGTTGGAGTCACCTCCCTGGAGGTGGTCAGTGCATGCTGGATGTGGCACTCAGTGCACTGGTTCGGTTGACAAGGGGATCATTGGTCAAAGGTTGGGCTTGATCTTGGATGTCTTTTCCAAACTTAAGGATTCTATTATTCTGTGCTTTTAAAAACATGCTAAATTGCAAACACATATATATTTATATGCATTTATATTTTTCTTTAGGTCATCATTATTAAGCCGCTCTCAGCAGATTCTCCTGAACTCTGATCTAAAAACATATTTGATGCAAAACTTCAGTGGCGAGCCCTGCATGCTGAGTGCGAGGGAATGGGTTAAAGACCACGCAGCTGCTTACATTGACAAAGATCTTTCATCCTTCTCAATGACATCCTCAGATGCCACACAGTCAGAAGTCACCATGTTCACTCGATTGTGGATCTACAGTCATCACATTTACAACAAGCAAAAAAGAAAGAATATTATTGACTGGGCCAAGGAGCTCTCTCTGTCAGGGTTTTGCATGCCAGGGAAACCAGGTGTTGTTTGTGTAGAAGGTTTACAAAGTAGTTGTGAAGAGTTCTGGTCAAGGTTAGTTCTTTTTTGTACTTAAATGCCATTAGTAGTTAGAATATTGTATTTTGTCATGTTGTACATATGGCTAGACAGTGGGAAATTCAACCACTTGCCTGTGGTGGTTGTGAATTTCTGCAAAGTATTTATTATAAAATAATGCATGTATAACTCTGAATATCCAATGTACTGTTGGTTGCAGCAGTCAAAGCAACCAGTACTGCAGGATGCACATTTATTTCTGTTTTATTTTCCTCTGTCTTTCACTTTTATAGAGATGGACTGTAGTACCCCAGTTGTGTTAGATACGTGTGCTGTTATATCACTTAACATTTGTGTTTAATTCTGCTCCCATAATTTATGCTTCTGAGTGGTGCAGGCTAAATAAGCATTGTTATTTGATTATCAGCTATCAGCTGATAATTATCAGCTATCAGTTATCAGCTAAGACTGTGTGAGAATTCTTAGCATCGTGAAGACAGAAGCAAGCCCTGAAATGGAAACCACATCCTCATTAATTATTTTGTGAGGAATAGCATTAAAAGTTTTCAGTCCTAAGGAGATAAAAAAACCCCAAGCTTGCTTATGAGAGTGTTTGCATGTGAGTTGTATTTCTGTGACCAGCTCATGAACCATTATCTCTGTCAATATATATACACAAATAGATTTTATTGACTTTTGTATTAGTAGTTATTCCATAGTATTTTCCAAAGCAGTCATTATTTTATAGATAGATTAATATTTCCCCAATTGCTTTCAGGATAAGAAGATTAACATGGAAAAGAATCCTTATTCGGCACAGAGAAGATGTTTCTTTGGAAGGCGGAGGACATGCTGAGATCCAGAAGCAACGAAAGTTCTCCACTTTGGAAGAAAAATGTTTTGATGCACATGGTGCCAGGGGAAATCACATGGACTTGGGGCAACTATATCATTTTTTAGAAGAAAAAGGATGTGCTGACATATTTCAAATGTACTTTGGGGTTGAAGGGCATTGAAGGGGTTGAAGATCAGCACAGATGCCAGCAGCTACATTTCTAATTTAATCTAATTTAAACCCTCTTAACAGATTCCTTAGCTTTTCTGCAACAGTTGATCAGAGAAGGAATTAATAATTCATGATTCATGTGATGAATCCAGTTTTCAATGTAAACAAATATCCAGTGAAATCCTGAATAATGAAAATGACTATATGAATGTTTTATGCACTTTCTGGTGTTAAGGAGATTTAGGGTACATACCTACTTAAAATGAAAGAAAATGTGTTTGATGACCTACTGGACAGTTAAAGAACTGTAGATGGATGAACAGATGGAATATGGTGAATTAATATACAAATAAGAAAAGAGGAAAATGCAGTGTGTGTATCTCAGGAGCAAGAACACGATGTTTACATTAATTGTTATGTTTACATACAATTCATGAAAACTTTTTTTTAAACAATCTTCTACTTTCTACCTGAAAGTTTAGTAAGCCATGAGAGAATTATTTTATATAAAAAAAAGAACAAAGGGAGAGAGCAAGTTTACAAGAGTCTTACTCATGCTATCAGGATGAGCTAGAATGCCAGCTCCAAGGCATAAGAATTTTCTGTAAGTAAGTGTGTGTGCAGGTAAGATGGCTCCTACATCTGTTATTTTGGTTTGTGTAAAAGCAGAATTGTACCAAGGATCAGGTTCCCTTATAACAAGCTCCAAAACTCTGAAAGGATCCTCAGCCTTCTGAGTTCCCAAGTTTTCAGTCTGTAATATGAAGTGCATTATGTTGTGTGTGTTTTTGAGTGGGATTTCAACAAAGTTGTATCAATGAATGCTAATTTTGCAGATACTGTATCTAAATCCCATGGTAGAAAAAGCAGACATTGGTTTCTTTGGATTAAATATTTTTATTAATTGTGAAAAATGCCAATCACTTGGTTTTTAAATTTTTAAAAGTTTAATAACAATAAAATGATGATAAAAATAGTAATACAATTAGAGTAATAAAATTTAGAGTTAGGACAATTACAAGACAATAAAAAGCAAAGAACTACGGATGTCTGGATGCTCTCAGACACTAAGTCACAAAAAGCATGCCTTGTGAACAAAGGAATAACCTTAAAAGCAATAGCCTGTTGCATATTCATATATCTCATACATGATGCATAAATTCCTTGCAAATTAAGAACTTTTCTGGGTTTTGTCAACAACTTCTCCTTAATTTTGGTGGTTCTAAAAAGACGAAGAAAAAGTGGAAGAATGTTTGTCTTTCCTGACAAGGAGGCAGGAATTTTTATAGGCCCCCTTTGCTGACATCTCTGTGTGAAGAGTTTCTTGATTATCCCATCTTCTCACTTGAGCTTGTAACAAATCCTATATCACAAAATTTCTATTTTAACATTATATTGTAACCTAAGGCTGTATTTAACACACTACTTAAGAGAATTAATACAGCATAACATTCTAACATTACACATATAATATTCATTGTAACATTTGCGAAAAGCCAATCATAAAATACACATTTTTCACATTAAATATTGATTAAATGTTTCTGAATCCAGTAAAATCGCTAAGATTCAGGTCTCTGGTATAGACTTGGAACACCTCTTGTAGGGATACTTCACAGCGATGCCATTCAACAAGCGTGGGTGAAACTTTCCCAAATCTAAAGTCCTTGTGAGCGTGCAAGAACGCCGTGGCTCTGTAAATGCCGCACGGGATGGTCAAAGTTTAAGACTGTTTTAAATGAAAAATTTGTCCAGCCAAATTAAAATGAAAATAATAAAATATTTTGCAATCAGATTCTATCTACCCAGCCACAAGGAAAGAACAGTGCCAAGCCCAGGGTCAGCGCTGGGTGTGCAAGCAGTCAGCCTCAGCAGAGGTTTTCCTCTGTGCCCACACACCTCCATCCTGGCACAAGCGGTTTTTATAGGGAAAATTCTGCCTGAGGCCAAGATTTCGGCAGTCAGTCTTCCATTCAGAGTCCATAGGTTAATGAGATTTTCTTTTTTTAGTGATGAGGAAGGACAATTCAGTGTCCGAAGTTGTTGAATCCCTTGATAAAATTTATGGGAACGCTGCATTCACATGTCTCTACCCGAGGATTTCTATAATATTTCTATAATATCTATCTGGGGTCGTTCACAAATGATCAGCGCTTGGGCATCCCGTATACCTCCAGACATGGCCCATCTCCTGGCCCAGCCTCATCAAATCGGGTTTTAACACCAGGTTTCGCCTGCGAAAATGAGAGAGACTCCTAATACAAACGTGTATACTTGAACAAACATTCAATATCACATATATCCTACTAAAACCAGCGCAAATTAAGTCGAGATCGATGGAGTTCATCCTATCTCTTTAAAGGATGTCGCTGAGGCAGGTTCCCGCCCGCTCTGCGCGGCCCCGCCCCGGACGTGTCGTAGCGGGCGCGGTGGCTCCGGCCGGGCCCCGGTGCCGGTTCTTGCCATGGGGGGCAAGAACAAGCAGCGAACCAAGGGCAACGTGCGGGTGAGCGGGGCCGAGCAGGGCGGCGGGGCCGGGCCGGGGCTCCGGGGGCCGCCGGAGCCCGGCTCCCTCAGCGGGGCCCGGTCGTGGGAGCGGGGCCGGGCCCGGGGCCGCTTCTTGGCGGTGCCTGAGGGGAGTGCGGCTGCTGCTGCTGTGGTGTTTGTACTGAGAGGAAGAGCGAAGTCACCGCGGGTGTGGGTTCAACAAAGTGCCAGTGGTACATTCAGGGTGTTTTTCTTGCCAAAAGGCCGGAGATGACATCCGCCCCATCTCTCGGGATAGTAGGAGAAGTCCGGTGTTCAGTTTCCCTAATTCCTCCCTGGATTTAGGGAAGACTTAATGCAAAGCAGCATGTCCTTAACAGCTCAGAAAAGGTGATTTAAACCCAACAAGCTCACAAAGCTGCTGCTGCCATTAGGAAATAAAAGGTATTTGCGTTGTGAGGTGTCCCAGAGGACGTTTAAGCATCAGTCTTTCCGAAAGAGCACGGTTGAAACAAAGCAGAGCCAATAATAGAATGGGCAAATGGGGTAAACTAGAAGTGGTGTTGAGCTCCAAAACACACAACTATGTGATGGTATTTATTATACTTTTTTACGTAGGCATGCTTTTACTCCATTTCTCTAAATCATTTTTGGCCACTTAGTTGCTGGGAGAATCCTTTATTTTGTCTATGTGTTTTTATTTGTTCAGAGAAAAAAGGAGCATTACCTGGGAGCTCTGTTGGCCCATGAAAAGAACTAGGAAAGCCAGAAACAGTGAAGGAGGAAAAATAGTTTCTTAATAAGTTGTTTATAGATTCTTAATAAATTGTTTGCTTGCAGAAGGAATGTTATGTTAGGCTTTTTTGCATAGCAAAAAAGCAATATAAAGCAATAAAAGCAATAAAATTTTCCAGAAGTATTCATGTTAAGAGGAAAGAGAATTCTGATTCACAGAATCATTGAATAGACTCATAGAGTGGTTTGAGTAGGAGGGGACTTTAAAACTCATCCAGTCCTACCCCTGCCATGGGAAGGGATACCTTCTGCTAGACCAGGTTATTCCAAGCGCTGTCCAACATGGCCTTGAACACTTCCAGGGATGGGGCAGTCCTTGTGCCAGGGCTTCACCACCCTTACAGGCAAGAATTTCATATGTAATCTAAACCTATTTTGTTTCAGTTTAAAGTCATTCCTCCTTGTCGTATCACTACAGTGCCTGATGAAGACTTCTCTCCAGTTTCCTTGTAGGCTCCCTGCTGACACTGGAAGGATGTTATGAGGGCTCCCTGGAGCCTTTTGTTTTCCAGGCTGAACATCCCCAGCTTTCTCAGCCTGATCTTAAAGAGAATAATCATTTTCTAGGTTTCTATGTTTGAAGCACAGGTGGACTCTTCTTTGAAAGATTTTATTTTAATTAGAAGGTTAATTATACAATAAAAATAGGATCATATTTTCAAATGTATGATGTATGCAAAATAAAATTAAATAGATAATTGACTCCTGTCCCTTTTGTTTTGTCAGCCTTCTAGCAGTGGCCGAGCTGCAGAGCTCCTTGCCAAAGAACGTGGAACAGTGCCTGGGTTTATCGGCTTTGGAACATCTCAGAGTGATCTTGGATATGTTCCTGCAATTCAAGGAGCAGAGGAAGTAGACAGCCTTGTGGATGCTGATTTCCGAATGGTGTTGCGAAAACTATCTAAAAGGGATGTCACAACCAAGTTAAAAGTAGGTGCATCCTTTGCCCCCTCCTAATTTATTTATTTTTTTAAAATTTGAGAATAATACAGTTTTCTTAAGGGTGGAAGAGGAAGAGGAAGTAAATAATTTCACTTTGGTGGATTTGCTTGAAGTGCGATCCAGAAGATATCTTGGATAACCTATTGCAAGGTCCATCATGCAGTTTTCTCTATAGATGCTCATTTTCAAGAAGTTATTTGATTTTTGGAGAAGGGAGTTGCAGTTTCGGATACAAACTGATAAATTAAAGAACATATCTACCTGACTTCTTAAATAGTGCTCTTGATATTTTGATTTTAGGCTATGCAAGAGTTTGGGACGATGTGCAAGGAAAGAGAAGCGGAAGTTGTTAAAGGTGTTCTTCCTTACTGGCCGAGAATCTATTGTAAAATTTCACTAGTAAGTGTTGAAGTATTTAAATTAGAAACTTACCTGTCTACTTCCTGTGACTACCTCTAAGGTTGTCTTTGTTCACCTGTCTACCTTTGTTGGAATTCTTGACTTATTCTAGGAGAAACATCAAGTTGAAGCAAAATACTGTTCATTTTGTGGACATATTTCAGTATTGGCAGTGGGTGGAATCTTGAACTGTTGATGTCTGGACTGTACTTCCTTTATAGAACTGTTAGACCTTTATGTTTAAAAGATGGTACTATATTTCTTAGGAAAATTATGTGGATTCCAGAAAGGCTAGAGAGTCTGTTCAATTAACATAATTATAAACCTTCTTCATTTAGGGCTAATATCTGACCGGACTTAACACTAAAAAAACCCAAACACAAATATGAAAAGATCTTGTGTAGCCAGATTAGCAATAATTTTCTTGATCTATTTACTGTATTTCCAAGCTGTCTACTGAATGGCTACTGTTGAAAAAATGGTATAGAACAAAACAAATCACTATTCCTACCCATTAGAGTAATTCCTACTGTTTCTTTCTGGAATCAAGAGTGTAGAAAATCATGATGTTGCAAATTCATATGGAAATAAAGGATAGCAATGCACAGCTTATGGTAGTTCTAATTGAGAAGATGTCTTCAAGGTTTCCTGTTTTTCCTGCCTCTTTTCTGAAAAATGTTTGTATAAATTGGAAACAAAAACTCTTTTTAGGGATATCAGGGAGAGGTTACAGTCTGAGTATACAACAGTTTGGGAAAATGATGCTACTGAATTAGGAGTACCCCCATACCTTGGGATACAAAAATTTTTTGTCATTGGTGTGTATTTTCAAATCTATGTTTCAAATCCAATTAATTGCAAACATGACTTTTTAATCACCACTTTTGCTTTTAAGTAACTGAAATCAAAGGTACATTTCTTAAACCAATAAACTTTTCTCTTTTTTCCCCTTCTTTTCTTTGTTTAACAGGATCATGATCGCCGTGTTCGAGAAGCAACTCAGCAATCTTTTGAGCAACTGATTCTTAAAGTAAAAAAACACTTAGCTCCTTACTTAAAAAGTATCATGGGTTACTGGCTGATTGCTCAGTGTGACACTTACTCCCCTGCTGCTTCTGCTGCAAAAGTAGCTTTTGAAAAAGCTTTTCCTTCGAGCAAACAACCTGAAGCCTTAGTATTCTGTAAGGATGAAATTCTTAATGTGAGTTTACTTTTGTATTTCTTTAAGGTTTCTGTTATGAGTTTAAAAGTCATCCTTCCCCCATCTATTCTTCACAGTTAAATTTCTTTGTCACCTGAAACTTTGCCCCTTTGTAGAGAACCATAGAATGGTTTGGGTTGGAAGGGACTTCTAAAAAGTCTTCATGTTCCACCCCCTGCCATGGACTGGGACATCTTCTACTAGACCAGATTTCTCCAGCCCTGTCCAACCTGGCCCTGAGCACTTCCAGGGATGGGACAGCCCCAGCTTCTATGGGCAACTTGTGCCAGTGCCTCACTACCCTCACTGGGAAGAATTTCTTCTGTAAGGAAATATAAAAAAGAAAAATAATAAGGAATGCAGAGGAAAAAAAAAAAAAGGATGTTTTTCTGATTTGAGATGAGGATGACTGGAATCAAAGGAATTAATAGTGAATTTTTTTGTGTGCATTCCTATGTAATGATGTTCAGTCAACATGTAATGTTGCTGACAGACGGAATAATGATGCTGGAGTAGTTTAGCTATAGTGAAAAAGAATGAAGAATGCTGAGCAGTGTTTCAGCATCTGCAAGTTTAATTCTGACCAAGGTTTATGCTATTCTGCCAGTCAGATATGATACTCAGTTGACTGAATTAAAAAAAGGTCAAAGATTGTATTGCTGGCCCATCATGTGCAAACCTAATTGATTTGATTTGCCTCAGTTTGGCTTCTTTTTAGCAGGAGCACATTGGCATAGGGCTGCAATTTACTAAGTGTTAGGAAGACTTAATTCAGACAGTACCACAACTACTATATTCAGATTATTTTCTAGCATGTTTATTAGCATGTCTAAAAATATTAGAAAGACAGCTCAGAGGTTGTGAAATTTTATTGTAGGGTTGTCTCTGAATAATGTGTGGACTATATTGTTCACATATAAGTATTAGATTTCTTTGTATTTATATGCATGGTTTTTCCCCCATAGGTGCTTCAAGATCACCTTCTGAAGGAAACAGCTGATACACTCAGTGACCCTCAGTACGTTTGCCTGATTAAATGTATATTTAAGTCTTTAAATCTTGGTCTTGATTGGGTTTTCTGTCTCTGGAAGTAGTGAATTTAGTTTTATTTCAGGAGACAGAATAATTATTTGAATCCAGATCCCAGTAACTTTGTTTGGGACTTAAGTGTTGCATACAAGTAGAGATATTGTAAAAGAAAGGCCTTATATATCTAATATTTATTATAGAAAACATTAATATTATATTATTTATTATATAATTTATATTTATTATATAAAATCAGGCCTTGCTCTGCTAAATTGCCTGTTACTTCTTCTAAGTGCAGCTATCTAACTTCCTATGTGAAAAATCATAAAAATGAAGGCAGTTAACACAACAGATTATTCTGGTAAGAGAACAGTTTGCACCTACAATAATCAAAACAAATCTGTCTCACAGGAATCAGTGAACAAAAGATGTAAACTAACCAAAAATGGAGAGATTTGAGAGATGGCCAACCTTGCCATTTACTGACCAATAAACTGAGTGTCAGTGTATTGTTAGCCAGTTTGGTATAACACAAAGCCTTCTGATATTTCCTATCAATATGAGCTTTGTGAATAAAGCATCAGCTGTTTCTGCATGAAAAAATTGAGTCCCAGCTGCTTATTGCTGCAGCACTTAAGTATAAATTGTTTTGAAAGTGTTATCAATTATCTAATTTTGTTTTAGCTCTTTTAAGAATATCATTTGTGAGTAGCTGGAAGATGAGATGACATTAAAGTTTTTTTTTCCCTAACACTTTATAGTGTAATTTAGAACCTGGTACCTGAAATCAAAAAAAGAACACAAAAGAAAATGAAGGCAGTTTACTTTAGACGAACTTGGGATGCCTGCTGGTTTATTTCAGTCTACTTTTAACTTTTTTGTTTGTTTCGCTTTCTGAGAACTGTACCAGAAGAAGAAAGGGAAGCCAAATTTTTCCGGATTCTGACCTGTTCCTTGTTAGCTTTAAAAAAGTTGCTCAGCATGTTGCCAAAGAAAGAGATGCATTCATTGGAAGAAAAATTAATGTCACTTCTGTCCCAAAACAAATTTTGGAAATACAGCAAAAACAGCATATCACAGGTGACTTTTTAATTTCTTCTTTATTTTGCTTGGTTTTTGTTAAAGGTTATACCCTTAAACTGAGGAAGTATTAATTACTTGTATTCTACCAGGATGAACTTCATACTTTGCTTAGGTTTGAAACAGCCTTCAGGTTTCTATGTAGATTCCAGAAAGGCTAAAGAAACTGTTCAGTTAATGTAATTATAAATCTTTTTTATCTGGGACTAATATCTGACCAGACTTAATGTTAAAAAACCCCCAAACTCAATATAGACAATATTGCTTGAAAATTTATCCAGTAGGCCAAATTTTTATTTCCATATCATCATGGTCTACCTTTTGGCAATCTGCTGTCATTTAAAATTCATGTAGAAGACAAAAACTCTGTCAACTTACAGCATGTGTTCTCAATGCTTTGAGATTTTCATTTTTTAAACAATTTTACTGCTCTTTAGTCTGTACATAGGGTGATGAATTCATGCAATAGTATTTTGTTTAAAAGCTTTAAGTTGCTTTTTGGAAAAAATGCCTTTTGGGAAGTATATAGAAATACAAGTTTTGACAGGCATTTGATCACTAAACAAATTACATTAAAATATTTGATAAGTCTGTTTAATAACTGTTTTGGTTTTATTGGTTTTTAATAATATTTTAACCTTTGTTAATGTGGTAAAATACAGGCATGGTGTGTTGTAAAGTTTTGTTGACTTTAAAAGGACTCTTTTTAACTACATGTAGTGACAAATTCTGTTTTTCCTTCTGTGGCCTCTGTCAGGTTCGCTCAGCTTTCTTTGAGCTGATTTCTGCTTTTTGCCAGCACTTGCCTGAAGTGGTGAAAGCTGAAGCACCAAGAGTTTGTCCTGCTGTTCTTCTCAGCATTGATGACAGTGATGCAGTGGTGTGTCCTGCTCTTTGGGAAGCAGTGCTTTATACTATCACCACTATTGAGGTAATGTGGGAAGTGTAAGGGGCAGATATTTTCATCAAATTTAACTTTTCACCAAGTGTTGTTCTCTGTGTAGAACTAGGAGGACAGGCTTGACTGGGTTTTCTTTATGATTTATAACAGGAACTCCTTAAGTGTACATCCTCCTTCTTTTAGTGTAACTTTCAAATATATCATGTCCAGCATAGCTGAAAATTAAGAGTTGTTTTATGAATTTAATTTCATTAACCTTAAACCCTTCCATTAAATGTAGTTACTAGTAAGTAAAATAATGCTTTAAACCTTTTTCTTTTTTAAAGACAGTTATAAAAAAGACCTGCAGTGCATTTTTGGTTAGTTTCTTTCCCCTTCAAATGTAAGGATTCTTTAGCTTTTTCGTTTTTTTTTTTTTTTTTTTCTCTTAATTTTAAGCAAAACACCAGTTTTGAATTTATTGCAGGATGAGTTGTTGCCATAGACAGCATCCTTTGGGGGTTTAACGCTGCAGGTCTTTTTTGCAACTGCTGGAATGAACTGTAACAAGTTTTCATGAAGAAAAAGCCCTAAACAGTCTTTGTTCAGCTTGTTATAAATATAGGTACCTTGAACTATAATAAATAAATATGATAATAAATAAAATAGATTGGATGACAAAAAAAATTAGGAAGAAGAAAGTGGCAAAGCATTTTCTAACCATTGGAAAATTTTTGAAGAGAGTTTTGAAGTTAGTGATGCTTCCAAACTCAATCATTGGTTTGCCTTGATAATGACAACTTAAAATTAAATACAGTATTAGTTACAATAGCTGATGCTTCTATGTGTGATGCTTCTATGAAGCATCATGAAAGCATTATTAAAGAGAAACCTTTAATCGCTGTTGGCTAATAAGAAAGGTCAATTGAATTTAAACAGTGCAGAAATAGTTTTACCATGTTAACTTCAGAAGCCAAAATAAGGAGAAAGTGATTTTAAAGATACTGGCAAGTGAGTAACTTAAAATAATTGAAACTTCACAATGACTTGTTTGAGCTATAATATGGGGACATAGGTTAAATGGCTTCCTTGGGAGTTCTTCTGAGGCAACATATTGTTGTTTAATTTATAGTTGTTTAATTAAACAACATATTGTTGTTTAATTTATAGTAAGTGAATTTCTTTCTGTAGGACTGTTGGAATCATGTGAATGCCAGAAAAGGAGTTCTGCCAAAGCTCTGGGCAGTGCTTCGAGAAGGTGGGCGAGGATTAGCTACTGTTATCTACCCCAACCTCCTGCCCTTCATTAGCAAGGTGCCTCCTGACGTTGTGGAACCAAAGCTGGAATACTTCAGAGTTTTTTTCAGCTCTGTAATTCAAGGGTATGGACCACAAATTTATTTATTTGGAATCAGTCTCTTTTACATTGGGAAATAAACTAATCTTTAAGCATTTAAAGATAAATGAAATTATGTGTTTAAATTTTTTTTTTCAATATCCAAAACTGGAGTCAGTTTTGTGGCTGTTCCTGTCATCTTAAATCTTCAGCCCTCCTTTTGATTTTACTACATCTTCCTTACATGAAGCATTCTTGTCTTTCCTTGTCAAAGCTTTGTGTTTAGCCCATGAGAAATTTGGATAGGGAACATTATTATAAGGGTGACTCTTGGAACATTATTATTATTAAGGGTGACTCTTAAGCATCAGGCTCTTCTCTTCAGTGTGTAATTCTTTCATAGGGGATTAGCCTAGTGATGCACAAACTAATTCTTGTGATACTCATTTTTAAAGGATGAAACTGCTGGTACTTTGTGCCTTTAAAATACCTCAAAACCACCTTTCTATCAAATGTAATTTAAATGTGTATCTGTGCACTGTGTACTCAAAAGCATATAGAAATTATTTTATGAAATGCTGAAATTTCATTTATTTAAAAAATAAATGAAAAAAAAATCAGTTCTCAGCTGATGTTGGTGTGGAAATTAGCAGAGCTCTTGGAGAAGAGAGTTATGTAGGGGTTTGTTTGAAAAGTGTATAGAATTTTATTACACAAAGTACAATGATTGTAATATTTCTGTGATCATTTTTGTGATCTAATATTTATTAGAAAGCACAGAAATTGCAGGTTTTCTGACTCAAAACTGGAGAGACTGTCTTTGGGTGGCTTTCTTTTTTTGATATAGGTTCTATTAAATGCTTGGTCAAGCATTTTAAAAAGTCAGCTTTCTAAATTGACTTTATTTTGATCTGACTGCTGTCAATGACTCTATGATCCTGTATTCTCATCCTGAGGGTGCATTGATAACATTCATACTGGGTTTCTTGGAAACTGAGTCACTTTGTTTCTTCTGTGTCCTCTCACAGGTTGTCAAGTGAGAGGGCAACAGCCAGTCCTTCAGAAAGTTCAGCAATTATAACTGCATTTATGGAGTGTCTGTGCTTTGCTATACTACAGAAAAGAGAAGAAGACCAAAGCCAAATTCATCAAATGCTTATATGTGACCAGGTATTCATCAGAAATCCTGAATATTGTTGCGTGTACATTTAATAAGTCAAAATTAAAGAGAAATGTAATTTTTGAGGATTTACTTCCCTGTTGAGAGTTTCCCTAGATTTTACAAAAGAAACCACACGGAATTGTCAAGGCTGGAAAAGACCTTTGAGATCATCCAGTCCCACTGTCAGCCCAGCACCACCAAAATCACCCCCAGACCGTGTCCCCAAGAGCCTCATCCAGGTGTCTCTTAAGCATTTCCAGAGGGGGTGACTCCACCACCTCCCTGGGCAACTTATTCCAATGCCTGACCATATTTCCAGGGAGTTTTGTTTTTTTCAATACCTGATCTGAATTTCCCCTGCTGCAATTTAAGGCCATTCCTTCTCATCCTTTCACTTGAGACATGGCAGAAGAGACCCACCCTCACCTCCTTTCAGGGAGTTGTAGAGAGCAATGTGTAACAAAAGTAAAGGTACTGAATTTAGAGGGTTTTTCTTCCTATGAAATCATTCTTTTTACTGTGGAATGAAAGTTATATTTAAGGGGAAAAAAGTGCCTCCCATCCTGTAAGTTTTTATAAAGTGTTCAAAAATAAATAATTCTGATATTTGCAGAGTTGCTTCCAGAATGTGTTTCGGAATTTTATAATTTCTTGGCATAATAAAGAATAAAGTGGTTTTATGAATTGGATCACTGTTTTTTAATATATTTTTTTTGTCTTTATAGCTAATTCCTTTTATCAATGCTGTACTTAAGGAGCCCAAGTTACAAAGTGGACCATTATTTTATCAAACAGCAGAAATGTTGAGTTCCTGGGAAGCCAAAGCAGAACTCTCCAATGATGATGGCACAGATGAAGTTTTCCAGAAACTGTTGTCAGATTTTTGGGGCCATCTTTTAAAAATGTGTGTACTTCATGTTGATAGGTTGGATGCTGATGAGAAATTACTGTTTGCCATATCTGGTATGCTAGAAATTCTTCAGAATCCGAAGAGTGCTACAAAACCAAACAATAGAAAATCTCTAAAAATCAGATTTACAGATGAGGATGAATCTGAAAGGAACACAGAGAGTCTAAAACTCATGGAAAGAAATAGTGACTCTGAAATTCAGGCTGACTTGCAGCAAACTTCACATCTAAGGAAAGAACCTCTAGAGAACTTAGTGTGCAACCTGGCTGAGCTGAGCATTGTGCATGTCAATGAACATAAGTCAGAACAGCATTTGAAATTTCTCTCTGCCCTGCTCAACACTTTTTCCTCAAACAGAGTTTTCCAAGTACTTTTAGAGCAAGGAAATGATGTAAGCCCTGCTCAAGCTGATTCCCAAAATGAAGTGAAAGCTCATAACCGAAGTCCATCTGTACAATTTCTGTATCTGAATTTAATAACCTGGCTGAAAGAAGACTGGAGAAAAGACACCCATTTCCTGGTTGATATTTTATACAGTGTACTTCATTGTTGCAACAATAATGATGAAAGGAAAGCCATTCTTGATGATTTAGCAAAGGTATGATTTGTACATGATGTTATTAATTTTTATCACAGTCATTCCTGTTATTGTTGGCTGTGGTCCACTAATAATCTTACTTTTTGCACTGTTGCACGGATGATAATTCCACATGAATTTGGGTTAAGTTTAGCATAAGTAAGGTAGTTTTTGGAAAGTTGGACATGATAGCATTGGGGTGAAAGGTTCTGTCCCTTTCTATATGGTCTAAATCATTAAAAAAAGTATCATTAGAATTTCTCTGCTCTTCCTTCTTTATATAGTGTACTTTAATAGTAGTCATTGGTAGCCTTTCTTATAAATAGAGTTTCTTACTGAATTTTGTGGGAGAGAAAGATTTGCAAGACAAAAATGATGCAATCAATAACTTTGTTACTGAATTTTATCAGCTTCTATTTGTGCCTGCAGAGCAGTTAAAATGGCATTATTGCTTCCTATTCAGCAAAGATTTTTATTAAATACTGGGGAATTTTGTTTTTCTTTTCAGATGGATCTGAAATGGGTTATTTTTCTCCAGATAATTCAAAAGGTAAATATTAAGATTTTTTTTGTTCTTGTTATCCATAATTTTTAATAATTCTCTGATGTTAGCTTTGACACCCACATGCGTTTGTAGTGGCAATTTCCATAGTTTGAAAATCTTACAGTTTCAGAGTAGTGTTTGTTTTAAATGCATTTAAATTTGGGGACAGTCTTAAAAATGAAATGATGATGCCAAAACAAAAGAATCTTTGTCCCTTCTGTTTTTGGTCAGTTTTCTTTTTGAGCCAGAGAGATTCCTGATTTGTGGATCATCTATTCTAAGCTAGAGAGAATGGAGCTGAGGATTAGACCAATAATTTAAATGATTATTTATATCATCAACCCTACAAGGTTCTTATAAGGGAAAGTTAGTATTCAATTTTTTCCCACTCAGTATTGACAAACTGACATTTAAGTGATTGCATGGAATGAAATAGTAAGTGTATGATGAATTTTTGGACAAGAACTCATAGCACTTGACTTACAGTCCAGTACATAGACCACAGGATCTTCCCTCACATATGCTGTGTATTTTAGGAATACTCGGTTTTTGTGATTTTGTAACTTACAGTGGCTTATCAGCAAAATAAAGTTTTTGTGACCTTCTGTTTCTTCTTAAAGAAACTCAGGTGCTATAAACAGTTTTAAATAGATTTTATTTCAGCCAACTTGGTCATACAGAAGTTATTTTTCTAATTCCAGTGTAGGAATTTCCTGGGCTCTGTAGTTGGAGGAGAAACATAAAGGAGGCATTTTCAGAAGGTGACTTGTTTCACTCTGCAGTAGAGATCTGACCCAGCCATAAGTTGCTCTCTCTGACAAAAAGAAAGTTGGGGAGTGTTGTTGCAGATGTAAAATCTGAAGGCTGTTTGTGGCAGATGATGTAATTCTCACTCTGTGTGTGCAGGGTTGACATACTAATCTTATGCTTAGTAATAAAAGTTAATAGTTAATAACAGGTTACACAGAGAAGCTGTGGCTGCTCTATCCCTGGAAGTGTTCAAGGCTGGGTTGGATGGGGCTTGGAGCAACCTGGTTTAGTGGGAGGTATCCCTGCCCATGGCAGGGGGTTGGTGCTTAAATTGGAACTTGGAAGATGGTCTTATGGTCCCTTCCAACCCAAACCATTCTATTATTCTATACCCTCAAAATATTCCTGCAATGCTTTTCTTGTGATCCAGGCATGCTCAAGCACAAGGAAACTTTCCTTAGTCTCTGACTGGCTGAAAGGAGACACGCTTGGAGAAAAACTGGTGGTGCTGGCAGATGATCTTTGTCACCTGGGCTTAAAACCCAGAGCAGCCTCCTCAGGATCAGCCTCTTCAGAAAGGTGGACCCTCCTGAGCTTGGTGTTGTCACAGCACATTAAAAGTGGTGAGCATATATAACCCTTGGAATTCATGAAGTGGAAACACTGCACTTACTCTTTGCATGAGGTTGAAAGAAATTGGGATTTTCCAGAATACTTCATATAGAACATTTAGGCTTTCTCCTGGTAGTTTTTTGTTGATTGGTTAGTTTTTGTTGGGGTTTTTGTTTCTTAGTTTTGGGCTTTCTTTATACTTAAGCCAGTTTACTACATCCAATTTAATTTTGTAAACATGAACTTGCAGCAGTAGCTGCCATTTTTTTGGTTCACATTGCTAAATGTGTTTAAAGAGAAGATTCAGATTTGCAAGTTTTGAGAACTTGAGGAAAATTTAAGTAAGCTTGATCTATTAGCTGATGTGCTGTAAAATAATAAGAATTTTTAAATCATACCATGTGAAATGTACCTTCAGAACTGGAATACCAAGTCAATTGTTACGGACCTATGTGTGTTTTAGTAATGCCTTATTACAGGAACTTTGAATTGTTTTGAGCCATTTACATTTATTTTCATGTCTTTTAAAAACTCTGTGTGTGCTCTTATGCTGGATATGTATTCTGATTTTTTTATTAATAGCATCCTATTTAATTTGTTTCTTGCAGTTTTAGTATCTTATATAGACTTCCAGGGGAGTTAATTTTTCTTGGTGTTTTCCATGTAAACTCAGCATTTGCTTTGATCCCTGAGGTGACATATTTCAGTGTCAGTGGATGCTGTGCACATTCATGGTGTTTCCAAGTTTCGAAGATACACACAGGCAGCTCACTGTGGTGAATGTTCTTAGACAATGAATCCTGAAATGGAGGGAACAGGAGAGACTTTCATGGATCAGTAGCTTAGGGACAAAAGGAATTAAAGGGGAAAAAGGATGTATAGTGAAAGGAAGATAATTGTATCTGAAACTTCACAGATCCCTAGCAGTGTGTTGTGATACTGAATGCTTAACTGATACAACAGATTACAAAAGAAATCCAAATCAAATAAATACTACAAGTGTACATGGGACAAACACAATTGTAACTGTATCAATTCAATGATAGGCTCTGACCTGTTAAAAATCAAAAAGAGATATTCAGTCATTGCAGTCTTTCCCTGTAAGTGACAGGTTGTAAAAAAGCAGCAAAAGAGGAATACAGTTTATTAGGAGCTGCTGTGGAAAGAACAGAGGACAAATGAAAATTATTATAGCATGTAGTCAGTATACTGAATATGTTGTCAATATCTGGAATTCTGCATATAGTTTTGGTCACTGCAATATTCTTATTCCAGTTTGGTCACTTGCAATATTCTATATGCTTTTGAAAAACATATAATAGACTATACCCAAAGAAATCTGGCAGGGATGGTTAGACAAGCAGTGGCTTCTGCTTGTAGAGTCAAGAAAGCAGACTAGAATTTGTCAGCTTCTAGTGGAAGTGATTAGGGATGGGGTTGTGCTTAAAAGCCATAAAATCACGATTTGTATAGAAAATACAAATAGTGAGAAATATATCATTGTTTCTTTCAGTGGAAGAACTTGAATTTGTAACACATACTTAGATAGCAGTCTTGAGGGCCAAGAAAAATATACTTCTTCATACAGTTTATAATTAAATAATGGAATTCCTTGCCACAGGATACTGTGGAGTTTGAGGATAAATGGGATTGGCTTGCTTGTATCCCATGAAAAAGGAGCTAAGCATGTTCGTGGCTATGTGCAGTAGTACAGTGAAATATTGGGCTCACAGGTGGGTGCCAGAAGCTAGGAGAGCATAAAAGGGGGAGGGATCACTTTGCACTTGCTCTGTCTTAAATACCTTTTTCAAAGTTGCTTCAGCTGATGTAGAGAAAAGATACTTGGCAGTGTGAAATGTTGGCTGGTGTCTGTGAAATAAGAGTTTAAGTATCCATTAGACTGAAACTGCTTTGGACTTTACTTTGTATTCAAAATTAGTAAACAGAAATCAAATTGGTCCATATTAATATGACATCTTTGCATAGTTGTCTTTATCAGGCATATTGTCTTTTTCCTCTGCCCAATAGAATCATTGATTGGTGAAACCTTTGTTGAAAGGATTATTGATAAACTTCAAGCAGCTCTATCTAAAGCAAAGGATCTTTCTGAAGCTGGAGATACTGAATCATCAGTATCTTTCATCTGCGACGTGGCCTCAAGCTTTTTCAGCTCAGTGAAAGGCTGTTTGCTGATGCCATCCTCAGAGGACTTGCTCCTTACCATCTTCCAGCTGTGTGCTCAGAGGCAGGATGCAACACACTTGACAGGTAATTTGGAAAAAGAACTTCATATGAGCTTTTTCCTAGCTGATGATTACATCTAAATTCTTCCTTTTTATGAAACAGAATCAAGTACGTGATAGAATACTGCACGTACATTGAACATTTGCAGCTGTACCTGACATGAAAATCTGTGCTTTAATTTACAGTGCCCATAGTTACTACTAAGTATCAAGTCCTTAACATATTTACAAGGATTTTGAAGCTTTTTTAATGTTAGTATCAGCTAACTTGGAGGCTGTGATATTGCTCACTTTTTTGACTGTTACAGAAGTTGTTTAAAGTCTTTGAAATATAACAAATTAACTTTTTTTGTTCATCTTGCACTCTGAGGGGGGGGGTCTATGAAAAAATGTGTACAATTGCTTCTTTACAGATAACATGTATTTATTCTGAAACCATTTATATTGGCCAAGTTGCCCAGACAAACTATGATCCAAGCCTCTCTCTCATGGATCATGTCTCATGTTCAGACTGAGATGCTGATTTATATACTTTGAATGCAGAATTTGAGGGTGTTAAATTGATACGTATATTTACTGAAATTAATACAAGTAAATACAATTATTCAGTGTTATAGAAGTGAAGTAGGACAGTACTAGCTTGGAAAACGCTGCTTTATAAATGACTGTTAAGGTTGTGAATGTTCAATATTTTGGTGGAAAGATTTGTGGTTTTGAAGACCATATGGACATATGGTAGCAGACAACAAGAACATCACTAATTCTCAATTAAATTAAATCAAATCTTACTGTGAGTCACAGTTAATTTAAAATTGCTCTGCAACAAGAAAGCTATGTATATGCCTTTGATAGTTTTTGCATGTAACCACAGGAAAGAGAATTGTTTACCTACTGTAGGACCTTTAGACATGTGATTGTTGCTGTATGCTGTAGGTTGTAATTAGAGTTTAGCTGTTTGTGATAGATTTGCTTGTCCATTTGTTCTTGTTTTGTTTTCTTTTTCCTTTTCCTACAATAGATGTGCTTGTATGCAAATTAAAACACACTTGGATGTCTGGTGTAAATTCACTTGTGCATCAGCTTCAGGGCACTCAGAAACAGAGCACCTTTTTGCTTAAAGCTGCACTGTGGGTCAAGAATCAAGTTCAGTCTTCCTCTTTGGATGTTAAAAGGTAATTGGGATGCACATCTATTCCATAATGTCTCATTCTTAAAAAAACCCAGGATCAGTGCTGTAATAGCCTTCACTGAATTGATGTCTGTATTCCTGAGAGACTTTTCAGCCTGTTGGAGGCAGTGGGTAGAGAAGAACTTACACCACTCCTGGTACAGCATGTATGGAGCATTGTATCAATGGAAAATATGCAGATGGCTCTTAATCATGAGTGCCAAACTTGTTTGCAGTGTTTTCTCCCTTTCCCAGTCTTCAGGTTTTGATCTCTGCAGTCAGTGATTTATTGTTGAAGCTCATGGAAGCTGATGGACAGTCTGGATATCTTGTGAGAGCTTATGTTGAGCACGTCACACCAAACAAAATTGAGTGGAGGAAATTGCACGAGTCTCTGTGCTCTGAGGTATGGAAATGATAATGGATTGCACCAGGTGGTCAATCTTTCCTCAAGCCTCTGTCCCCTAGGGTGGTAAGCTTTCTTTCCTGTGACATGGCACTGCACTTATGAGTACCATATGTTTCTGCAGAGGTTCTTGTTAGCCTTTGCCCATAAAGGGGATAAAATCTCTGTTTATGGACCCATCCAGTACTACTGGAGAAAAATCAAAATCCATGAAATTACCCTTTTCTGCCCAGAACACCAGTGACTTGCTTTACAATTTAGAAATTTTATCTGACAGAGTATACATTGTGAAGATGTTTTTATCTCTAAGTTAATGCTTCATAAAGATTAATTTTGTGAAAGACACCAATATCTGCAGAAGAATATGGTATGCTATCTATCAACAAAATGACATACATAAAGTAGAGAGTTGGGAAGGACATAAATTTCCTGTGCAGGCACCAGTCTACAGTAACCCTACAATTTCTTGCAAAATACATAGAGTTCTAAAGAAATGTATTTGTTTCTGAGCAGCAGTACAGTTTCAAAATACTGCTGTGCAGTTAGATTTTTAATACACTGGAGTGGGTCATCCTCACCATTGTGCATTTGATATGAATATGTATGTTTCATGGTAGTTTCTTAATCATTCTGAATTTTCAAGGTTTAACAGATCAAAGTATTTTTTCATACTCTTTTTATGCACATATTACAGTGGATGCACAAGCCTCTTTTGGAAGGAAGGCTCAGTATGAATTGTGAACCTCTGGAATCAAGTGTCAAGCTGTGCGACACAAATAAACTTCCAGGCCATCTGTGTACTTCAGCCTTATTAAGCAAAATGGTGCTACTTCAGCTGAAAAATAGTGTACTCCATGGAAGTCATGATGCTGAAAGAAAGAAAATTGATAATATAAGTAAGTTACAATGGTAAAACTTAGGGAAGTTTATTTTGTAGTAGTTGTAACCTGAATTGAAAATTAGAAATACGTAGTTGAAGTTTGGCATACAGGTGTGAGAAATTATCCTTTTACTTTTTGTTGCCTTTTTTTCCTTTTTTTTTTCTTTTTTACTTTTGTTCAGGTCTCCTTTAAAAAATAGTTTTTATGCTCCTGGGACCTCTTTTGGTTATTTACATCTTGTCTCAACAGAACTTTGAACTGGGAGAAGTATGAGTTTTCAAAACTTCAGATATGTTCATTGCCGAAACGCACTGTGCATTGGCATGAGTGGGCTACAAGAACTGTATCCCTCCCTTGAGGGTTTAACCATAATGTAAAGATAGTTTGAGACAAAAACTTTCCTTAATTCCATGAGGTGGAATCTAGATTCCTTTTATTTTCAAGAATGCTCAAATTAAGTGCAGCATTATCAAATTAACAATTCTATCTCCAAAATTCTCACCATGATGAGAAGTGTAATTTTGTAGCGTGGGTCTTTGTAAGCTGATGAAGGAACCACATGCTAGCTCTTTTGAAATTTGCTTGGTTTTCTTCTGGACTTAGGTATTGATTGCCTTGTCTACAGGAAATATATATATTAAAGAAAAGGAGGGGAACAGAGAAGAGTCATGCCATGCTTAATTTGCTTTAAAATTTCTTGTCTATCTAGAATAGCTTACTGCAGCCTTTTTTCTCTTGTACGTTACAATGGCAAATATCCAGTTCATGCTCTGAAGCATCTGAGATTGCATGTAAAAATAATACCTTTAATACATTAAAAACACATTAAAAAAAACAACAAAAACTTGACCTGAAACTTCTTGCTTATGCAAGTCAGTAGTCATTTATAAACAACAGCTGTTATTTAATTAGTTGCAGAACTGTTGTATTCATTACAATGGATTGAAGAATTGCAGAATCCTCCTTATCTGCTTCTGGAATATCTTCATATGTTAGAAGAGATGCACATCACGTATGGGGAGTTCAGTACTCTGAATAGTACAGCTAGCCTGCAGCAAACTATATTTGACAGGTATGTGAGAACAAGTGAAACAACTCTTGGCTCTATTTTCACAGTTTGTATTGCACAGAGTGCCACTGTATTCCATCTGTGTGTTGATTCAGAATGCATCCAAATGCTTTTGTGGTGAGCCCTGAGCATCTGTATATATTAACCAGGGTATTTCTTCTTCTTTGAAGATCAGAGGAACATGGAAGACTCTGGTCCTTAACCATGGCCAAAGTGATCCGTGCTGAGAATGCTGTATCCTGGGAGAGGAAAGAGCTTTTCAAGACAGCAGACGGGTATCTTAATAGTGCTGCCTATAAACTTGGTGAATGTTGGTAGTGTGAAATGATCCTGATTCTGGCCATTGACAACTGAAAGTTGAAAATGAAATGATACTTGTGTATGGCATGTGAAAGTCAGACTTGGTTTAGCATGTGGGATTGTTATGTTAGAGGATATTACCTCATTGTGAACTAACTGATGCTTTGTTTCCTAGTTCAGTTTCTGCGTTTCTTTCATTCTTGGTGTTTTGCTTATATGAATAGGTTCCTTCCATTAACAGAGGGCAGATTGCATACACTTCAGTGTTTATCATCTTTCTTAACTGAGGAAGAAAAGAGGGAACTTGTCTTCCACTGTGTGGCCAAACTTATGACATGTACGCAGACAGAGCTTTCCAGCACTGATGGTGAGTTGTTCTTACCTCAGTCTAGTTCATTAGAATTTAAGAACATTATTTTGTAATAAAGTTTGCTTTTAGATAAAACATATTTACTATAATCGCTCTTCCTAGAAAGAAATGCTTTCTCAGTTTGCCTGTTTCTTCTAGACTGTTTGGCATAGTAATTTTCTGCCTCATTCAGAAAGTACAGATACAAAATCAGAATGAAAATATTTAGGATGATATTATTAAAAGTATCCTGTTGTTGCTGTGCTTCTAGTTTGATCTATCTTACCTAAGCATGCCTGTAAATATCAAAGTTTTCAGTGAACCATTTAGGCTTTACACAGCATACAAAAATACTACTATTGTCAACTGGTCATGATTGTCTTTAGATACTTTGCCAAGAGCTCTTTCACACTTTACATATAATTTTTGAGTAGCTCCTCCAACTGAAAACTACACTACATTAAATGTGTGCAGCTGTGGAAATTACCTAAGAGGTGGTTGAGATGTATTATGATACTGCTTTTAATATAGCCACTTCATTTGGGTCTATAGCCACTCTCTTTGGGTCTAAGTTTTCACAAACTCGCTGCTTTTCAAGAAAATCATTTGGAAATGCTCACTTACAGTCCTTCTAGCTGTATAAATTAGACTTTATTTAAGAGGAAAATCCTTTCTGTTTTTGTCCCTTACTGCTTTTGTGTGTACTTGCACACAGTCTTATTGATCAGTCTATATGAAAACTCAAATGTGTGATTTTTATTTTGTAACGGAACTGCACTTACTTAAATTGAAAAAAACCTATCTTTGGTTACTTTAAACTGTGGCCATCTGTCCCTTGGCAGTGTTCTCAGGATTTCAGATGAGTTCTTCAAATGGATGTTCTTCAGGTGTGAAAATTGTCAGTGTTAGTGTCACACAGAAATTGAGAGGAATCTTAAAGATCTCTGCTGTGGTAGTTCCTACTCTTTCAACTTATTTGAGGCTTTCTAGCTTACAAAGTGAACCAGTGAGGCAAACAAATGAGTCTGTGAAACTTTGAACAGAAGAAAATGGAAGAATCTTCACTCCTCCTCCTTTGTGGAGGCTTTTTATTTGTAATTAGTGCTTCCTTTCTACTACTTCTCAGTTTTCTAGGGATTCCTGAGCAAAACATGAATGTCCAAATTCATATTAAGTGGGATGTAGGTTGTAGGCTTACCATTCCAATGGTGTCTTTTCTTTTCAGCAGCTGAAAAAAATGCTGCTGAACTTGTTTAAGTAAAGCAGGGGTTTCTTTGGTTGGTTTTGCTATGCATATGTGATATTTTTTTGGTCATTGTGCATGTTGGAAATGTTCATCTTCTCCAAGAAATCTAGATAAATACAGTTCTTCTTAAAAATGGAAAGCAGTACTAATGCAACAGTTGCACTTCACTGCAAAAGTAAAAATTAACATTCTGAGTAGAACTCCAATTAACATTCCTATAACATTAGAATTCAAAACTTTCAGTTGCATTGTCTTAATTATCTGCCTAAATTATTGCTTAGCTTACTGTATTTTTAGTAGCATAAAAATTTCAATCTTAGCAGGTATCTTTCCTTTTTTTTAGATTTTATAAACTATCACTTAATTATATAGGAGCTGTTTTTTTTTTTAAGTTTGGGTTGGATATTGTATTTTGATTTAACAATAACATCTGTGGATTAAGTGTTCAAAGAAGAAGGGTTAAGTATTATCCAAACTGTCTTAGAATATTAAAATCGAGTTCTGTTGACACATATTCTAATATTTGTTTTGTCTTGATAATTGAGACTGTTGAGTTTACATTTTTATTATGTCATAGGAGCATTTGGGTGTCTTTCCATTTTGAATTCCTGCTTGAAGGATAGAAGTATTGATTGTGATCATCTACTACCTGCAATACTGAAAATCATAATATCTTGGAAAAATGATAATGAGGACAGCTTTCTCTTTAGCTGGTAGGTGCAACTTTGATATAATTTGACCTTTTTTCTTATTATTAATTAAAATAAAATCAACCTGTACAACTGCCATCTACTGCTCTAATATTACACATCTAAGCTTTTGTAGAAACCTTGGCTTAATATATCTGTCATTAGGTAATCACTAACTCATACTGCAGAAAAGTACCTGGAAGGCTGGGAAACTTGAGGAGCTGTGTAAATGCTTTTGAAAGATGTCAGCTGTTTTCAAATGCATTCAAAACTGACCAACTTTTGTAGGTGTTCAGTTCCAAGTTCTGATTGATAATTTTGGTAGCAGGAAGAAAACTTGCATACTAGACTTAGCTGTCTGTCTTTTGAAATTCTGGACCCAAAAATGTAATTTGAAATCTTTCAGCAAGGAGTGAAAAATATACTGAGATTATTTTTTTTTTTTTACTATAGTGAGAAAAATACGGGCAACAAAGTTCCAAATAATCATAAAACCATTGAGTGTTCTGGGTTGGAAGGGATCTTAAAGCTCATCCAGTTCCAAACCCTATCATGGGCAGGGACACCCTCCATAAGACCAGGTTGCTCCAAGATCCACCCAACTGGGCTTAAACACTTCCAGGAATGGGGCAGCAATAGCTCCTCTGTGCTAGGGACCTGTGCTAGGGCCTCCCTCACAGGGAAGGATTTCTTCCTAATAATATTTGGACACTTGAGGGCTAATATATTTTCTTAAATCAGTAACTTAAAATCATTCTTTTTCTTGCATTGATTTAATTGAAATTGCTAAAATTCATAGTTTACGTAAGTATATTGATTGAGCAAATGTGTAACTTGTAGAAATGTATGAATCTGTACTTTAGTAATCTTATTTAGACTTGACAGCTAATGTAGCAGTCTACCTTTGAAAGACAGACTATCAAAAGTATGGCACAGCATGGTGGTGCCAGACAGATTTGTCTGTGAGGAGGAGTGAGGACAAGAATATAAATACTCAGGTCTGCAACATGAACCTATATAAGCTTTGGTTGTATTTTTATTACAGCAGTCTGAAGGAAGCAAGTGCTCAATTGCTTGGTTTCAACATTGAGATGATGCGTTACCTTCCCTTGTTGCTGAAATATTCCACAGCTCCTTTGGCTGATAACGAGTGGGACTTTTTGATGTGCTCCATGCTGGCTTGGTTAGAGGTAATATGGAAGCATCTTCACTTTTAATGTACTTACCTGTTTGATTATACCCTGAATACAGCATGGACACTCTAATCTCAGCATACTAAATACTTGACACAATGATAAGAATAATTGCACAAAGTCTTGTTTATGTTGGACTTTGGACAAAGGTCATATGTGGTTTAAAAGCACAAGCAATGATACTGTCCTATTTCTTTTTGTGTATGGAGATAAAATCAGCTCACTCTTCAAGTAATATGATATTTAATAATGGTATTGGTAATTGGAGAATGAATTTGAAATATGTCTGCTGTAGGTCTCTATCTTGAAAAGTAATATTCCTTTAAGACACAGTCTAACGTGATACATCAAAATTAGCTGAATGAAAGCAGTGTCTGCATTTCAATAATTGATCACATGAAATACCAAAGTTATGTTCTTATGCTGTTAGGAAAGAGGTCAGTAGTGTCAGTAGTCAGATGACTGCTTCCTGATTAATCAAATAAAGATACAGAATCTCTCATTCTCTGTCACCTATGCATTTAGAATGGCAGGCTGGAAACTTCATGTGACTTTTCTTGATCGCAGGATTAATCTTACCTAATGGTATGTGCCTCAAATGTATTTTGTTTAAAAACAAACAACAAACTTATAAGAAAATCTTGTTGTGTAGGCTAAGTAGGGAATATTTTTAATTGATAATGATACTCCTTTCTGACAGAACTAGTAAGAACAAAGATAAAAAGAGAGCAGCTGTGTTGGGAGAAATACTCTCCTGATAGCCACTTCAGTAATTTCCAGTTTTTAGTAGTATGTTGTCCATTGAATTTTCTTTTTGTCATTATAAGGAAGGTTATATAATGGAAACAATCCATGGTTCTAAATGTTGGTGAGACTTGGAAATTTATTTCAGGAATATTTATTTATTTGTACTTCTTACTGAAGTACAAATTCTATTTGTAAACCCACCTCCTCGACCCACAGAATTTTTGAATGGTTCTTGCAATTGAATTGTCTTTGAAATTACACTTTCTGGTGTAGACAGGAAATGTGAAACACATTTTAAAGCAAATTTATGGTTAAGGAATCTTCCTCTGTGTTTATTTCCTCCTAGACAACAAGTGAAAGCCGTTTGCTTTACCATGTCCCGCTTGTGCAGATTTTTGCTTGTGTCAGTTGTGACTTGGCATCTGCCCTTAGCGCTTACTTTGAGGCTGCAGCTCCTGACAGTACTGCAAATCTTCCTAAGAACTTGGTCAGTGAATGGAAAGAATTCTTTTCTGAGGGAATTCACAATTTGCTGTTACCTTTGTTGGTGAAAATCACAGGCAAGTATATGTACGAGGGGATAACAGCCAGGCTGTTCTGAAATAGAACTGAACAGGCCACATTTTTGAATTTACAGGAATATAATGGAAATAGAGTTTATAACAATTCAGGTTTTTTAACACTTACATGTTAATTAGTAAAGTGATTGCATATAACATAGAGATTGTTAAGATTTGATGGAACCTGCCAAGTGCAGTCTTGAGTTGTTTCCAGCAGAGCTTGTTTATGGTATCATCCATACATTCTGCATCACAGCTTGTCTTCTTTTAAATAGGAGAAACCAAAAATGCATCAGAAGGCTCTTTTCAGAACTCTGTGTTATCATCTTTGGGTGAAGCTCTAACTTACATCTCAAAGGAGCAGTTGTTAAACCATAAGCTGCCAGCAAAGTTTGTGGCAGGCCAGAAGACAAATCTTCCAGATGAACTCCAGACTCTACTGAACACACTCTCTCCATTGTTGCTTTTCCGGGCTCGGCCTGTACAGGTTTCTGTCTACCATATGCTGCATAAGTAAGAAGCAACAAATTTTTCACTCTCGTCACCTCCTGACCCTTTTTAAAAAAAAAATGTGCAATAGAATATGCACTTGTAGCAAAATCATGTTCCATTATGGGAGAAAAATCCTTAACTGGGCAATTTGTGTTCTGTTTTGGAGGACACTATATAAAACTATGAATGCTAAAGTTAAAGGTATTAGCAGACTTAAGAAAGGTATTTATTTTTAGCCCTTATTTTAGCACTCATAGAATTGTAAAATGTAAACTGAAATATTCCAGGTTTTATCTGGGCCTGACACTACCATTAAAGAGTATGATGTTTTTATTTTCATTAATTTAGGTAAGAAGGTGAATATAAATAGGTAGTATTGTTATGAACTTCTTGGAGAGGCAATACAGAATTTGTAAAATATGTGCATTTGGCTCCCCAAAATGCAGATTGCAAGGCAGATGGCTTAAGCCAGCCACCATTATCTTTCACTTATACTGAGGCATAAAGTTGCAATAACTTTATTCTGATAGAGAATTTTATTTTAGCATGGCTCAGGAAAAGTAAAAGGTCTGGAAAGAGAAGTGAGCAAGGATACATGCTTGTTGGCTGTCACTCATGAACCATCTTTGCAATGGTGACATGTCTCTGAAAGATTCTGTGTTGTTATTAAGCAATAACTACCATTATTTTATTGCCTGTAAGAATGTTGATGTTGATAAGCAAGAACTATGCATCACATCTATTAAAATAGTTCATTAAAAATTATTTTAAAATTAAACCTGATTTCCTTTCCATATTTCTGTAGATTAATGCCTGAATTGCCTAAATTTGATGACGAAGATCTCAAGTCCTATGGTGATGAAGAGGAGGAACTGGCATTGTGTGTATTTTTTCCCTCAATTTTTATATGACTGTCTTCCATATTTTTAAAGTGTATTAAAATATTGAAATTTGCAGCAGAGTAGCTGTCAGCTAGGAGATGTTAAAAAAATTGCATAGCTATGACAATAAGGTTATAAGTATTTAGAATATTAAATATTTTGCTCCTATCTGCCATTGCGCTAAATTGAAGACAGTATTTGCAGTTGTTATTAGGTCCAGATACTGGACTAAATGCCATATATGATGCTTTATATTAGAAAATCTTGGCAAATTTTTACTTGTATTCAGGATGTGTCTATCTGCACAGGTAATTTCAGTTACTTGAAATGGAACAAAATTAACCTATGTGTTTTAGACAGCTTGAAGCCAGTGCATTCTGGTTAAAACTCCTTTTTAACCTCAGCCCAATGATTTATACCTTTCCTAACTGCAGAGGTGCAAAGGATTTTCCACCCAGAGCTGACAGTGATTGGGAGATCCTTGTTCAGTTGCTCCTTTGTTGGTTGACCCCAGAGAAAGCAAGAAAAGCAGCTATCCATGATGTAGGTTAAATCAGATCAGCCATAGACCACTCTCAGATGAAGTGATCAGCATTCAGTTTAAATTTGTCTTCTAAGAAGGTAAACACACCAACTATCCCATCCAGGGAAAAAGAAGAAATTTTTAAAAGAGTAAATTTTCCTGTAATAAAAGGCTTATTTCATGCTCTACGTGCATGGCTTTACTTTCATGACTTTCTAGGAAGGCTATGAACATAAATTCAGTTCATGTGTGCTCAAGATTTGAGTTTACTATTCTAGATGATATTTTTCCACAGATCACCTCCAGCAGCTCTTATGTCTATCCTGGCAACTCAAGAACTCTTGCTGGAAAATACCCTGGAGTCCATTCCAGTTGGAGAATTTGCAGTTATTCAACCCCTGAGTGATGAGTTCTGCCTTGTTCTGGGATATCTTCTCACTTGGAAGTTAACATTAGCTTTCTTTAAAGCAGCTTCTTCTCAGGTATATTTTCAGAGTCTTCTCCTTTTAACTGAATTTCTTAACATACTTATTTAGTCTCAGTCTCTAAGTTTCATCCTGCCTTTTTCTTTTAATTATGTAACTTCTTATCCCTTGTTTCTGTGAAATTAGTGAAAATTCTGAAAGCACCAATAGACTTAGATTTCTGCACCACTGTACTTGAGAATGGTAAAATTAGAGCGACGAAGAACTAAGATTAATGAAAAGATGACTCTTGCATTTTCAAACAAGCTTGGTACATATTATAATCTTCTAATCATTCAAAAATGGTGCAGAGAACTAAACTTGTGTTCTAAACACCGCTTCTGAATCACAGTGTTGCTCTTCCTCCCTGCAAGGACATATTTGTGTTATTTACAGAGTAAGCTGTATTTACCATGTTTTGGTTTTTTTGTGAATTTTTTTTTAATGCTACCAGCTACGAGTTCTCTACTCACAATACTTTAGAAGAACTAAAAGCTTGAATAAACTGCTTTATCACTTGTTCAGGCTTATGCCTGAAAACCCTGTCTTTTCTGGGCCAACTTCAGAAGTTCCAAATAAGGATACAAAAACCTTCTTTACTGAAGAGCTTCATTTAGATGTCAAAGGTTAGTAAAAACTGTATTTATGCATTTGAGAGAGTTCTTTTATTTAAATCAGCTTTATTTCTTACAGATACTTATTTAAAAAATCTTACTTATAAAACAAATACACAGAGGGACAAATGCATACATGTGTTTAATAATCTTTGGCTAACACTCCCCATTTGAAACTTAACCAAAGTTGATGTTTATCAGAGAAACCAAGAAAGACAAACCCCAGGAATCATGCATTGCTACTATTGAATCATGAATGTAACGATTCCAAAACAATAGAAATGTGTGATCTATTCTGGAACCATTGCTTCTAGAGATATCTTTTAATATTAAATAAAATTTCTATATTTTATAATATTTTAATATATAAATTCAAAATATTAAAAAACATTTTAATATATATATTTTTAATATTTGAGATGTTAAATTGTGAGTTGTTTTTGTCATGCTGTTCAGCAAGACCCAGTTAATCAGTGATGATGAGAGAAGATATGCTGCTTATTTTACCTGAGAAACATGAAAAAGAGAATTAGATTTTTAAGTCCCTTCATTTTTTAAATGTACCTACATAGATATAAGCTAGGAAATGGAGTTTCCATTTCTTAATTTTTTGCTTGGATATCACTGTATGTTGCAGAACAATTTTTCTGGATGACCATAAGAAAGAATTGCTGACATGACATCCCGAGGGAAAGTCTTCCCTTATCTCATTATAGAATCATTAAGACCTCTGGGATCATCCAAGTCCACCCTTTGAACACCACTGTGTTCCCTAAACCACATCACAGAGTGCTCCATCTGCATTTTTTTTGAGTACCTCCAGGAATGGTGACTCCACCACTTCCCTGGGCAGTCTATTCCAATGCTTCTCCACTCCTTCAGCAAAGAATTATTTCCTAATATCCAGCCTGAACCTCTGTTGGTGGGACTTGACATGCCTGCAAAGCTCAGCTGTCCTCCAAACACCTTATTGTTTGTTCGCTCCAAAATGAGCCTTTTTGATTTCTACAGTATAAAATTATCGTTGATTCCTGGTGTCCACTTCTGTTCAGTCTCTAAATTAGAAGGTGAATTCTGAGGTGTGGAGTATCAGGCTAAGGAGCAAAAAAAAACCAGCCTGGTGAAGAAGGGTTGAGTCAAACAAGCCCTTAGAATAGCAATAATAGGAACATGTACATGAAATTCCAAGTACCACCATTTTATCGGAATCAGGAATTTGTATGTGGTGTCGAGGCACCAACATCCGGCACTAATGTATTAAGAATATTTCAACACCTTTTATTTCCCTCCCAGGGTCAGGGGTGCTGTCATCCCAGATCCCACACTTGGCCTGCTCTGTGTACCACATAACACTGAAAGATCTGCCAGCCATGGTGAGGCTGTGGTGGAATAGCTGTGAGAAGCGTGTCTTCAATGTTGTGGATAAATTCACAAGCAAATATGTCAGCAGTGTGCTCTCCTCCCAGGAAATATCTTCTGTTCAGACTAGCACTCAGTTATTTAATGGCATGACAGTAAGACTTTTTGTCCTTTCTTTTTATTTGCTTGAGTTCTTTTGCAAACGTTTCAGGAAATTTTACTTCTCAGAACCAGATTGTGGTTCTGTTTTATATGATTGCATTTTTGTTGTTCTGTATTATTGATTAAACATAATTTTGCTTGGTATCAATGAATTAAATTGATTAATATTCTGCTTGGAAATAACGTGAAATAATGGATTTTGGGATGTTGAAGAATTTGAGAAAGTAAGTGGAAACTGGTATCAATATACTATTTTGCTCCTTAAAAGATGTAATCAATCAGTAGATTGAAAACTGGCTGGTAATTCCTTTTTAGTTTACTGAGATATGAGTAGATTTTTGTTTTCTTTGAGAAAATAATATGTAGTGTTTATAGTGTATATATATATATACACACACACAAAGACTAGAGATGCTGAGTGGCATTTTTTAATGTGTATTTTTTTCAAAGGTAAAAGCTCGGTCTGCAGCACGAGAAGTCATTGCAACCTATTCTGTTGATGATATCTTTATTGAACTAATAATACAGCTTCCATCAAATTATCCACTGGGATCCATAACAGTTGAGAGTGGAAAGAGGGTTGGTGTGGCTGTACAGCAGTGGCGCAATTGGATGCTACAGTTAAGCACGTATCTTACACATCAGGTGAATTTCAGTAATGCTCCTAGTTTTTAAAACTTAATAAGTCCTTATAGCAGAAAAATATTCCTACTTAATGCAGTATTGTATAGATCTGTGTAATAGATCTCAATAGATTGCAAAGACCTTTGTAGAATTGGGTCACTCTTACCCTCTGCTTTTCTCCAGATACATAAACAGAGGTAAAATGATCAGCCTACTAGGTCCTGTTAAATCCAGAGCCCAAGTTGAAAATTTGGATCTCTTAAGATGTGGCCCAATGTTTGTCCTGCATGGCAGTACCATCTTAACTATAATTTGAAAAAAATTACAAACAACAACAAAAATCAAAAGCAAAAACCCCCTCCATGGAATTCTATAAAAGACTGATGGTTGCTGAAATTGCATCATCTGTGGTTAGAACAAAACAAAGCAGTGATTGAAAATTTCAAAATCCATTTTTAAGTGCTCCTGAATACACTCTTCCTGCACTGTTGAATACTCACTTTTCTGTAGATCAGAGTATTATAAATTATGCACTGCATGTATTGCATGTAATTTCAGATTATAAATCCTTCAGGCTTTGTTTCCTTCATGTTTTTGTGACTACAACAGGCACAGTTCAAAGGAGTTCTACAGTATTAACACCTCTTTTCCCTCTGTTAGAATGGAAGTATTATGGAAGGCTTATCTTTGTGGAAAAATAATGTGGATAAACGTTTTGAAGGCGTTGAAGATTGCATGATCTGTTTTTCAGTCATTCATGGTTCAAACTATTCTCTTCCCAAAAAAGCTTGCAGAACATGCAAGAAGAAGTTTCATTCAGCTTGCTTGGTAAGTACCTGGAGTAAATGTTTTTAAATAGACAAAATACCCTACAGTCAGAGCAGTTTGGGGTGGAAGGGACCTTAAAGCTCATTTGTTCCATCCCCCTGCCATGGGCAAGGACATCTTCTGCTAGACCAGGTTGTCCAAGCCCCATCCAGCCTGGTTATCCATACAGTTTAAACCAGAAACTTCTACTGTATTACCAGCAATTTTCCACTTTGTCATTGGAGTATCTGGGATTACCTGCAATCAAAAGTTATTTCTCTGGATTTTGTACTAAGATGTAAGGACGGGTAATGAAAGAAGAGTTGCTAAGTGTGTGTCTTATAGGTGTATATACAAATACATATATATATATATATATATATACATGGATAGATGAATGGGTGAAAAGGGTTTTTTTACTGTTTCTTCTTGTTTTTTTGAAAAGTATAAGTAATGTTTTGATAGTTACATTCACAGAATCACAAAATTAACTAGGTTAGAAAGGACATTTGAGATTGAGTCTAGCCTATGACCTAACACCACCTTGTCAGCTGGACTATGACACTGAGTGCCACATCCAGTCTTTTCTTAAACATCTTCAGGGACAGTGACTCCACCACCTCCCTGGGCAGCCCAATCCAATGCCCAGTCACTACTTCTGTGAAGAACTTCTTCCTTTGTCCAGTCTAAACCTGCCCTGGTGCAGCTTAACAACACAGATCTTTGGAAATAATGGTTATTATTGGTGATGTACTAATGTTTCTGTACTCAGCTTGCCTTTGTATATTAAAAAGGTGTATTTCTCTTTTTCAGTACAAATGGTTCTCATCCAGCAACAAATCCACATGTCCACTCTGTCGAGAGACATTTTTGTGAAACAAAATGTTCTTCTTTCTGTGAGCTAAATAACAAATAAAGAGCTGGCAATAAACTGTATGTTGAAAGAAGTTAACTATTTGGAAATAATGTCAGTTACTTTAAGTTCTTCACTTGTAGAATATGACACACCTCTGGACTGTCTTTTTGTAAATGTGAAGATTCTTCTTTGATATAAAGAAATATATAACAATAATTTATTTTAATTGGTATATTTTTAAGATGTATTAAAAACTTCAGAAATAATGCGGAGTTATGTCTGAAAAGTGGTGTTTAAGCCACAGCATAGTTGATTAAAACCTCTTATTTTAGGCATATTCTAACATGGTGTTATGTAATTAACCCAGGTGATACCTCTTAATATAACAGCTGAATATAACATAGGTGGTATAAAGATTTGATTATTGATTATAATGCGTTCATAATAGTCCCTTTTTTTGGGGAAAAAAGAATGTTGTTGCTGTTAGACATTAAGGCATGAAACTATGGTGATAATCTGTTTAAAGCGTAAAATTTAAACATAGCCTCTTCTAATAAAGTGAACTTCCACCTTTCAAAGTTTCTTTTTGCCAAAACTCCCCAGCCATCCAGTAGCCTAAAACCATGAAAACTCAGAAGCCAAACTAAGCAGAGAGACCACAATCATTCCTGCATGACAATGACACCATCTATTTATTGCTGATTGGCTTTTAAAGAAAAGGCAGATGCACTGATCAGTTCTTGTTTTTCTTCATGAGCTGGAAAATGAGCTAACACCGAATATCTACTGTACTTCCACTGTCCTAGAATAATAAGGACTCTTAAGTGAACATCCACATGTATCAGAATTTAATAGCCTTCAACTATACTTTTTTTTCATGCCTTTTTTTTTTAACAGTGGTAGCATACTAGTATATTCCAACTTGGATGGTATTTGTGGTGGGTTTCTTTGAAAAGTCAATAAAAGTGGGGAATAAAAAAATAAATTTTGTCAATCTCTGTAGTCTCTGGTTTGCTATCTCTTCCTGCATGTAACGAACTTTTAGAAATAATTTGTATATATTTTCAGATGCCGAGTTTGTAGTGTGGTCAACTGGCTGTACCTCAACAGCTATTATTTTAGATGTTTACCTGTTGATAATTGAAGTCTATATTTTTAACAGGTAACGCTGGGCTTCCAGAGGAGAAATTCCTTGACCTTTTGATTCGAGTAGGTGGGAATGGAAAGGATTTAAAGCTGGTATTGAGAAGGTTAACTGAAAAGACAGAGTAGGGAACAAGCTGTAATCTTTCATAGTTACTCATGCTAAAACGCCATCATTGCATCTGTTTCATCACTTTGATTATTCTAAATTACTTCTTTGCAAGGTCAGTGGCTGATCTGAAGGCAGATACCTTAATGCCTTTTCATGGATGAGTATTCTTTGTCTAGATTACTCCATAGTATCCTCCTTGTAAAATGGAATAAAAAGGAGTACAATCACCACCACACTACTGCCCAGAAGATTTCAGGGCAATAACAGCATGCCTTGAACCATGGAATTGTTAAGGCTGGAAAAGACGTTTAAGATCCTCAAGTCTAACCACCTCCATGTTCACTGTTAAACAGTGTCATCAGTGTCCAGGAAAATGATTCAGGACAAGACTGAAGCCACTTTCAACCTTTCACTAACTAATTTCTAAAGATCTTTAGTGATGATTTTGGTCATTCAAAACCATATATGCCAGAATCTTATCATCACTACCAACAGAGACTTCTATACATTTATCCTGAAAATATTTTCACAAACTTAAAGCCGTTACTTTTTACTCTGTTTGAAGCAGACATAGAGAACATTTATTCTCATCCTCTTTACAGGTTTGCATTTATATTTGAAGACCTCACATCTCATAGTAGCTTCACGACCTCAAGTCTTTCAGGTCCTTCCTCTGACTAGCAGTCCTACTCACTGTTCTCTCTGCTCTTCCAAATTGATTGACATCTTTTCTTGAAACACAATGCCTGAAAAGTCAGAACCACTACCTTCTAAGATCCTATTTCTCTGAATCAGCAAATACAATTCTCAAACAATTCCTTAGTTTCTTTACAGGGAAGAAGAAAATCTAGTGGTGTCCTGTGCTAGGCAAAAGGTTGTGCAGTCATAATTCTGGAAACACCATGATTGTTTCAGAAAATGTACAGGTGCTATGCAATAGATGTTCACCCTAATACTATAAAAGCAATTTTAAGCCCGTAATATTAAGGGAAACATGGATCATGAAAATGCTTTCTACAGCTAGAAATTAATTTTCAAATTGTATGCGTTTTGCCAGGAGTTGTGACAATCCTGGGTCCACCAACACCTACTTCAAAGACTGTGGGAAGAGGAGCTAGGAACCTTTCCTTTCTTCCTTCTTCCCTTCTTCCCTTCCCTTCCCTTCCCTTCCCTTCCCTTCCCTTCCCTTCCCTTCCCTTCCCTTCCCTTCCCTTCCCTTCCCTTCCCTTCCCTTCCCTTCCCTTCCCTTCCCTTCCCTTCCCTTCCCTTCCCTTCCCTTCCCTTCCCTTCCCTTCCCTTCCCTTCCCTTCCCTTCCCTTCCCTTCCCTTCCCTTCCCTTCCCTTCCCTTCCCTTTCCCATTTTCTCTGTGTGGGGGGTGGGAAAGGATCTAAATAAAAAAGACAATGTAATCTCCTGGTTTTACTTTATCTGATTACTGTAGAAAATAAGGTGGAAAGTACCAGGCTTTCAAAGCATACTATTCCCTTTCATTTTCTACTTGCAGGGAATTTTTAGATGAATGTGTCAAAGCATTCTACTTCCTCTGGGAAATGTTTTATCTAAATAAAACCCTGATAACCTGAATCTGGAAAAAAAAAAAAAAAAACAACTCTGGAGTTTACACTTGAAATATTTTCAATGTACCAAAAGTGTACAGATAAAACAACTTGTGCAGTTCCCACAGATGGGGATTTAGTGGCCTGTCAGACCAATGCACTCACCTGCATTTGCTCTTGTAACAGATGTCAACATCCAAGTTCACCTTCCTAATCTAACCTGACCACATCAAGGTGTTCAAGCCTGGAAGGAGTTATTCCACCCAGCCCACTAGCACCAAGAACCAAAAAAAAAACCCCTGCTGTCTTTCCATCATCTCACTTCAGTGCTGGTCAAAGCCCAACTTAGTTATTCAGCAAACACCAAATAAAACTTTAAAGCCCTCTCCATCCTAGACAAGGTGACAATGAGTGACCAAAGCCTCTGCCACCTGCATCCTCTGGAGGGAAGAGAGAAGAATGGGCAGAGGAGAGCAGGAGGGGAGGATGGAGGTGACTTGGCTGTGCAGGGGCAGAATCTGCCTCTCATTGCTCTTTTCCCTGGGCATGCAGCACCCTCCTTCCCTTCTGATGAGGATTTTAAAGGCGTGAGCTGCGAGGCCCAGGACTGGTGCTTTGGCAGGCCACTAGATGGCAAGAAATGGCAAGGATTAAACACAAGCTGTGCCTTTCTTCCCTGCCAAAGGGACTCCCCATGCTTCCCTCAGGCTGGAGTCAAGCCAGCTAACATTAGTTTTCGTATCAAATGAAATAAGTATAAATGTTAATTAGTGGTAGCAAGAGGTTCAATCACAGTTTTCTCTTCTGCTGCACAGAAAAAATTGATTCTGCTTGTCCTGAGCATTTTCTGCTATAAGCACCTTCTGAGGGTACTTGGTAAATGGACCAGAAGGAAGAAAATTAATAATAATAGAAAAGAGTATTTTCATAGTTTCATATTTGTCTAAGCAGAGAGCATTTGAGGGTAGCAGACATACCATACAGGCTGTTGCATCCAGAATTAATCTCTTTCCATCATAAAACTGAAAATATGTGGGGGGCAAGAATGTTAAATTCCATGGTATGATTTACTGTGAGACCAAGTCTTAAAATCACTGAAAGACAACCATTAGAAACCCTCATCCATCTCTGTAGAGAGTAAAGGAAAACGGAAGACTAAATCCTGAACTACTTAGCATCAAAGAGAGATGTGTGTGAAGTCAGGAGAACAGCAGGTCAGCCATGAATTGCAGCAATGAAGGAGGGTAGGCAAGGAAGGAAAGGAATTTTACTCAAATTCCACCCAGGAGATCAGTACAAGCACGGTAAGAGCAGCTGAGTTAGTTTAACAAAACCTGGCTTTCAGTGGGCGTGGAGAAAAAGCCACAGAAGTTGCTTCTGAGAGAGAAGCTCCTCGAAACTTCTAGAATGTCCAGCAGAGCCAATCCCTGAAGGCTCTGACCATGGACATATTGGCTGGCCCAGTCAGAGAAATTAGTACTGCCTCTGTGATCACATATTTAAGAACAAAAAACCATTTTTTTTCCTAAACATTTCTTTTTGCTAGCTGCTCCTTTTCCGTAAAACACTGTACCTTTGCTTGCTAGTTGCACAGGGTTAGATTTTCTTTGCATTTTAATAATTTTTGTTTTGTTTTGCTGTTCTGAAGTAGTAGATACTCTCTCTAGTAGCTTAGTCTGTTTCTTAAATACAGATAGACTTTTAAAAATTGTCTATTATCATCTGTACTCCCAGCATCACTTGGATGCCATTACTACCCAAACCATTCCATTATAATTACCATGGAGAAAACTGCACATACTGAGAGGCTATCTTGACCTTTGGGTATTTTTCTTTCTTACAGAGCTTCATTCATTGGTGAGGGAAGCTGGGACATCCACATTCCTACAGAAAAAGGGTGGCAGACAGTCAGAAACACTCATTTAGCTTTGCTGTCAGCCAAGCTAAAAATACTCATCCCCAAATATAATCCACACATTGCATTTGGGCCCCCTTAGGCAGTGTCCCTGAGGTTAAGGATAGGTAAAGCTCATAGGAAGACTTGGGAGTTTGTTGGAACTCCAAATGTCCCTCAGACATTTTTAGAAATTCCAGACCTTAGTCAGAAGCATTTTAAACCCTAGCAAGCAGCTAAAAACAGCTGTAATTTTAAGTTTAAGCCATAGAATGAGTTACCAACTTTAAAGGTAAAACAAGCAGTCACAAAGAATTAAATAATATAGTAGTTACAAAATAAAAGAAAAAAAATTTTTAATATTGTACAAGAGAGTTTTAACACCTGTACAGGGGTTTTTTTACTTTATACATAGAAATCAAAAGTTCTAAAATAAAAGAAAGTAAGCTAATCCTATTCTTCCTCCTTCTTCTTCCTTACCTCCATGTTCTTAATAATACTAACGCTTATAAATTAGTTTAAAATAAAGAAACACCTTATAACATAAATAATAAGTATTAGAAAAAAACTATAAACATATAACACATAATAAATCATATAAAAAATAACAACAACCCTAAAAAAAGAGAAAAAAACCCACCAAGCAATAAAAGCATCAAGAGTATATATATCTCTACCTAGGCTGCTAACCAAACAGCTGCAGCCACAAAAACAATCTTTTAAATAACTTACAATAAACTACCTTAAAACCAAACAACAAAAAACTACAAAGTTTTTCTTTAAAAACACAAATTAAAAAAAAAAAAAACTTTACCACCACACAAAACCCCTAAACCAAACCCCAAGTTCTCACAGGAGCTCTCATTAGGTTATCTGATCTGGCACACAGCTCTGGTGAAAGTTTTGATTTATTCCAAACCCACTCAGGGGCCACGAACCCCACAGAAACAAGTGGAACTGTCTACACTGACAGTACACAAGAGGCAGTCTTGGAGCAGATGGGAGCAATCAGCACCTGGCAAGTCTTCCAGAAAAACCCAGATTTAAATGACAAAGTTCTGGTTTTCTTCTTAAAACTGATGACTGTGTTGTGGCCCTCTCCAGAGCAGAAATTCTATGATAAGGAGAAATAAACAATCTTAGCTCATTCTGAGACTGTCCAGAGCTTGCAAGATTTTTTGAAATAATGAGCAGGCACAACCAGAGGGTTTAATGTCCTTCCTTTAACAAAAAAAAAATCCCACCATGTCATCTTGTTTTCCCTGAATTTATTGCAAATGCAGATTTGTTCCTGGCAGAAGGTTATGTTTGTAGTAGATGAAGGAATTTTACCAGGGTTTGACAACACAGAGAGCAATAACCTATAATTTTCATGGACACATAGGTGTCTGTGCCACTTCATAATTTCTTTGCTATGTTTAGGCCCCAGGCTCAGTCTCTGTCAACAGCCACAGAAAGAAAAGGGAAGTGCAGAAGGGCAAGTGGCCCCAGCAAGGCAGGAAGGGGTCAGCATGGGCCCAGTCACATCCCAACCTCTGGAATTCTGTTTGCCAATGTGCCAAACTGACTCCAACCACTTTAGGAGGTGGGGAAAGGTTTGAAATGTATCAGGTGTATGAAAACAGCTATTTTATCTAAAGGAACACAAAAGGTGTTTGACACCTCTGCTCAATATTTTACACTGCAGTTCAGGTCAGTGGTACATACCTGTAATGTTTAATGCAGTCATCTGAAATGATCCCTTTACTTTTTTTTTCCATAGGAAAGCTTTACGAAGTTTGTCTCCTAAAGTTCCCCTAGAATGTTGATGGAAATGTTCAGGGAAAAAAAAAACAAACCAATAAAAAATACCTTTTGTTTTTTTTTTTTCAGATAGGTTATTTTGATTTTAAAAGAATAAAACATGTTTCTGTAAGACTGTAAAATTTAATTTCCTCTATGTCTGAACAGGTGGTTTATTCTCTTCATTTGAAAATGCAGGTTTAATTCACGTGTGGCTTGCTTTGACTTCTACTAGAAATCATCTAGCCCGTTACCAAATCAGCTGTTGCTTCAGAATTGGTTGTCTCAGTTAAGAAATGACAGGATGAGTTAAGCAGTTCTCTTCTGACAGGCACAGAAATCTGCCATCTTTATGCTGCCACCACTGTAAAATCATTGTCTATCCCCGTGACGATTCATATTCATCAAAAAAGAGAAAAAAAAGGTGGGAAGCTCTTACAACCTCCTTACAGATTACTCATTTCCTGACCCTCTGCGATCACTGTAAAATCATTGTCTATTCCTATGATGATTCATATACCTTAATACAGAGAAGAAAAAGGTGGGAAGCTGTTACAGCCTGTTTGCAGGTTACTCATTTCCTGACCTCTGCCAAGGCACAGCGCCCACCCCCAGGTGTGACTCCTGAGGACTTTGCATATCCATGCCCTCGTCTTCTTCAGGAAAGATGAGAAGAAGACAGGAAGAGACGGGTCTCTGAGACACAGAACACTCAGAGCACTTGGCCCAGAGAGAAGATAATATCTTCCAGCAAGAGAAGCTACACCCTCTGCCTCTTCCTCTCTGCTGTAGCTGATAAGACAGGGACAGTAACAACTCTGGAGTCGGGCATTCTATTGCTAACCTGCTGCAAAAGATACCAGGATTTACGTTTGCACTGGCAGATCTTTCTCCAATTAATATTCTGCTTCACCAGCAGACCGTGTAGAGGGTACAAAGTACTGCAAACACAGACTAGTCCCTCTTTTTACTAAATACTATTCCTGGAAATGGAAGGCTGCTGGTTTATAGTTATGTAAATAGAAGTAAGTTTACAGTTTGTTTAAATAAATACTTGATGACAGTGTAAAGTAATGGCACAACAGTTACCAGTTGTAGACACAGGTGCTTATAGCTAACTTTGGCAAAACACTGATATTCATGGATTTATCTTCTCCTAGGGACCTATTTAAATGCAGACATTATCTGGAGTTTCCTGTAAGCTATCAATTTGACAATCTTTCCTGGAATATTTGTTTAATAATAGCAGCCTCATATTAATCAAGGCAGTCATTTTTCCTTTATTTTTGTTGAAGGAGAACTGAATGTAACTGCCCAAATTAGACACTGATGTCCTTGGGAATATGGGTGTAGAACAACTTCCTGGACAGAAAATAATAGAACAGTATGGTTTAGCTGGAAGGGATCTACAACAACCATCTAATCCAACTGCCTGACCAATTCAGGGCTCATTGAAAAATAGTGTTAAAGACATTTCCCCAAATGCCTCAAACACTGCCAGGAATGGGGCATTGACCACCACTCTAGGGAACCCGTTGCAGAGTTTGACCTCTTCCTCAGAAAAGAAGTACTTCCTAATGTCCACTCTACATCTCTCCTGGAGCAGCTTTCAACCACTGTCTGTGACTGGATATAAAGGAGAAGAGATCCCTCTCTCCTCTCCCTCTGCTCTGGGAGGTGTAGAGAGCTTTGAGGTTCCCTCTCAGCCTCCTTCCCTACAAACTAAACTAAAAGTCTTAGCTGCTTCTCACAGGATGTACCTTCCAGCCCCTCTACCAGTTTTGCTGCCTCCTCTGAATGCACTGAAGTAGCCAAACACCCTTCTTAAACTGTGGGGCCCAGAACTGCACACAGAACTCCAACACAATTACAATTCTGGCTCATATTGAGCAAACCAGCACCCCCAGATCTCCTTCTGCAGTACTTCCCTCCAGCCACCCCTCTCCCCACTTACGTTTGTGCCTGGTGTTACTCCGTTCCATGTGCAGAATGTGGCCTTTGGAATTGGAAATTTTGTCCCATTAATCATTGCCTGATGCTCCAATCTATCTAGATCCTCTGCAATGCCTCTTCTCCCTTGAGAGAGCCAGTGGCATTATCACCAGCAGAGTTGCTATTGGCTCATTCAACTCCTGCATCCAGAGTAAGTATAAGTACAATAAAGAATCCAGATCACTGTTAAATACAATAAAGAGAACTGGGCCTAGAGCTGAGCCTTGAGGAGCATTGCTGTGACACCAGCCAGATGTAGTGCCATTCACTGCAGCCCTTGGACCTTGCTGAGTCAGATCATCACCCAACACATCACAAGCCTGCCCATCCCACAGCTGGACAGCTTGTCCAAAAGGATGCCATGAGGGACAGTATCAAAAGCCTCACTAAAATCTATAAAGACTACATCCACCACCTTTACTTCATCCACTAGGTGGGTAACCTCACATAAAAATACCAAATTAGTTCAACAGGACTTTCCCTTTGTGAACCCATGTTGACTGTGCCTGATGATTGCATTGTTCTTTAAATGACTTTCAGTAGTATGCAGCATGGTCTTCTCCATAATTTTTCCAGGTACTCAAGTCTGTACTTTCCTGAGTCTTCACTCATGTCCTTCTTTTAAATTGGAATAACACTGTCTAGCTTCCAGTCAGAGGGGACCTCCCCAGACTCCCAAGATCTCTGGGAGATCGAGAGGAGTCCTGTCACAACATACTCACTTCCTTCAGAACTCTGGGATGACTTCCATCAAGCCTCATGGGATTAAGAACATTCAACTGAGGCAACTGATTCCTTGCAATGAAAAGTCACTGTTCCTACAGCCATAGTCCTCTGACTCAGGGGACCGGGCAACCCAAGGTCTATCATTAGGGTCTGAGATAAAAAAAAACATTGTATGCTTTCCCTTTTCCTTAATTCCCATTTATCAGGTGATCATCTTCAATAAGTAGTGGTTCAATGTTTTCCTGAGACTTCCTTGCTCTACTAATATACTTTAAAAAGCTTATTTTGTCATCTGACCTAACACTGGCCAGTTTCAACTCTATATCAGCTTTGGCTTTACATGTCTTCTCCCTGTATATCCAAACTAGAGCTCTGTAATCTGCCTGTGAAGCCTGACCTTGCTTCCAGAGATTGTGACATTTCTTTTGCCTCCTGAGCTCCATGTTTGGCTGAGCTGGTCTCCTTCCCCGCTTATATAACTTAAAACAGAGGGGATTTGTCTGCTCCTGTGCCTCTAAAAGGCAGCTGTAAAAAACTGACCAGCACTTGTGGACCCCCAAGCCCACAAAAGCAGATTCCCAGAGGACTCTGCTAAATAGCTCCATGAATAGTTAAAGTTTGCTTGCCTGAAGTCCAGGGTAGAAATTAATTTTTTTCTCATTACAGTGCCAATTTTAAACCTTTGCTGTGACAATTTTAAGCCATTCTGTGATCATTGTGGCCAAGACAGTCACCGACTGCCACATCCGCCTTGAGTCCTTCTTCAGTCACAAATAACAAGTCCAGGATGTAATCTTTCCTAGTTGACTCACTGAAATAGGATCAAGAAGTTATCTTCAACAAACCACTGGAATTTCCCAGACTTGCTTGTCACATCAGGATGGTATTCCCAGCTGATGTCTAGGAAGTTGAAATCTCCTATAAGGACAAAGGCTGCTAATCCAGATATTTCTCTTGCCTATAGAATAACTCATTAATCCTATTATTCTGCCTGGGCCACCCATAGTAGACACCCACTACAACATTTACTTTGTTTTCCATCCCCACCATTCCTCATCCAGAAGCTCCCAAACATATAATTTCTAACAGTAAGGACTGTACAGCCACACCTCTCCCTCACACACAGTGCAACTCCTCCACTGCACGTGCCCTGCCTGTGGTGCTCATCCCACCACATCTAACTAACACCAATGCCATCACAGGACTGGGAACAGACCAGTCACTAACATACAGTCACTGTTCAGAGGCATCCCAGGGCATTGTTAAAATGAGTTAACAGAGTACACATGGCATTGATGCTGCTCCAGGACTTCAGCACAGCTGCACTTACCTACGTGAAAGCAGAATGTGATACTACAGTACAGGTCTGAAAGCATTTCCCCTAGCTTCCTAAAAAATGATTTATAATGAATTATTTCCCAGAATGAATGTCATCAGTACTGGTACAAAGTATTTCCTTCTTTATCTTCACAGCTTTTCAATTGTTCTCAAAAAAGAAAATGGCAAAACATCTACATATCAGCAAAAAAAAAAAAAAACCAACCCAAAAAAACCAAACCAAAAACCCCCAAAGCCAAACCAAAACCAAACTGGAAAAAATAACAAGGAAAGTTACAATTTATGACATTTAATGAGAGCTTCTCTGATTCTCTAAAAGTTACAATTTATGACATTTAATCAGAACTTCCAGAGGTTCTGGAAGTGAAACGCTTTAATGCCATGCTTTTTTCTCTGATGTGTACTGAGTCATTCAAAAAAAAGTCACTTGTGAAATACTAGGGTGTACAGCCTGCACTAGTTTCCTTCATAATTATCTTTTCATCATATTTTCAGTAACAGGTTCTGGAAAAATTGGGGCTCCCTCACACTTTTTTGCCTTTTATTGTTAAAATAAATATTAAAACATTTGATATTTTAAATATTTAATATTGTACAAATATTGTAATTTTTAAAATAAATCCTCATCTAAAGGGTTGATGGCACACACTGGACTGATCACAACACTCACATCATGTTTGTCCGTGGCTGAAAATCTATGGCATGAAGTCGTCCACACCCAAGTGTCCACATTCTTCTTCAGCCCTAAAGGAATGTTTCTATTACAACCACACCAGCCTGAAACCCACCAATAAAGATCTGCAGGCATCTGAGCAACACCTCCAATTGCATGCAATCCACTGGAAGCCAAAATATGCACAGCTGGCTTATTATTCTCACTGCACTGTGTGTGGCCCTAGTGGACAACAAAAACAGTAGCAAGTGAACACTCAAAAAGGCCAACAAATTATGAAGTTAAAAAAAAATAGAGAATGTGGGTAGTGAAAAAAGTTAAGGCACGAGAACAGAGAATATACAGGATGGGGACAGAGAAAACCTGTCTGTGAATCAGAATCATGAAAGTAACAATATAAGTTCCTTTCCTACCCACATCAGTGACCTGCTCTGTCTCTCACTCCCCCATCCCTCCTAATCACTTCTTGTGACCTAAAACTCACAGATGCACATTCTATTCCCCTTGGCAATTTTCAGATACCTTTCATGTATTCAAGTAGTGAAGGCTACAAAATAAGAAAATAGCACAGGAAGCAACCCACACCCAGATATACATCTGCTGTCTGCCCTTCCTCAGCACTCTGCTCGTAGGAAATTAGTGGTAGCCACCAGAAACCTCTAGGAAAAACAAAGGATGAGTGATAACCATTTCAAAAGTTTTGCTACAAGACTGAGACGTTTCAGCCCTTCCACTCCCTCTCTGGACTGGGTCATTTTGTCAACAGCATAGATCACAGGCAACAAGGCAAACTTGTGGTTGCACCCCTTCCTGCACAACTGCTTGGGCAGGGAAAAAGAAATGCTGTGAAGAAAGCAATCTAAACTTTCTCAGGATGTGGAAAAGCCAAGGGGTTGCTGGAAGTTAACTCCCTGGAGACTATGGATGAGAAAGAAAACACACACTCAAAATCAGGATTTAGTGAAAAATTGTAATTACTACTCCCACAGGACAAAACAATTTTTCATCCATGAAAAATTGTAATTACTACTCCCACAGGACAAAACAATTTTTCATCCAAGTAAGGCCAGAAAAGTGTAATTCTTAGTACTTTTCTACACTACAGTGCTTCATCACATGGAGAACAAATAACATGAGAAACAAATTCTAAATCTCCACATTAGTACCAAATTTTTTTTTCTCAGCCTGAACTAATTTGATTTAAACAACTGGGTTATATCACATCTCTTTCTTTTAGTATTGTGCTTTCTGTTGTCATATATTTTTCTCCCAGATGACTCAGTGGTCTGAGTATTTCTCTAATGACTACTAGGAAAGATTACGTAGTAGCAAAACCAGATATTTTCCTTCTGGAAGACAAGATATCCTGGAGAACCTGGACTCAATGTGCTGCAGCATGGCAGGGTGGCAGAAATGCTGTGACCTTCTTTGAAACGTCTCCTTCAGAAGTCACTCAAGAGTAAGGCCACAAGAGCAGCCATTTCAGGTCCATACACACACATGCCACAGACAGCTCAGGGGAGGAAGGACAGGAAAGGTCTTTGCATGAGATATTCCAGCAAGGGTTTATTGCATCCAGCATGCCAAAGGGACCAGAGATAAAAGCCCAAACTGTGTGGTCTGCAGGACTTGAGTATGGGGTCAGTGACCAAAGGCCTGAGGGCACAGGGGTGGGCAAAGGGCAGCAACCTGTAGGGGGGATGAGGGTGAATATTTGGGGTGGGCAGCATCAACTGGTCAGTGGGGGAGGCAATCTAATGTAGATTGGCAGTAGTGCTGCAGAGCACCATGGGTTGAGTCTTCTCTGTCAGCCTAGGTGGGGAAAACTCTGTGATAGTCTTTGCTGAGGGGAAGGAGTCAGAGGATTCCACATCAATGCACCTAGAGAGCACTGCTGGAAGCAAGAACCTGCCTACAAGGACACAACAAGCTGGGAACAGGATACACACAGGCCCTTTACTTCTGTCACCTGTTTCCTCTGTCTAGAATGTGAAGACTTCTAGCTTAAATACTAACTAAACTCCACCTTTTTTTTTTTTTTTGAGTTTACAAGTCATTCTGTTTATCAGTGGAAGCTGTTGTCTAGTAAATAGAGCTACTTGAAATCAAAGCTGCAGTCATCTCAGGATTTTATCACAGAAGTCGGTAAGCAGCACAGTAAAGTAGTAGCTGCATGTAGGTATGTTCATCTTAAAACAGAGGGCAATATAAGACTACATGTACCCCAAGAAAGAATCTGGAGTGTTCTTTAGGTTTTTCTGCAAGAATAAACCCCAAGCATCTATATTTCCACATATTTCTATTTGATTCTATTATCTAGAATGAACGACATATCTAGAACTAAAGTCCTATAAACGGAAATTATCTCGTACACATAAGAATTTGTGTGGGTCTGGTTTGGGGTGTTTTAGCACAGAAGCCATCACCAAAACAACCTGGAAACAGGTGAGTTCACACAGGCAGCAAAAATGAGAAGTCCTGTATCAGGTTCCTATGGGTGTAGACTTTCCAGATGGGCTCTCCTCCTGTACTTCAAATTGCAGCTGATCTCTGACTTGCACTCCCATCAAAATGTTCTCCATGAAAGTAAGAAGTGGCCTCCTTCAACTCCTCTTCACAAAAGCAAACTCACTCTTCCTGTAATCCTCGTAATTCGAATAACTGTGTTTACTACCTGCTGTAGTTCCCCTCCTGCTCTATAGCCCAGTGCTGATGGCACCTCAGGTCACACAGGGCAGGCTCAGAGTCTCTCCTCTAACCAAGGGGCTTGGCTCCTCCATCGTGTTCTGTCAGTGCTCCATGTCTTGTGGAGGTTGCTCTTGGCTCTTCCTTCAAGACAATTCCTCTTCAAGTCAGGTAAGAGGCAATTCCATTTCCACATAGTTATTGGTTTGAGAATGCCACTGTGAAAAGAGATGAATATTTTTATGAATTCATATTTTTATTTTATATTTAACAAACCTCATTAATATTTATTGTGGGAATCCAGGGCATCCCTCTGGCTGCCCTGGAAGGTCTGGGACCCTGGCAGGGGTCAGGAACCCCCCTGGACAGAGCCCCGAGAGACACTGTCTGTGATCTCTGTCCATGGAAAAGAGTTTTCAATCTTACAGGATGAATTACAAGCTCTGAGTGTTTGATATCAGTAATAATTAAGTGTGGCACGGGTGCAAAAGTAAAATTTTAGGATTCTAGATTAGGGGTCCAAAGGGGACAAGATGGAGGAAATTGGGTGTGTCTTGTCCTTTTCCTCCTTCTTCATGCCCTCCATGTTTCACTGCGGTGTTGGCATTTTTCTGTTGGTTCAGGCTGGGGACACACTGTCCAACGTAGGTGACAGATATTGGCACGTTATTGTAAATCCAGCACAGGGAGTTTCTGGTATTTAATGTTTGTACCATCCCACTGAGGGCAGAGCCCCACACGCTGCCCTGCAGGACAGAGCTGCGGCAGGGCAGCAGAACATGTTAGAGATAAACTGAATAAACAACCTTGAAACAGCACAGACGAATTATGGCTTCTGCTTTGGCAGCGGGGCAGAAAGACAGAGACTTTCTACAATCTCAGAATCATCAATACCCACAGATTCTGACAAATAATGAGTCTTTCATATACTTATAAATTCATTTTTTATTCCATATTTTTATTAATCTCCTTTCCTGGTGGCTTTGTGAAACCTCTACCTAAAGTCTCAGTGGCATTCTAAAACCTCTACCTAGTGTCTCAGAAAAGCTTACTCGGTTTGTTATACATCCTAATCATTGCTATCTATTTTCCCTCTACTGTAGTCTCTTATCTTCAGCCAGAGCAGCAATTTAGAGTCTGAAGATGTAGAATTTTACATTATTTAGGTTTGTTCACAAACTATCTATCCTTAGCATAAAACAGTTCATAGCAATTTTTAAAGTTAAAATCAAACATTAAGGACTATTTTAACTGAAAGACTTAATAAAGCTTGAAATACTTCATTTATAAAATATTTATTTATTCCACAGAAGGAACTTTCCACCATTTCAGTGGGAAAGGCAAAACCCCACAATTGTTTATATTTGCCCTACTTTTAGAAGCAAAAGTTGTGGCAGTGAAGATGATGAAGTAATATTTTCTTTTCTTGAGTCAACATTATTTACACAATAATTATAAATGTTGAATAAACTCTTAATTTCAAAAATAGAATGCACCATATATGTGTGTGCCAGCAGACAAAAATGTTTTCTAAACAGCTAAATCATACCAAATCTGAACTAAAACAGACAGTGTTTTGGGACAGAGTTATAAAAATAGACCAACTTCTCCAAATGTCTGTTCAGTGGAATTTACTCTGAGAAACAGCTCAGAGTAAAGACAATTACTTTCTCAAAAGGATACAAATGCTCTCAATTCTAAAACTCTCCCAGATATTTCGGCAGGAAAAGCTAATAAATGTGTACCAATACAACCAGTTAGAAATACAAAATTCTAATTATTATGAAAGCTGTGCCTGCCCAAGCCCACTCCATAATGGCATGGATTATACACACACCATCCAAACAGCCACTCTGTACCCAGTGCAAGCAAACAAAGCAAGGATATTAAACTGAATCTTCCTGTGCAACCCCAAGAGTGAACTTAAACCATGGACCAGAGCATTTACAGCTAACATTAAATAATTTGTCCTATTAGCCACATGATACAAATTAGGTTGATAGAAAGTAAGTTTATGCCTATTTTTTAGCACTTAACCCCTCAAATTTTCAGACTTTAAAAAGGTCATAATGAACAGAAGAAGCAATTGTGTAGTTTCCAGCAATGTCTTCCCTTGTATATTAAAGCACCAACCTTTTAACTAATACAGAAGGGAAGATCTTGAAGCAGAAACCTCATTTTAAACACAAGGGGAAAACATCCTGAGAATTGTTTCCAGGAAACCAAAAATCTCTTCCAGTTGATTGTCAGCTGCTTACATAAAACATTTCTGATTTCCATATCTGATCTTTCTCAATGGCTCTGTCTTCCCTGGTTTTAGCAAAAAAAAAAATTCAGAGTGCCCATACAGTTTTCTAGAGTTAATTTTTACCCCTTGGTTCTTTCTCTTGGCTAGATTTAACATGGAAAGCTGCGTCAGAGGGAGAGGGAAAATATCTGGGTTGCCAGCAGAGACACAATTCCTACTCCTATTGGAAATGAGATTATTCCCATAGATGGAAGTGCTACTTACATGACAAAAAATAAAGGCACAATAAGCCCTTTTTATGGGCTGTTAGGCACAACATTTATCCCACAGCAGAGAGTTTAATCTTTCCCAAATTTAGTATCAGATTAACATACCTCACAGAAATTTGGTCTGCAAAGCACAAATACAATATGTGTCTGGAGACTCGGAGTCCAGATCTCACATGATCCTGAACAGTCCCAAAAAGCACTTCAGAGGAAATCCAACTGGGAAACTGTGGCAAAAACCTCAGCCTTGATAGTTAGACAAGGCTATGCTGAGTAACCTCTGTAGCCTGATGCTGTTTGTCCATCACAGCCTTCATGCCACCTCTGCTCCCTTACTGATTTCTAGGGGACAGGACCATACTGGAGGCATTTCCCCTCAATGCTTCTCATTTTTAGTAGACCACCAAATAGCTCCTATGTAAGCCTTATGAACTTGTGTTTTTACTCTTCCTTGACACTGGGATTTCTGCTCTTCCAGGGAAAACTCAACTTTTGCCTAGGAAGCAGCCAACCTACTCAAGGATTTCTCCAATTTCAGTTTTTCAGTTGCTTGTGTGGCCAGACTGCTACTGTGCAAACACTGCAGTTCTGAGAGGCAGCCAAACCAAAACATGGCTGGGCACTGCAGGCACAGCAACAAATCCTCTTTCCAGTGAAGCAAATGGGAAAAGGATCTCAGATCATGATTACTACAAAAAGTTGCAGAAAGATTTATCCCCTCTGGTGCCCAAATCAGTTTAGAAGGACTCTCAACTGCAAATTAGGAAGAGATGGGAGTGTTGAGGGCAGTGGGAGAGGGGAACTGTTCACAATAGAAGAACCCTGGCCAAGCACCCTCACTCTATTCAAGATAAATAAATTGTGACAAACTCCCTGAAAGTTCTAAAATTAAAATATCAATCCCAGGAAGCATTATATACCTATGTGTAAAAATATTCCTGAATAATTAATCTGAGATTTTACTATCAACTCAGGTGAAACAGAACACATTTATCTTTGTTTGACTCAACTCCAATCCTGTTCTTCTACATAGACAACAGCACAAGTAGCTACCTGACTCCAGGTGCATCACTTGGAGACAAAGCAGGACACACAAGCTGTCTCTCATCTCACCAGTGCATCCACTCTGCTGGGACACTCAGAGCTGTCAGGGAAACAAGCCAGCTTTCTCTCACCCCAAGCCTTCTAATCTCTCATTCCCAACATTATGCCTTCCACGCTGTCCAAGAAAGTATCCTCTTGTGTTTCCATCAAAGCCTAATGAGTTCTCCTAGTTGCTGCTCTCACCATCACAGATTTCCTAGTCCAGAAAGGAAACAAGACTTACTAAGTGAATTTCAAAGTTATCACAGAATCACAGAATATCCTGAGTTGTGGGAAGGCACCCCACAAGGATCATCAAATCTGAAATGAATGATCATCAGCTCTGAAATGAATGGCCCATATGGGTATTGAGCCCTCCACCTTGGCCTCACTAGCACCATGCTCTAAGTAACTGAGCCATCTTATCCCAGGTGTGACACGATAAAGGACACCAGAGAATGCCAATATTTATCATCCCTAGATGGGATTAGTCAGCTGAAATAACCAATTGCTTAACAGAAATCAAATTTAAGGCATGCAGCAGTGGTGAGAGTATTGCCTTCCTTTTACTCCATGCTGAGACATTGACCATGTTGCTCAGCTCCCTAGTTGCACGTTTTCTTTTTCTGTACATTTTGATGGAACAATCAGGCAGCCCAGCAAGGGAGGTGAACACATGTCAGTGGGCTCCACGTGAGCTCCAGGCAGTGTGTGCCCAGGATCTGGGCTCTCTGGAGCACCTGCAGACAGACAGACAGACAGACAGATGTCCCATCCACAGCAGGGACATTTTCCCTAGGTCTGTCTACTGGTGTCCATGTTTTCTTTCCTTGAGGAGCTGCTTCCAGGTTTGGAAACAAGGACAAGCTTTCACAGGAGCTATTTTCACTTTGTGGTTACTGTGAACCAGGAAGATGAAAACACCTTCCAGTGATGAGCACTCGAGTACCAGAGAGGGAAAGGGAAAGATCAGACAGAGAGGGTATCCACATAAGCAAGAAAATAGCACGCCTCAGGCCAAGTCCTTTGCAAAGAACAAGAATGATCAGGAAGGAACCTGTCCAGGACCAAGAGGAACAATAAATCAGGCAAGCCTGAGCAGTGGAAGGGCAAAATCAGGAGGAAAGAAGTTGAAATCAAGATTACTTTAGGAGTGGATAAAATATAATACAAATCATTCTCTCATTGTGTGTTTCCTTATCAAATTATATTAACAAACTCTTAACAAAAATATTCTGTCTGATCAATACTTCATCAGCAAGGACCAACCTGCTTAACCTCTGTTTTAAGCGAGAAGTGGGAAACTTCCTTTTGTCAACCACTACACTCAGCTACATTGTTTTCCAGAAGTAATTAATCAGACTGGAATTAGTAAGGAAATATGTCTCCTCCTTTTCCTCTAAGGAAACCCAGATTAGTGAGGCTGGGGCTGCAATCCTATTATTTATTTCCCAGTTCTTCCTGTCCAGGTGACTACACTTCTTTCCTGCAGGCAGAGTGACTCAGCACCAAATTCCCTTTATTACCATCTCCCAGGATGCTCATGGTTGTCAAAATACAATCTAAGTGCTTTCAACTTGAAGCTGAAAAACTTTTAAGCCTTTCTGGATGAAAAAATACTGGTCATCAACACGAAAATTCTTGTTCAGTGTGGATTCTGCTACTAACTTCAATCCATCTTAAGGAAAAAAAAATCCAGACAAACACCCACCATATATCCTCTTAGCTTCTAGCTTAGCTTCCTTCCCTGACATATTGTTATGTAAGAGACTTTGAGAGCAGCTGCCACCATGCTTTCAGAACAAACAACATTTTAGTTAGCAGAGCAGCAGGTGGGAGACACAGAAGTGAAGCAGGCAGGCACGTGGTGTGACATGATATGGAAAAGTCACCCAGAAGCATCCCAAGTCTACTTCTCAGACTTGGAAACTGGACCAATGTGCAGAGGCAAAATTCATGGATTGGTGAAGGATAAGGAAAGGATAAAGGAAAAAACACAGGCATGAATTCCTATATCAGAGGCAGCTACCTGACCTTGGGCTGGGTGGTCAGTGTGGCAAGGCAACAGGAAAACACTCAAAATATCCAAGGCAAAAAGGAAAAGTCATTCTCACAGTGTGATCAGAAGTGTTTTTTTTTTTTTTTTAATTCTATCTTTTATAGGAACCAAGCCCTGCATATTGGTGATCTGAAGACCCACTCTGCATCACTGTGGTTATGTTACCTCTCACAAACACTTTCCCTTCCCGTCACTTACATCAGCACAATTTAGAGTAATGACATCCTTGAACATGTCAGGGATAAAATAACACAAAGACAGGAGACATCTGTAGGAATTAAACAATGCACTGCGACTTGAAAACCAAAGCAAACGTTTTGACAAGTTCTAAGAAACAGGCTGTCAGCCAAAAAAGCAACCTTTTATGGATTTTACAGTGACCTTGAGGTTTCCCTGAGGAAACATGCTATTGTACACATGTTTGCATTTTGTGAAGTTAAGGGTGGCCAATCTACTCTTTCTAAGGCCACTTAACTCTGCTAGCACACCTCAGCCCCCACTTTTTGGCTCCTGCCCTACTCTGTCAGCACAACCCACCTCACAACCCCCTCTGCAAAGATCAGGGACATCTTCCACTAGATCAGGTTGCTCAGAGCCCATTCAGCCTTGAGTATTTCCAGGGATGGGGCATCCACCATCTCTCTTGACAGCCTGCTCTGGTGTTTTACTGCTCTCATTGTAAAATATTTTTTCCTTACACATAATCTAAATTGACCCTCTTTTAGTTTAAAACTGTAATGCCTTGTTCTATAGCAACAAATTCCCAGGAGAAGGAACTACAATCTCCCATCACTCAGGGTGAGTGAGGTATTGCAGCAACAAGATTTGCACCTTTGGCCAGCATCCAGGAGAAAGCTCTTTAGAAGTTATCACCAGCAACCATTTGAGAAAATACAATGTTTATGTTGCAATCTCTGGAAAGCACTGCCTATTGTATTTTACCATCAAATATAGCTCAGACAAGCAGATCTAGTACACAATCCCATGGCACTCAGCTCCTCTAGGGATACAGTAGCATTAACACATCCTTTTAACTATATTCAAGTTTCTCATTACTACACCTTTTAAGAAGAAAAGTGCAAGTTGATGTCACGACAAACAAAAATTATTGTGGTTTCACAATTGATTTCAAAAGGCCACATGTATTAAAGAGTACACTGGGTCACTACTGCTTTTCCAGAGGAATTAGTCATACACTTAGAGTTCATGAATGATACTTCTTTCATTGATTTATAAAATCTCACAAACACTGTGCTACAAATGAAGGGAATTATGTGGCCTTATGTTCAACTTGCTTTATTTGGCTTCTTTTCATCCAGGGAAATACAGAAAACAAGACAGACAATGTATCACTAGTGCATGTAACTTTAGATAAAAAAAAATTAAGCAACAAACATGACACAGACAATAACTGCAAAAATATAGAATACACTGTTTTAATTGACTGAACTAAACTGCAGCAGCTGTGGTCAAAAATGCTTCTGTAAATTTATCTCAAAAGTTTAGTTCAAAGCCTTCTTTTAAAAAAAAATTACCCCAAGACACCCTAAAAGCCCCATGAACTCCCATTTTCTGTTCAGAAATCAAGCAAAGTATAAATCAAAACTACTAAACTACTAAAAAGCCCAGCTTGCAATGACACATTTCCGGTATCCCAAACAAGTAATAATAAAAAAAAAAAGGACCAGTCAGTGTTTTGGTTGGATCAGATTTTTTTTGTGTAAATTAGAAAAAGTTAAATGTACAAATAAATAATTCATATTGAGCCTACAATAATAGAGCAAACATCACCCCTCATATCCTCAGTAACTCAAGCAGACAGACACACAAAAGTGTTTACCAGACTCTGGACAGGCCACAGCTCTAGAACCAGCAAAATACTTGTTCTGAACACTGAGTCCTAAGTTTTAAATCTCCATTGTTGATTTTTCAGCTTGACAGTCAGAACTCTTAGGAAACATATGACATAAAAGGCACAATCCAAAATGCTACACACTCTGGTAAGAAAGAGTATTTCAGATGCACTAACAAATGCTCATCAAAGCCAAAAGAAAAGAGAATACTGTTAGTGATCCTGGTACAAACATTCAGACAGAAGGAAGACTGAGAAACACCTTAAACACTAGCACTCATCAGCTGAACAAAAAATCAGCAGAGGACACCCTGCAGTCTTCTCATCTGTCTGTCCCGTCAGTAAAATGGGGACTAAGAAGGTAGACCCAGAGGTTGGCTTGCATTTACTGTGGGGCAGGGACAGAGCCCTGCAAAGGTGCTCAGATGCTCTCATGGTTTAACCCCAGCCAGCAACTAAGCACCACTCAGCTACTTGCACATCCCCCAGGAGGGAAGGGGACAGTCAGAAAGGCAGCCTCATACTAACTTCTATCGAGAAATCAACTCTGTCCCAACCAAAACAAGCACAGAGGCAGAGGGCACCTGGAGCCTTCCACACCTCAGAAAGATGAGGAGCTGCAAGGCAATGGCCAGGAGTGCTCAGCCCTCCTGAGCAGCCTGCTGCTGCCCAGCCAGAGCGGGTCAAGCACCTGGAAATTTAAGCCTGGAAATGACCGGATCAGCAGCTTGGGCTGGCAGTGATGAACAGCCTGGGATGGTGGGAGAGGAGCTCCACTCCAGCCTGGCAGAGGAGCAGAATTAGGTCTCAGCTCCTAAGAATAGTGCAGTGTCTTTATCTGTTACCAAAAGCATGACAAGCTCAGTCTCTTTAAGACTGCCACAGTAGTGACACAGGAGCTCTGTGCATGACATCCAGCCATGGAATAATGGCTTTTGGCCAGCTAAGCAATTTATCTGTGTTAAAAAGACACAATAAAAATGGATGAAGACAGAGAAGACTACTCTGAACTGTGAATACTCTAAGATAGGCACAAAAACTATTGACAAAATCCATGCCTTTTGACAGCTCAGCAAGGAGTACGATAGGCACAAGGCTTCCACTACTGGCCTTTGTTACCATCTCCTCCTAACTTATATATTTAACCCCACCACACACATTCCCAGAAAACACAGAAGAAAACACTCCAGGATTAGAAAAAAAGTGAAATAAAGTAAATTATTTCTATATTGTACAAATTACTTACAATTCTTCTTTCCAAACTGTGGCTGCTACTGCCTTTATTTAGTCACCTGCTTGGAGACCTATTGCTCTTCCCCAGTAATTTTGCCAGTCCTGTGTGGTTTGAGTTCTATGATTTTGAGTCCAGCAGGTCTTTCCAGACAGAGAAAAAGGAGTTGGAACAACTGGATAAGAGAAGAAAAACCAGGTGACAGGAAGAGGGCAATGAACTCAGAGTTCTTGCAAGTGAAATTGCAGACAGATGGAAAAAAAATTAAATCCTTTTCTACTGCAAGAGCAATTAGGCACTGGATGAGAATCCCAAGAGAGTCTGCAGAGCTTCTATCCATGGACATTTTCAAAACTCAACTGGAAGAACACAAACACATTTTGCCCAGGAGCAATACCAAGAGTGGCATGGGCAAAGAAGGTTTTGTCTGACATAATATCCTCCTCTGACCAGGTGGTCCCTCCAGTTCTACATTTTAAGATTCAGGGCCTAGACCAGGTAGCAAACATTGTGTTAGTGATTTCAGTGATCAACTCAGCTTCCAGATAGGACAGTATATATGATGTCTTCTTTTTTTGCTGCTTCTTTCCAGCCAGTCAAGTCACTATGTGTAATGTTGACTTCAGGCTGCTAGCTTCTAATGATCAGGTAGGTGAAAATCCTCAAGGATCCTAGGAAATACAAAAATAATCCCAGGAAAGGATGAGTCATTGTGTAGGTTGGATATTAGGAAAAAAAATTTTTACTGAAAGAATAATAAAATACTGGAATTGTCTTCCTAGGGAGGTGGTGGAATCACCATCTCTGGATATGTTTAAAAAAAGACTGGACTTGGCACTTGGTGCTATAGTCTAGTTGTGGTGTAAGGGCATAGGTTGGACTTGATGATCTTAGAGGTCTCTTCCAACCTCATTATTCTGTGATTCTGTGTTGCTGTCTCAGGTTTTGCTTAGCAGTGCAGTTGCTGCTGGGACAGGAGGAAGAGAAATGCACAGTGGGTGAGTTACAAGCTCACCCTTTGGTGAAAAACTCTGCTTTTTTAATTCCGGGAATCACACACTCTGCAGAATTCAGAATATGACATAAGGTATATACAAAACCCTGAAAGGATTTGCAAACTGTGAAAAGTAAACCTACTTTCCTTACTAGTAATAATACACCAATAATTAATTAACACACATATATTGAGTATATAAGTAATTTGATATTTCAGAATATCTTTTGTACGTTTAAGATTCTGTCTGCAGCTCTATTTTACATAACTTTGAAGGCAACAATAAAATACATAGCATCTTTACTTCTCATGTAGAAGAGTATGAAAGAGGTTCCTTATCTAATAACCCTGCATCCAGACTAAGTATTTTGGAATTGAGTATATGAATAATTCCTACCAAGGAAGTGAATGAGAAATTAAAACAGTGAGGCAACTATTCACTTATTACAGGAACGCTATTTGTTCTCCCTTTCAGCTGCCAGCCATTTCATTTTGTTATATACAAAGCCCTATTGTTGGAATAAAAAGGAGAAGGAAGGACCAGAAAAATACTTCATAATGCCATATGAGCACAAATATGATGCACAGGATAGGAATTGCACTAGTCACTAGTCAAAAGCGTCCCTGCTTGCAAAGAAAGGGCTTTGTGTTTTATTGGCATAGACTCCTTTAGATGTGCAGGACAAACTCCAAGATGTTTCCTGCACCATTACCTTCACCCTGTCAGTAGCAAAACAGGATTTATTTCATCCTTCCAGACAAAAACCCCAGCCATGGCCCAGGAGACCAGAATTCACCGATGTGACCTCACCCTCCTTCCTCCTCCTGCCACTCCCCTTTCCTGGCTCTTCTAAAAGTAAAGCGGGATAAGGAGCATGTTTGTACCAACAAAACATGACAGGGAAAACAAAGAAAATACCACCCATCCCTGTCCTTCACAAAGAAAACAGCACGAAAAGCTTGCAAAGTGTGCCCATCCTCCCTCCCTACATGATACAGACCACAGGATACTGCCAGGTACATTTCTGTGAACAGAAAATTAGGTGGAATTACTAGGTAAAGGAGCTGTCTTAAAAAAGTGTGTGATTAAAACCCAGAAAACATCTTCAATTGAGTTGCAAAATATTTATGTCTGCAGGAAACCTGATGGGCAGCCTGACAGCAGAATTACCCTTTCACTAAGATTTTTGTCATGAGGGTTGTTTGGTTTTTTATTCCTCCCCTCAGTAGCTCTGTTTAGGTCTGTTTGTCTATACTGTTTTTGTACTGTGGCATTTTTGGTTTTTGGGATTTTTGTTTGTTTGGTTGGCTTGGGTTTTTTTTATTTTGGGTGTTGGTTTGTTTTTTTTTTGGCTTAGTATTAAGAAGGGTAAAGGAATGAGGCTGTTGTATATTCACTGCAGAGTTTTTGCTATTTTTCACGAATTCAAAATAGGACAAATACAATCTCCTACTCTCATTAAAGCCATTGACAGGAAACCAAGGCTATTTTAAAATGAGCCTCACCAGCTGGGATACAACAGCTAAAAACCCATTCCTCTGTGAGCAGAGAAGTATGTTATATGCATCTGCCTCAGGGAAAGAGGGAGTTTTATCTTGAGTTTATAATCTGAAAGTCTGGTATTTAGTGGGCTTTGTGTATTCTGAAAATTCTCCAAAACCCAAGCTGCTGTTATATTGTTCTCAACTACTGAGTCTCTCACTAATAAGAAAATCAATCAGATGTCAAAGCAAACACTGAAGAAACACTCCAAGTTGTAAGATAAAAAAGGAATTGTTGTAATTTTTACACTGGAGCTTAGAAACAGCCTTCCTGAAAATACAGATTAGAGGATACTGCTATAATGACTCTTCAAAATTTAATTACTATCTTTACTATAAACAAAACAATGAAAAGTGTAACCAAGTACTTGTTCTTATAAAGTTTCCCAAAAACTGGAATTCCTGCATAGTATTTATTTCCCAGCCTTCCAGGACATATTTGGCCACCAAAATTTGGGTTTCTCATACCCACATATTACAGCTGATCAGCCAAGCTGCTATTTTACATTTACCAGACTTGATTCTATGTTATTTGTAGCAATTATCAATTTCAAAAGGGAATCTTAAATCTTATCAAATTCAATCAGGGAATCTTAAATTCCTATTCAGGATATTAAGTGATCTCCAGCTTGTAACAAAGAGGCATTTTTGACCTGTTTTGGAGTATTTGTCTAACATATTAAGCACACTGAGGTTCAGCATTTCTTGGAATGCAGCTGGTTGTGTTCAGACACAAAGAGAACTGTAGAATCACTAAGGTTGGAACAGACCTCCAAGATCATCAAGTCCAACCTTTGACCAAACACCGCCCTGTCAAATAAAACCACAGCACTAAGAGACAAAGGCAATGCTGCTTACATCTGAGTTCCACAAAATCTCCACACTTTTGGAGATTCAGGAGAACCTGAATGTTTTGATTTCTAAACAGGAAAAACACACTTCTATTCTGCTGCTTTCTGCAGAATGGAATTTTTCGTCTGGCCTAGGATCTTCTTCTATGACTCTTCAAGTTTTTTTTTTCCAGGTTAACCTATTCTGTTCAGTTTTCTATCTATTCAGTATCATATCTACTCAGTTAGAAGCCCAAATTTTTTTTCCCTCTTGTTACAGTTTTTTTTAAACACAAGTATATCATCTGTGAATTCTGTTATACTATTTGAATATTTCTGAAGCTTTTCACATGGCAAAACCTGCATAAGCTACCCAAGAGAGATCAACACATCAATTCCTAAAAACCAAATCAAACAAAAAATAAACCCATTCTGCCTTTATGTGTATTTGTGAAGTAGTCCTTCCTCACAGGCTACTACAAGCCTCCAAAAAAACCTGTATGCGTGGAATTTTATCCCCCTGCATACTGATACATCCTGTGAATTAGCTATAAAGCTTTGTAATTGGCCAGGCTGAAATACGAGTATCCTGCAAGCCATGAAATAAGCAAGTGATGCTATGGAAAGCATTCAAGTGAAGACACATAAATGACAGGTAAGTCACAGGAATTTATTCAGGCTAATAGTCTTTATTTTGCTTCTACCCAGGCACTTGGCTTCTTAACTGGACTGCTTTATCTCAGTGTGGTCTACAACTCAGCTCTATTAGCTGAGTAAGGAATGAAAGGATTTGACTTTTTATCAGGTGAGCAGCATCAAGAAACTTCAGGCATGGGAGAATTTATGCCTGGTGATTTTTTGCAGCCTGCTCATTGCACTTAAATCGAGTGATAGGCACAGTGGGGTTTGCCTGCCTACTTGGTAGAGGATGAGATGTGAGTTTTCCAAAGCTTGTGTGTCAGCACTTGCTACAAAGGCTGCTCAGTTTGATTCCAAATAAGTCACTTATACACAAATGTTGTGAAGACACTTCACTGAGGACATTTTCAGGGAGAACCAAAATGTATGTATGCTCTGTAACAGGTACACAAGGCAAATGCCTGAGGGATAGGGCATCGACTTTCAGCCCCAGATACCTGGTTCCCAAGTATTTACCATGAAGAGGAAGGGAACAACAAAAATAAAAGCAAAGCAAAACCTAACCATACTCTCAGAAGCAAAAGCACTTTGAAGAAACTTTGTCAGAGAAGGCTTCCCAGCCACCCAGATAAAAGGTTATGATTTTACTTTAAAAACTGAGCATCTTGACAAGCCTGGAAAGGCTGTGCTTGTTATCTAGTGCAGAATGAAAAGAAGTACTGAAGTCCCAGACAGATCCTGGTATTCTTGAGCCAGTGCTGTTAGCTCTCACAAACAACATTTCCAAAACTACATCCGTAGGCGCTGTTCCTCATTCCATCCAGTCCCAGGTCAACAGAGGGCAAAACCAGAAAAGGGCTTTCTGCAAGATATTACTGCCTTTTGGGTGAACTGACTACAACCAAAGCATAAACATATTTTACAGATGATCAAGGAAAAAATAAGTCACCACAAAGCCAGAGTAGGGTCCAAAGCTAAGAAGTTTAGGGGATTTCCTCATCACAGTACTTGTGGAGTGGTAACACACTGTAAATATAGTGTTAAAAATCACTGTAACTCCACAGATATTTTTAGTATTCTAAGGGTGTCCAAGATATTGAAAGTGGAATGCTACACAAGATAAACTGTTAGTAACCCTTAGCCACCAAATAAGGGGAAGCTGTAGACTCTGTTGCTGTGCCTCACAGCAGTGCTCCACATCAGTAAATCATGTTTTACATGACCCAAGTCATGGTGCAAGGATACACAAAATGGCTTGGGGGTTCCAAACCTGATACCTAGCGTGTGGTGTAGGGTGTAAGGAACCTGCTGCCTGCTGGGGATGTTCCTGTTACAAATTATTGCTGAACCCACATGACAGCATGATAGCAACCAGAAATTTTATCTTCCCAATTGTTTACAGAATGCTGAAAGCCTCGGATACATTTTACAATTAAGACATTATATCTGGGGTGTTCATTTCTCTTTCTTCTTAGTGAAGACTTTTGTGTCTCTGGTAATAGCAAATTCATTAGGTCAAACTGTCTTAATAGCAGATGCTGTATGTCTAAATTCACAATAGACAGGTGTGATACTCCTTGCAACATTTCTTTGTATCATATTATTGCCCTGAAGCAGGTATATAGCCAGGAACTGAGTAAATATGTGCTGGTGTTTCTAAATATATTAGTGGAATTTAAAGCCAGACATGGAATTTGGATTTAGTGAAACAACAGTGAAACCACCAACTACCACCAAATTTCTGTGATTTCTGAAGCTTAGGGTGCCTCCCTCATCACCGCCCACCCCCAGTCTTTTTCTGTTCATTATGTTATTTTAGACTAGAGAGTTGAATCTATCCATGACCAGGTGGATAAGAGACTCAGAGACATTACACTGACTGCAACTTCTGCTTAATTCATCATTAGGAAGCACACTTGTGCCAAATTTGAGCACACTTCTTCATCAAATTACCTTGTTTGTCTTAAAAAAATACAAAGATGGTGCCATGACTAGTAGACAATGACTCCCCTGAAGGGACATCACTCTGCATGAGTGGGTTCCTCACCAATGTTTACTTCATCTGCCAAAAATTATCTGAGCATGGTACATTTTGTAGGCTTCCAGGAAAATGTGAAAGATGAGTGAATTACTTCTTCTGAGACTGCTGCTTCCAAGCAAACCAAGAGCAGCATGTTCTGCTCTGCTTGGATCCTTCCCTCACAATTCTCAGCCTTGGATCATCCCTTGGCAGTGGAAAAACAGCTCTTAAACTTACAAGCAACTGAGTTTTTTACACAAAAACTGTAAACATATTACTACTATTATTTATTGAGCTGTCCAGAATGACACTCTCATACCCCAGGATGGTATCCCAACATGTCTTGTTCTTCTCTGCAGATGATTATTATTATGGGCTCTGGGAAAACTGCATTTCCACGCATTGGTGACTCACCCCTTCAAGTCCTCCTGCATAGGATCTTCCTCCAGAACAGCATAATCAGAATAAGAACTATGATGACTGCTAAAAGCACCACAATAACCACCAACCAAAGCAGTGACGATCCCTCTTCTGTGAAAACAACAAAACATCCACAGCAAATTAATCTCACTGTGAAAAAAAGCACCACGAGCCACGAGGATGTCTGATTAATGACAGCAATTCTTCTGATACGGTTAAAGGTACTGCTAAGATAAATGAAATCAGCAATTGCTCAAAAGAGAAAATAAACCTCTGTATCTCCAAAAACAAAGCTACTTGCCCACAGGAAATGTGAAGAAAAGATGGCAAAGAACACTGCCATTCCTATACCTGATACAGTGGCTGGCATACACACATAAGCAGAACTTCGTACAAGTCTTTAACACTTTCAGAAGAGTTTTTTTGTTTACCCAGAAACAGTTAACACTGTTGCAAAGGCAACATTAATTTTAAGAAAAGAAGACACGCTATGCTTTGCTGTCTGAAAATAGCTCTACCCAACATCTGAGGTCAAACGTTCCTCCCTGGTGAGACATTACCACTTCATTTGACTGCTATTAATCAAAAGGCTCATTTCAATGTTCACTGACATTAGCTGGAAAACTGCATGACTTTAAATTTATTTGACTCAAGCCAAAACTATAATGTCTTTTAACAAAGATATGTTGAACTATTAATTTGAAGTTCTTGTCCTCTAAAAGAGAAGATTGTTAAAACAACAAGCTGTTAGCTGATTTTTTATCCACTTAGCAAGAAATAACAACAGTCTTAGTTTTCTGCTTTCTGAGATACGCATTTGCTTTTTTAAAGACCAAAACAAAAGAATACTGGAGACAGGACAAAAAGATTAGTATGCTTTTCCAGAATTGCAATGTGATTCAGAATTAAGAACTAAATTGCTTTTGAATGTTGAGAAAGATTTTAAAAATCAGATCCTGCTCTTTACTACTATTCCTGTAACAATCACTTTCTGAGCATGTAATTTCAGAATCAACCCACAGCTGCAATCTGCTTTTCCTGTCTTGCTAATTTACAAGTGGTTTTCAATTTAAGGCTCTGGATATAGAGACATGTGAATTTTAAATCACTCAAGTCAATGTTTCCTGTATGAACTAAAAATGGTACTTCAGCTTTTAATGTTTCTGCTCCTTATCTGCAGAAACAGTGTGAAAGTTCTTCCAGCAGAAAAGAATGTTGGAAGAAGAAATAAGTGAACACTACAAGATATTCAGATGTTACATTAATATATCTAAGATTTCTGTATAAACCAAATGTATTGCTCCTCTCTGACCATTACTGCAGTGGACGTGTGCCTTGGCCATAAGTCAGAGAAACTAAAACATCATGTACAGGTTGAATACAACAAAACATGCAGTAAGTTGAACTGAAACATTTGTTTCAGAGACAGTTTGTTATGAATTTCAAAATTTCTGAGTTCATCAAGCAACCCACAGAGTTTCTACTCATCTGGATATCAGCTGAAATATTTAGATTTATTTTTAAGCTATTAAAAAAAACATGAAGGCCTACATGGAAACCTAAGTTCAACTTTCTGCAAAATGCACAGTGCCTTTAAACCCCATTATCTCCTTAGCTGATTAGTCTGGCTTTTTCCCCTTCTTGCACAGGACTCCAATATATTACTCAAAGACAACAGTGGACGCAAATAAATCCTGACATATAAACATCCCATTCCCTCCTCTTCCCAGAAGATTCCTATCCAATTATGCTACTGCAAAACACAGAAGCCACGAGAATGCTAACAAGTTGCTTGTACTGCTCACCTACCTCCTTTTATTTTCACAGGCAATTCAAATGTTTCATTTGTGTTGCTAACTCTGCAGATCAAATCCTGTGCACTGATGCTCTGAATGTTGTAGATTTTCAGTTTACTGGTGATGGACACGATCCCATTTTTGTGCTTGACTGTCTTCTGTGTAGGAGTAGAATTGAACAGGTTGTTCCAGGTGATGGTGGGCTCTGGGAGGCCATTAGCATTACAGATGACTATCAAATGATCTTCAGAAATGTTGTGATGGACAGATGCATTGAGACCTTCCAACACACAAATGAGACAAGTCATCAACACAGTGGGCACCTGGTTTTAAGCAGCAGTAGCAGCCTAGCCATTACAAATCAGAGCAAAACTTAGTGGATTCACACTGAGCCCAATGGCAAGGAATGCAGGAAGAACTCTTCCTGGGTCCTGACTCAATACTCCTTCCCCCATACTGAAGTTATATACCCCAAAGATTTCACTCAATCTGAAATCTAAGTATTAAAATAAACTGCTAAGTAAAATAATTTATTGGTCCTATCTGCTAATACCCTATCAATGGTAGGGTTTGGCAGAGCAGCTCACAGCACTGGAGTCGTACCTTGCACCAAAAGGAAACTCCAATGGGCAATGTTGGTTTGCCCAAGTTCCAGCTGGGGCTGATCAAGGACTTAGAAAGATTCCACTCCTTGCTTTTCAGCTGCTACTCAAGGAGTAACAAACAAGAGCCAAAACGACCACAATAGTCTTGAATACGACCCACAGAATTTTGCTCACAGCAGTAGTGCTCTGTTTCTACATCATGTTCCACCAAGGGATGCTCCTATCACTGCAATTCTTGAATCTGCTCAAGGAAATACTGTGGGTATAAGAGAATAAGAGAAATAAGAGAAAACACCTCTTATTTCACTAGAGACATATCCCTGCAGAGGACCTCACCAAAAACACTCAGGCAGGTATTTCCCGAGAGAGGGCCAGAAGGGAAAATATTGAAGAGACACTTGTAACATCCTGAATCGTCCATTCTAGTGTCCCAAAAAGTTATGCTTGTCTTGTTGAGCTCCAAAGTTGTGAAATTCAATCTGTCTTCATAGGGCTTCTGAATCTTGAATCCATTTGTTTCACTGTATGTAGCTATATTATCATGTGATTCCTCTGAGTCCTTTTGCCATGTCACTTGCAGAACCTCCATGGGTTTTGTCAGGGCACAGCTCAGAGTCACACTCTCACCCATCCTCACTTTTTTGTGTCCAGCCTGTGGAACCACTGCAATGACAGTAAATGGTTAATGAAATGGGCAGAGATCACACATATTCAGAAGCCTAGTGTTGATTCTAAGGCCTGGATTACCCACAGACACAACTACTCCAGTTACATACTGTTTCTATGGCTTTCCCTGCAAAAAAGTCCGTCTCCTACATACTCCATTTGAGATGGAGGGAAGGAAGTCCTTTTGGGATGCCCCTCTCTTGGAAGCTGGAAGCTGTCAACTCAGGTTAACAATGGTGTCCAGTGTCATTGTAGATATGGGATGCTTCTTGTCTTTCCCATCTCTAAATGCTGCTCCAGGAGGATTTGTGTCCCAGCTACCAGCTCCATGTCTCTGTCTCAGCTATGTAAGAAGTCAAGCAGCATCAGCAATCTGTATTTCACCTATTTTTGTCTCTGTTGAAGTCTCAGAAACCTGAAACCAGTTCCCCAAACAATTTCAAGCAGGTTTCAGGAAATTCAACTTACCATTTGGCTTTCCAAGCCCAGAATATGCCAAACACAAAACCAGAGCTCGTAAAACCATTTTGGAAGAGAAAATCTGCTTCACCTAAAGAAAGACAAGGAGAGATGAGAGATCATTTTCTGGTGATATTGTACATTCAGGGTGCAAAAATGAAAAGATTTTTCATGTGAAAAAGAATGTAGTTCTGGGGTCAGACAGCAAGACTTGAAAAGTTTTATTGCCCTGTTTCCTACAACTGAATTGTAGACCTGCCTGGAACTGAAGTTTGTGTTCTATTCAAGAAACATAATTTTGCAAAAAATACCTCTGTAACACACTCTACCCACTGCTGAGTTTTTTTGCCAATGCCTGCAAAATTAGCTGAAGCATCCTGGGACCATTTTCTGTCAAGAATTTAAGCAAAGCCCAACCTTCCAAAGATTTTCACAACGTGCAAAGAATAGAAGAGACAATCAACAGAGAAGCATTTTTTATATTACACAGGCTAAAAAAGAAGGGCTGGTAAATAAATCAATAATTAAGAGGAATAAAAAAGTACTTAAAAACAAATTGCCAGCAGACTTGTGTACACACTGCATACACCCACAACCAGCAGTCTGCCTTTAAATTTTAAACACAATGTGCTAAAACAACTCCTGCTATAACTCTCCAGTTACCAAGAACAAATAGAGACTAAGTTGTTATGTGTAGAATCAGGAAACAAGAACATATCAGCGATAAGCCAAGTGAAAAAGTTTGTGTAGTCAGATATTTGAGCACAGCTATAAGAAATTCAGAGCTATAAGAAACTCCTAGAAGCATGCAGAAATCAAAAGACAGCATAGCAAACAGAAACTACCGAGTCACAGAGCTGTTTATAAAGCAGTGGAAGTTATACCTCACCTGCAGGCAATCAGAGTTTGCAGTAACAATCCTCCTCTTCGCTGCTTTGGTACCCATTGCGCACCCGGGGCTACCGAGAATTCATACAGTGAGGAACGAGGCTATCCCGGGCACAGGAAAAAAGAAATCCCTTTAGGTCACAACTCCAATCACGGGTGCTGCAGGGGATGGGGAAACAAAACACAAAAGGAACAGAAGAAGAAGGAAAAAAAAAAAAAAAAAAAAAAAAAAAAAAAAAAAAAGGCGTTAAAGCGTTAAAGACCGCGGCAAGTAAAGCGCAAATCCTTTCCCGCGCCTCCCCAAACCGCACCTCGGGACTTTTTCTTAACTTCAAAGAAACTTTCCTCGTCACACAGGGTTTCGAAGGCGGCTGAAAGCTGAAGTCTGTCCCGAGTAGGAAGGAGGACAGAGGGAGGATTCGCCAGCGGCGGGCGGTGGCTGCCGCCTCCCATCCCGGGCGGGTCCCGCTCCCGGAGACGCTGTCAGGCTGAGCCATCCCCCTAAACCCTCCTCAGACCTTCCCCCGAGACCCTCCTCAGACCTTCCCCCGAGACCCTCCTCAGACCTTCCCCCTAAACCTTCCTCAGACCTTCCCCCTAAACCCTCTTCAGACCTTCCCCCGAGATCCTCCTCAGACCTTCCCCCTAAACCTTCCTCAGACCTTCCCCCGAGACCCTCCTCAGACCATCCCCCTAAACCCTCTTCAGATCTTCCCCCAAGACCCTCCTCAGACCTTCCCCCGAGACCTTCCTCAGACCTTCCCCCTAAACCCTCCTCAGACCATCCCCCGAGACCCTCCTCAGACCATCCCCCGAGACCCTCCCCAGACCTTCCCCCTAAACCCTCCCCAGACCATCCCCCTAAACCCTCCCCAGACCTTCCCCAGAGACCCTCCTCAGACCTTCCCCCTAAACCCTCCTCAGACCTTCCCCCTAAACCCTTCTCAGACCTTCCCCTGAGACCCTCCTCAGACCTTCCCCCGAGACCCTCCTCAGACCTTTCCCCTAAACCCTCTTCAGACCTTCCTCCAGGAAGCAGGAGTGATACTGGGTAATCTCTCTGTTATTATTTTGTTGTTAGTTTAGGATGTTCTGCTGATAAAACTACATCAGGGATAACATATCAGGCCTTGTTGCAGGCTTGACAGAAACAACCCATTTCCCAGTCTGATTAATTAGAAACAGCATTAGTGATCAATATAGTTCACTCAGTGCCTGCTCTTTCTTCAAATGCTTTCACACACATGCACACGTTCATACACTGTTCGTGCCACTTGCAATATTTATCTTGCCAGACTCTTGTTTAAGCCATCATTGCTCACAGGAAAAAGCAAATATCACCATTTCAACCCCTTGACAAAATTAATCGACAGAGATGCATACATAAACCCAGAAACTCATTTCAGACACAGATGTGTGTGAATATTTGGAGCAATGCTATTAAATTGTGTCAAGGAAGAAGGTGATGTTTGCAGCTTTCCCGGCTCACCTGGGCTCACCATGTGTTCACCTTGCCTGTCCTGCTGCTCTCAGTACCTCGGTGCACAAAGGAGTGACTTTTGACCTGTAGAAATAAAAAGCTTCTGCTGCCCCCAACAGATTTGGCTCAATTTTAGTGGCTGGGGTCTGGAGATCAGGGCAGTGTCTCTTCCAGATGGGCAGAGCTGTACTTGGAGACACCTTCCCCACCACTGTGCTGGATTTACTGCAGCCTTATCCCCCTGCCAACTAACTAACCAAAGCTCCTTGGCTTTTAACAAGATTTGAGCTTTACCACTACCTTTCTTTTTACCTTTCTTTCTATCTCCTAGGATTGATCACTATGTCTTAAATCACTTAAATTTCACTTTGCCAGTCTTGCCCCTTTTGTTCCCTTTAAAACAGGCCAGCAACTAACCCACTAGCTGTTTGAGACTGATGTACCTACATGTTTCACACTCTTCTTGTTTTAATGAGAAAAGTGCGTTAGCAAGTTTCCTGTGCTCACGTGCTATATTTGAGGGGATTTTACAGGGAAGTCCAGATAATTGCCCGCTGCACAGCTTAAAATAAATTTATCCAGAAGTTCCCTGTGCCATCAAAGCAAGAAAAGGAGGGAAATCCCAGTGAAATCTTCCTGTTCTTATTTCATGAAAATAAAGGGGACTTTGTGGGGATTTGAGCGATATATTACAGTAACTCACATCTACTGAGGTGGAAAATGTCTGTATTTAGGCAAATGTTATTACTTCTTCAGTGGGCTGGAGAAACCTAGAGAAGAAAGAAGGAAATGATGAAAAGGTCTGGAAAACAAGAGGGCTGCTCCTTTGGAAGAGAGGGAATAAATTAGAGCTGAGCAGGGAAAGGATGATATTGAAGTAGTAGGCAAAGACCAGAGGTAACCTCAGGGCAGATAGGCAAATGAAAAATACTCCAGACAAACCAGCAATAGTGGAAGATTCAAATTATTTTTATATTTAGAGGAGAACAAAGCACAAAAATCCCCTTCTGCCTTATTCTGTGTTCTAATGTCAACTGTTTCTTTTTACAGGAACCTGGCTCAGGTCAGCAATCTTTGCCAAGCTTTACAAGGTTCTTTGTACATTACTTTCTCTGGAGCTGGTGGTAGCCAAAGTGACATGGACTCTATGGTATGCTAAATCCTTTGAAGTTAGATAGAAAGGGAGTAAGTAGAGAGCTCTTGTTCTAAAATCCAGAGAGGTCTTTGCTAATCTTTTTTTTATTTCTTTAGTTGTAATATACCCTGCATGCTGGTGGAAGTAGCAATTTAAAATTCCTTCTGTCATTAATAAGACTTATTCTTCATTCTTTCCTCTGCCTTCTGGGCAGACACATTCCACTATTAATATATTTACCAATATATTTCTTTATTCTTCCCTTGATTTCTGGGCTACTGACCTTTTATAAGCAGAGTCATTTGAGCCACTAACCAGCAAAACCTGTACAAGCTTAAGGCAAATGTATGATACAGCTGATCCAAGTTGTCATTATTTATCAGCAAAAAGGAAAAAAAAAAAGGGTGGATGCAGTCAGTGACATAGATTCCAGTAAAACCAAACACAGCAGGTTTTATAGGATATACTGGCTGCTGGAGGTTTATATCAGAACATCTGCTCTGCTGATTGAACTCTCGTCTTGCTCTCCTCACAGAAGTTAGCATATCCCCCCTTAATCATCATGTGCAGTGCATCTTCAAGTTGAAAATGCTCAAATGGGTCTACTAGAAGGTCTAACCTGGCTCAGGGGATCTGCCACCAGCTGTCATTTTGCTGTTGTTTTGGCCAGCCTGGAAGTGTGAACAGACTTGGGAATATTTCCACATTCCTTTCCCTGGCCCTTTGAAAGACCTCTTTCTCCAGGAGAGGAAAGAAGAAATTATATCCAGTGCCAAAATTCCTTCATCAGTCCATTTCAACATCTCTTCCAGCAACCACAGTCAGGGTCCACGCTGAACAACCCTGATAAAGTCATTTCATATCATGGATGATATGAAATTGTTGTAATGGTGGTCGTAATTTCTTAATACCAGACATGGAGGTTGTTGGATACCAAAAGACTATTTGAAAGGGGCAAAAAAGAAAGGCTTTTATAAAGGCTTGTTTTACTTATCATCATCCTCCTCTGACTCTGTTAATAATAAATTTACCTTATACTTTTTACCTTGAACCTCTTTTCTCCCAGTCCTTATCTCAACTCATGAGACCTTAGTTAATTTTTTTCCCTTGCCTTTGCCCAGCTGCAGCAGGAGAGGATAAGCCTGGCATTTGGTCACTGTCAAGCCACAACAGGCTCCCAGTTACAGCACAGGAACACCAGGAGCTTGCAGGGAAAACAGGGAACACATGGGAGGTCAGAGCAGAGTGTTTAGTGGGAGGGATTCCCAGTTGTGTCTGTCCAATCAAAAGGACAGTGGGTTAGGTAATAATTCTGATATGGCAATCTGGACACTATCCACCAAGGAGATGCTGCTGCATGGAAAATCTCCATGTGGTGGATAGTATAATGACATCCCTGCCTCCTGAGTACATCAGACCCAAACTGAGTGCCAGAAAGAGAGAAGGTGTTAGTGGAAAACTTACTTTGGATGTTGAGGCGTATGTCTTTGCTGAAGGAGCCATGATGGAACACATTGAAAATGCATCTGTAATAAGAGTCATCCTCAAGTGTGAGATTTTGGAGGGTGATAGCTGAGGCCTTTGGAGTTGCTCTAGTGAAAGACACCTTCTGAAATGGCCCTAACAGCCTCAGCCCGTGTTTTGGGCTGTAGGTGGCCATGTTCTGGAAGGAAGTCCCATTTCTCTTCTGCCAGGTAACTTGCAAAACATCCACTGAGAGCGAGAAGTTGCAATAGAAGTTTGCCTCTCCCCCAAGGGTGGCTATGATGATGGTATCAGACTGGATGGGTTCCTTCAAAGCTAGGAGCAAAGCAAAGCCCCAGATCAGGGCAGGAAGAAAAGCAATGGACTCAGGGAAGACCATAGTGCCTTGAAACATCCAGTCACATTGTTCTCATCCTGCAGAGCACTGGAATAAGGAGCTCCAGCACGAGGCCATGGGGCACATCAGGAGACCTCAGACACCCTGTTGTCACAGGTGGCCATCACATCATTATTCTCTGCTGTACAATTCTATGGAGAGGAGGAAGGCAGCACGGGAACAGAGGGCAGGCAGGCTCTTTAGCAAGCTCAGCAACCGCCCAGCAAAAACAGGTTGCTCACAAGAGCACCCCTGGTCCCCTCTTGCAGCACCTGCAGGGCTGTGGGGAGGCAAAGCAGCCCAGGGCACCCTGCAGGTGCTGCAGAGGGATATACCCTGCTGCAGGCTCTCCCCAGAAAAGTGTGCACCACGCTTACATGTACACTGGAAATGCAAACCTGCTCCATCCCCCGTGCTGAGGAGTTCAGCAACACCAACAAAGAAAGGGAATATATAGGCACATCATATGGCTTGTGAGCAAAGTGCCCTGTGCTCTCTGTGACCAAGCCTTACCCAATTTAGTTGTATATTTCAGTGAGCATGGTATCTGTGTCTCTCTGCTTGTCAGGTAATGTGGTGGTGCCCCAGAGCTAAGCTGGTGTGGGGAAAGGGTGCTTCACTCACCCATCACTTGTTCCACTCGCTGGCAGCCTCCACAGAGCAGCAGGTGGCAGATCTCAGCCCAGGAGAGCAGGGGGAAGATCACTGTGGGGCAAAGCTATTGCCCAGGAAAGCTCACCCCTTTCCCCACTTCCCTCGGAGGGCAGCTAAGGGGACTACAGAATATTTTGTCTTCTTTTTTTCAGTGTTCTTCAGTGGCCAATCAGCAGCACCACTGCAATCAATCATTGATCATATTGGCTGCCAGAGATGAAAGAGAACAGGAGCCACTTTGTTCTCTCTTTGGTTTTCTTCCTCTCCATCAGCAAAGCCTGGTGATGTCCCTTGTTCACCCCATCCTGCCAGACTCTGCTGAAAGTATTTGCAACTCTCAAGGTGTGAATTTGCAATTTTCCTGGTATGCATGGGAGGTGTCTGGTGGATAAGGAAGAAACAAGGGGACACAGACCCTGCTCCCTTTATTTTGGCAGGGAGGTGCTGCCTGTGGATCACTACCTCTGAGGCTTCCTGGGTGGCAACACTGGAGTCCTCCTTCCTCCCTTGGATCTGGCACAGAGGAGTCACAAACAAGAGCAGGAGATGATTCTCCATCAGGAGGGCAGTGTGGAGACACCAGCAGGTGTCAGTGCTTCACCACAACCCACAAGCAATCTCATTTATGAAAATAGCTAAATTCCTGTAAACAAGGAAGGCTCAAGGCAAATCGATTTGTTTAAACTGAAATGTAAGCCTGGATGTTTAGGATGAGACCTGGGCTTCAGGTAATTTACCTAAAGGATAATATCAAATAAAATATTGTAATTAAAAAAATAATTAAGGTTGTATTTTTTTTACACTAAGAAGTGTAAGGTTTTTTTCTGAAAGGTTTTCATCTTCTCTCATGTACCATTTCAAGTTCTCTTTGAACTTAGACAAAACTGCCTTTTCTTTAGGGTGGTTGAGGACCACAGCTTCTGACATGTTAGGGAATTTAAAATTCTGTATTTTGTAGGGATCTTGGACTGAGGATTCGCTCAGCCTCCCCAGAAATTTCAGGCAGCTTTTCTCAAAGTTGAGCAGACTACAACAGAGTCCATCCACAAAGAGCTGGACAAGTATTCAGTGCTCCTTTCACACATAGCTTTATATGTCTGAAGATGAAAGCAGCAGAGATATGAGAAGGCCCTTTGTATGGCTGCCAAAAACTTGAGCAATTTCTGGTGTACTGAGAGTGAAAACAAAAATACACTTGATTTGTATCTGCCCGGCTTGATAGTCTCATTTATAAAAGAGAAAAATGCAATCAATTTGTGCAGTTCTCTTGTTTCAGCTGATTTCCAGGGGCTCAGTACTGAAAATTGAATGAAAACAATGGGTTATATTTTCTTCCATGTCTGATTTAATAAGAAAAATTACTGGTGTGGTATTTAGATGAATCATTCCCCCAGGGTCACACAGAGAATTGATGAATGATGCTTTCAAAGGTCTATCACCAAAACAGAGTTTCTTTTCACTGGACAAACTTAGTCCCATGCCTCTGCCAGCACTGGTTTCAGAAGAAGAATATTCCTATTTCAGCCAGGGCCTGTAAAATATCTAAGACAAACATTTCAGCTACATTTCCCAGTAATATCTTCAGCCAGAGCTGTTGGGGCCAATCTGCTTGCATCTTCCTGCTCTCTTAGAACCAGAAACCCACTATCTAGGCAAAGAAAAATACCAACACAATACACCTCTGAAACAGCCTGGCATGCCAAAACAGAAGCATGAACACTTTATATAGCCTGAAGAACCTTAATTTTATCTATGCATCTATCTCATCTATTTAAAAGGACACTTCTTACACGAATTAAAATCTTAACCCAAACCAGCTAATGTCAGGGTCAAAGGATCCCAAAGCTGAGAGGTGCAGCCTACATTTGATTTATAAAGAGAGATGCATAACCCAGAACTAGTTTTATCCAAGTGAGAGGCAAGAAGGAAGGTGGCATTCCTGCTTGCCCTTTTTCCATCCGGTAGGAGAAATTATATCCTGCATCAACACCACTTGTCCCTAGGCTGGACAAAATGCAGTGGCACAAAGTAGCCAAAGGCAGAGTTGGGTGAGACTGACAATTGCCTAGCCTCAAAGCAGGCAAAAACCCTAGGCTTTTTTAAAAAAAATATTTTTTAATATTTTTATTTTTATATTTTTGTGGTGGTAATATCAGCTCAGAACTTTCCTGTATAATTTATTTCAAAAATATGGTCTGCTTCCATTGACGTACAAAGTTAATCTGCTTCATATCACTTGTATTGGAGCAGAAAAACAAAGCAGTTCATATCACTTAAATTTGCTTTCATCCTATCAGTTTTATTTCTATTTCTCATTTCAAGTTCCACACCAATCTCACCATCTCCATCTACAGCCATGCAGGGCCACAGCAGACAAAAGCTGTTGGGGATCAAACCCACCCAATTATTAAAATACCACATTTATTAAAACAAATACTAGGTATCTGTATAAACCAAATTGAAATATAACCTTCAAGGAATTCTTACAAATTGTTAACAGAAGTAACTAGACAGACAAGCACAAACTAATCACAAAGAAATCTCATAACAGCAGTTAGGATGTTCATCATTCACAGCCAAAACTTCTGATTCCCTCAGTTATGCTTTAATTTATTCTAAAAAAGATGGTTTGTAGCTATTTCATATTCTTTTTTTGTCCCATAGCTATCAGCCACTTAATTAACCATTGTCTGTATTTTTGCATTCCTTTCATTGCTATGTGAAGCCAAACAGCACAGCAGCAGCACGCAGCATTTTATGGTATTGTGGCTTAGTATAACATGAAGGTAAGTACATGTGTTGGTTTTAAGTGTTCTGTGACTGGATGTCACGTTCTCATTCCAGTATCATGAATGAAAAATAAATCTTGTACAGAATTTTACTTGTAAGCCATTGCATCCCCCACCCAGCTGCTGGACCTATCATGCTCATAAGCAGAAACCTCTAAAAATCTCTACATTCAGCTAAAAAGTAAAAGAAGCTACAAACCCATACATAAACAGATACTTTCAGGAGTCCAAACCCTGCTTTCCCACACTCCAGGTGATCAGTTTGTAGAAAAGAATAATAGATAATCACTGCCATTTTCCTGGGTTTGAATAGATTTCTCACTGACATTGCACCTTTATCTCTTCCTTCAGGAAATAATTTTCTTTACCCATGTCTAATCCCCTGTTTCTGCCAGAGATTTTTTTTAAATTAAAAAAAACCCAACAAAACAAACAACAAAACCAAAAAATCTTAGTCTAAACACTAGCAGAAACCTCATGTTAAAACTCAAACTGCTCTAAATTGCAAGTGCAGACTTTGCAGAATGGCAACCTGCTCAAGAAGGGTGCCAGGGGCTCTCCACCCCATTCCTTCCTTCCACAAACCCAGGGGAAAACCTTCTCCCCTGGCCTCTTCCCTCATCAAGGAAGAAATGAAGCAGCAATGGTGGAAAAGTTTGGGCAAACCATTACTTCCTCCTTTGACAATTAAGGGACTATGAAGAAAAAACCCAATTGTAACAGCTGCAGCCAGTTCCTCTTTCCCCTCACTCATGAACTGTGCTATTTCTAGGCATTAGGGGGGTTTAAAAGAAGTGCTTTGTAGCAAAGACCAGGTTTACTCATTCTCAACTCATTCACTTGCTTTCATTTTTGTTCACTTGGCTTTTTGACTACAACTTAGTGATTCATGTGGGATGCCCATTTGAAATATGTGGACGAGGAAAAACCAGATGACATGCTTTTGCTCTGGGAAGCCAGAGGGAGAGGAAGCAGTCTGGACTGGTGGCTTCCCACAAGACCAGCATGAGCCAGGTGGGCTCATTTCTCTGTCCCTATGTCTACAAGACTTTATGAGCATATGGTGCAATTCAGGGAATTACAGGAGACCCCAGCTCAGATCTGACCCACTGCTTAGAAGCAAAGAACGATCAGAATAGGGAACACTCCTTGCCCTGCACTGGTACTTCTCTGCCCACATGGAAATAAATAAAGCACACAGCTCCTCAGGCCTGCCAGCCTCCTACTGCACTCACCTGCCACTCCATCAGAACACAAAATGCACAGCACAACCTACTAACCCTGCAACTGCCCTTTTACTGCCCTGCTGCCTCCTGCAGGGATGCCAGGAAACACAAGGCAGCTGTGGTAGATCAGGTACATTAAGAAGAGGGCTGTGAAGAGCCCCGAGAAAGAGGGAAGAAGGACACATCTGTGTGCCTTTTACTTTGCTTTCCAGGAGAGGTTGCTGGAAATCAGACTTAGCACTTCCTCGTGGCTCTTGCCTTGAAGCCTGTTGCTCCTGGCACCTGGGTTATAAGTTCAGGCTGGCTGCAGTCTTGCCCTGATTTCTTGTGCCCCTTAGGGAACAAGCTCAACACCTGAAGTTCAGACTAGTGTGCTGGGATGTTCCACAGGTTTTCTGCAGCCTAGCTCCTGGTGAGGGGCTCCTTTGGTCCATCAGCAATAATTTCCAAGACAGCAGCCTTACAAAAGGCTTGTTGCCTTGTTTCCGACAATCCTCCATCCACTTTTAAGCTTGCAATATTAAAATGTCAAAGGGTAATAAACAATGTTGAAACCACCAAAAATACAAAGCATGAGTTCCACTAAATGGATCCACACAGCCAGTCTGAGTTTCAAATAAATATGTTACATTTTTTTTCTTACAAAACAATATTATAGTGTAATAAAATAAATAAATATATATTATAAATCACCCCTTTTAATATTTCTCTTGGAGAAAGTCACAGAAGGTTTCATTGGAAGCTTGAGGTGTCATTTTTAAGAGTTTCTCTCTTGCATGTGTAGGTGGGGCAGCTTCTCAGGTGTTCAGAGGTGCACCAAGGCTGTGGGACACTGCAGGAGCCCACCTGCCTGCAGCTCCATACTGCCTGCACTTCTTGGCCTTGGTGCAGGCAGGAAGTACCTGATGAAAGAGAGGTTGTTGTGTTTACTTCTTCAAAATATATGGATGTTTAAAGTGTGAGGGTAAAGATCCTGGATATTTGTATTGCCAAGTGAGTCCTTGCATCTCTGTGACAGGAGACTTAACTTTTCTCCTTGCAATACAACCAGCAGTCTTCAGCTTGGACCTAGAGGTATAACACCTAAGACGTGTTGCATTTCCTCCACTGCTTCTTTTTCTCCAAAATTTTCCCCAAAATCCAGGGTGCACATGCTAGGCATGTAGTGCAAGGAGGATGAGGAGACTTCACAAAACTGAACTGTGGTTTTCTGAAATTATGCCACTTCACATCAGTTTAACCACCTCAAGCTTGTATCCTGCAGCCCCTGCACTAGGATAGCCTTGGTGGACAACCAGCAGGGCCTCAGTGTGGCACCCTGGTCTTCCCTCACAGAGGCACAGTTTTCCTCTAAAGATTTTCCACATTTTGTTTGAGGCCCATCCTCAAAGTTGCTGCCTTTGTGAGCTGCATTGGTTGTACTCGTAAAATTGGTTATTTTATGAGCTGCAGAAGACCAGTGCAAGGCTCTGGCCGCTGCTTACACAATTATTTTGTGCTCAAATATAACAGTAGGGTGATGCTCCCACTGCAGCATGCCTTGTCATTGGCACAGTGAGTGTTTTCTAGCTGCCAGCACTCTTGGGCACCTGTAGCTGGCTATGCAGAATCAGGTTTCCCCTTCCCAGCTGTCTGGCTGGGAGCTCATTCCTGTGTCCCTCTCCAGCCCAATTCCAGCCTGGCTTGGGCAGCGTGCAGGCAGCCCTGGTGTGGCTGGGCTGAGCCAGGTCATGAGTGCCAAGACCTGTGGGGGTGAATTTTGCAGCACCCTGAGGAAAGGCAGACCTACCCAGCAGGGCCAGGCTGGGTTTCTCTCTGGGTCACGTAGGTGCCTGAGGCAGTGGTAGAGGAGGCAGGTGAGGAGGAGGAAGGTCAGGGGGACCAGGAACCACAGTGCAATGGCAGTGGCCATGGATGGTGCCATGCTGCTGTCTGGACCTGTGGGGAGAGCAGCAGGTACTCAGTATGTGCATGAAGTAAAAAAAAAAACAACCTGAAACCCATTTCAAGCATCCCTTGGCCATTCCCTGGGGTGAAATGGGGTGGATAAAGGAGCACATTCCAGCATGATGCACACAAGGGGCATTGCCAGCAGACCCGGGTGCTTGGGGTCTGATGTTAAGGTCAGGCATGCAGAACCCAGCCCCTCTGAGCTACCCAACGCTGGCATCTCTTAGTTTGTCACATTGTGTGACAGGAAATCCTGTCACAAATAGTCCTTCATAGAGACAGGGAGGCTGGGGCACATCATGGTGGATAAGGGGACCTGATGGGCAGTAAGATATTATGTGCCATTGGCCAGGGCATTTGGACATCCCATGGCACCTCCTCCATCCCTCCCAAGCCCAGCCACAGCTGCTCTTCCAGGTACCTTCCCCACCTTTCAACCCTCTGAGGAGTTTTCTGATTCTACCCCAGGAGGTGTTTTCCCAATTTTTTCCCTACTCCAGAGCAGGAGCAGAGCTACATACTGACCCTGTTCCAGGCTGTCTATGGGCAGGACCAGGGTCAAATTTAGAGAAGGGTGTTGGATCATGCAGGTGATGGGGTACTCCTGAAGGATTTTGGAGTGGGTGTGGGTAAAATTGCTGATGACAGTCACGGTCTGGTTGCTGAACTTTATGTGGTACTCCCTTGGTTTCTGCTGCAGGATGCTGGGTAGGTGCCAGGTTATTTTTGGAGCTGGTTTCCCTGTTGCTGAGCAGCTCATCCCCACCATTTTCTCAGAATCCTCAGCTTTGTCTGGATTGGGTATAAGCTTAGTTTCCAGTTTGGGGTCCGAGATGGCTGTAAACAACAAAGTGACAAAGTCCATTAATCTCTACTTATGTTTGAGCAAAGAGCATCTGTATTTACAGTTACTTTGGAGGAAAAACTTACTATCTAATCTTAGCTCCCCTTCCCAAAGCCCCAGCAGTGACAAATAAATACGAAGGTGACCAGACAGTAGTCTGGAAATGAAGAGCTGGACAGCAGAAGGTGCAAGAGGGTAGAAGCATCTGTTTCAGTTCTGTTACTAGCAGCAACATCCCAACTGAGAAGTGGTGGTTATGGCTGGGTTAAAAGCAGAAGGTAGTGGAACTGTGAAGTCATATGTCCTTTTCTCTCTGAAAGAGCTGAACTGCTTAAATGTGTTACAATTATTTTCCTTTAAAATTACCTGCAGGATTAGCTTTACTGCTGTTTAGCATTTTTGCTGTTGAGGTGTGGAGAGTTGCAAATCAAAGGACTACATGCATCTATTTATGCAGGACAGTAATAGTGAATTTGTATGTGGTTACACCATGAGATTTCACCCATGGAAGGTTTGTGCTTGTATAACTTCATTTCATCTTATAAATGGGTTTAGGGTGAGTCACAGTATCCCTCAAAACTATCATGAAAGATCACTTCTTCTGAACAGTCTCATGCCAGAAGATTTGTGGATGTTGTCACATTTAATTTTAATCTGGAAGAAGGATGATCTACAGGCATCATTTATGCTTACTCACTCACATGAAGCCTACTTGTTGATTCCTATTTATATAAAATGTATTTGCAGGGAATAGATAAAGAGGAGAGGTTCTGGAAGTTGGTTTCAACCTGGATAGAACTCCGGGTGAGATCTGAGCACATAAGCCAAGTCCCATGTGAAAAATCACCTCTTTATCCTTTGGCATAAAATCATGCTATAATTTAGGTCAGAAGGGACTTCAGGAGAATGTCTAGTTCAAACCTCTGCTTAGTTTGATAAGGTCAGTTTGCACAGGCCAATCTCTATAAAGGTGTGGATTTGCATTTGGGAGTGCAATCCATAAGTTTCTGCATGGCAACTCACCAGCCTGCCTTCTACTTCAGTGCATGTGCTGATGGAACAGGAGTCTAAACCACACTCTACTTCTAGGTCTTTGTTTCTGAGAATATTGCTTTTTTAAAGCATTTAAGTGCAGTGGCAATTCTAGTTTCAATCAAATCTGAATTACCATGAATGACCTCTGTTTAAAAAAGTATCCACTGCTATAATTAGTAGAGCTCCATGTGTATATTACTACTTGCATAAGAAAAATAACAGTGGTAAGTGCAATATTTATGCCAAAATTAATTTTTATCCCAACACTAAAACATACCTCTATCATTTAGCAAGCCTGCTTTTAAATGAGCAAACAAAGCTTCTTTTCATTCTTCTTATGAAAAACAACAAGTTTTCCTTTTGTGAAGTAAACAAAGACTTGCCTGTGAGGTGTAGCAGACACTGTGAAAAGGGGAAAAGGTATGTGCCAGATGCATAATGGCACCTATAACCTCCTGCTACAATTCCAGATCCACCTCAAAAGGTTGTCTGTATCTTACTAGCCATAACTGCCAGAAGCAAGACTTTGTATACCGACAATTTTGTTGCTTTTTTTTTTGTTGTTTGATTTTTTACAAGCCTGACCTCATTTACTTACGATGGCTGTGGGAGCATAGGAAAAATAAACTTGTACTTCTCACTTTTTGTATCAACCAGAGACAAAAACTCAACACCCGCAGAGTTGCTGATACCTCTGAGAAAAACAAGGAAAGTGTTTAGGGGGATTTCAGCTGGAACATCTCAAAATCTCCCAGTGAAAAGACTAGTGTCACAAACAATTTATGTTTCTATTAATAAATGATCTCTGAACTTCTTTCACTCACAGGATGCATAAAAATAACATATCCACCCACAGCATTAACTTCAAATATTATCTTGCAAAATTCACAAGCAATCAAAGGGAGAAGTCACAGATGTTACCAGAGAGGATGAGAAAAACTTGCCAGAAACATCTGCACTCCACACCTGCTCTTCTCTCTCTTCTCACAATGGACCCCAATGAATGATCCTTTAGGGCTGAGCTTCTCTAGCAAATGTCTGTAATAGATGCACTGTCAAAAACCTGCAAGTTCTTGCTTTTGCAGAAAAGTACTGCTATGCCGTTTGCTAGTATGTGCTGGCTGTTCATGTTTGATGCATACACTTAACTGCTTCTTTGGCCTTCCATCAAAATATTTGTTTCCAGTGAAAAAGTCTTCACCTGAGATGTTGTGTGCCAGTACTTGCCTTAGTCTCTCTTGTAGATCAGTACTGCAGATGTTCCCAAATTTGGGCTCTGTCAGCATTCCCAAATATTTGAAAAAGGGACCTTCTGTAATGGCTTTCTGTAGTTAGAAGGAATTAGGCATTGCTAAGCCTTTAAACATAAAAAACATATAATGAATCAGGTCATTATATGCTGTTTATATTTAAAGGCTTAGCAGTGGTGTTACAGAGAATGATAAAAGATTGTAGGAATCACATTATGCCTCATGATGACAGAAGGCTTTGTCAAACCATATGAATTCTCACCCACAGTACTGTGCCTTGGTTTTCCTGTCTCAGAAATTGCCATGGCATTTTTCCAGCTGGGCTCAAGAATTCCAGACAAATGTTGCCATCTACAGTGAAGGCAGGTGGTATCCAAAGACAGAGCAGCAAATGTCCAGGGAATTTTGTGACTCAGCAAGTCTTGCCTATCATCATCTCCATACCTCTTCCTCAATCCTCATCCTGATTTTCATTCTCATCCTCTCTGCCAGTGAAGTTTGGCAAAATATTTCCAAGGTAAAATGAAGGTGAAAGGCAATAGAGAAAAGAGATCCACCAAGCCTGCTTGAAACTATTCTGTTCCAAAATGGATTTTGCTACAGGGTAGGACATTTTTGCTTCTTCCTGGGTTTGCTGTTTTCAGCCAGGCAGGTCTGACATCCCTCCAGTCATCCCTGTTTCTTTATTCACAGTGTTGTATCCAGTTCTTACGTGGTTTCACTTCCCCTCACCACGGGCGATGGTGCCCGTCCTGTCCCGGAACAGCCGCTTGCAAAGGCTGCAGTAACTGGGCAATTTACCAGCTCAAAAACTCCCTGGCAGTCCCCTCTGGAGGGCAAAGACATGGCAGTGTTTAATTTTCAACTGGTGACTCGGAATTGCTCACCCTGCCCTGAACCTCTGAGCCTTGGGAGATTCCTGCTGGCATCACTCTGCCTCATGGGGCACCCTCTGGCTTGTTCAGACAACTCATTAGGAGTTGGGGTATAACGAGCAAGACTGTGGCTTTTAAGTATAAATTAGCCTCAATGAAATAACCATATAACTAAACCTTCTGCCTAAAGAGCTAAAACTTTCTGTCAAAGTGCCAAATGCTCAGTTTGTTCATGGTGACCCTCCAGGGCTGGTTTGATACAGCACATTACAGGAAGGCTGCCATGACCCCAGTGAGGCAGCCTCTGGCAGTAGCCTGTGAGCCTATGAGAGAAATTAAACCCTTCCCAGTTGATGCGTTTTCATCTGAGCTGCAGGAAGAGATGCTTCCATAAGTTTGTGTGGCAGCAGAAAAACATCCCTTTTTTTTTTTAGATTAGTGCTCTGGGGAAGGATAAACCATAGCCAAAAGGTTGGTGAGTTTGGGAAGAAGTTCCCCCACCTGGATGGAAAAAAACCAAACCAAAACCCAAACCTGAAAGAAATCTCTGTGTTTAGATTTATATGATTAAAAAGAATGGGACCCCTCTGGAAGTCATTTTCCTGTAATGTATAATAAGTGTTTACCCTCTGAATGACTCAGAAGTGGATTTCTTTAGGAGCTTTCCTCTTCGTATATGAAATACTGCATGAATTTCTCATCACTTCTATTTTCTGCCCTAGTTTTCCCAAAAGAGGGGAAAAAGAACATTTTTTCTAGACTTGTTTTTCCCTTGTATTTTTCACCACCACTTCCTTTCCCCTATAAGTTAGGAGCTTCCTTTCTCCACACAGAGGACTCCAGAGGGGTGTGTGGACGTATGTGTCCGTGTCTTTATCAGCAGAAGCTACTAGGGATAAACAAAATAGTCTGCAGGGCTAATATCACCAGTGACAGGACACAGATACTCTCCACAGGGGATGTGATCTTTGGCCAGTTTCCCCACAGTAGTCCCTGAGAAAGCTAGGAGCCAACAGGGTGTCCTCAGAGCATGTTTAATGTCTCAGCTTTCTCAGCTGGACAAAACCCAGCAGCTTTCCTCAAAAGATGAGCAGATTGTTACTCTTAGCTCCTTTGAGTTCATCTTTTAGTCTTTATTTCAGGTTGCAGTTGCTAGTTGATGATTTCATATGGAGGTGACAAATATTGCCTCATGACTGACTCATGATTTGTTTCAACTCTCTTCTTTAAGCTAGTTGATGCTGACATGCTCAGGATATTCATGTGTGAAATCCCATGAGCCATACAGTATTTCAGCCTTCTTTTTTTACATTTTTTAAATTAAAATCCTTTTCCTGACCCCAGCCCAACTACTGTTATTTGTACTCTAGCTTCAAAATGGGCTTCCAGCTATTATGCATGTGCCTCTTTATATTTTGAATACTTTGCAGGTTTTTTTACAACCAAATGAAGAGCAAGTTAAAAATTGGCTGATTTCCAGGATTAGGAGGTGAGAGCAGCAGCGAAAGGAAGAAGAGGAGCACAGGTTCATGGCTGTGGCTAGGCAGCTGTCAGCACATCACAGGGCCAGGGAAACTTGGAGGAAGTCATGAGTTACACGTCAGTTTTGAATCTCACTGTTGCTGACTTGAAAGGGAAGAAAAATTAAAGAACTGTTGAATGTTGGTTTCCCATCTGGTAAAACCAGACAGGGAGAACCATTTTTCTCATATCAGTGTAGCAATGTTAGGGAAGGTTTTTCACAGGAAAAATGACTTGGTCCTCAGATGAGCACCCATACACAATTACAGTGCCTTACCATAAACCTTGAGACACATCCTGCCGGTGACAGCGCCCGAGGGAAATGTGTTGAAGATGCATTTGTAGCATCCTTCATCTTGGAGGGTGACTCCATGAAGGGAGATGGCTGAGGCTTGCAGCTCGCTGTGGGCAAAGCTCACGTGGCTGACATAGGCCTTGGCTATTTTTTGGCCATTTATCGTACTGTAAGTTGCTATGTTGTCTTCAGCCCCGGCCGTCTCCTTCTGCCATGTCACCTGTATCACATCTTCTTTCGTGACTGCCCGGCATGAAAAAGTAACATTTCCTCCTGCCTGGACTGACTGGACCTTTCTGTTCATCACCTGCACAGAGGCTGGGGGAGAAGCAAGTGACACACTCAGCATTTCTTACACTCTTCTGCAGCCCAACCCCAGCAGAGGCCCTGCAGCCCCTCGCCCTCATTTCCAAGCAGTGCAACTCTGGAGGATTTCTCTATCCCTCCATCTAGGAAAAAGTTGAAAATGCAGCTTGAAAGAGCTACCCAGAGAGTTTCACTTGACCTGCCACCTCTCACACCAAGCATTTTGCCAGCCTGATACCTGTTCTGCAGAGAGCACCACTGAGAAAGGCAGCTCTGGTGTTCAGTTCGGTCAATCTGCCACTGATTTGTCTGCTAGGACTGCTATCCCATGGGCACCCACAGAGAGATTCCCTAAACTTTCAGCCATGCTGATGACCAAACAGCTGTTGGCCCAATACCACCCTCTTAGCCCTCCTGTGGCATGGGGTGAAGCAAATCAGGAAAATACTAAAAATTATTATGTATCTCACTACACATACATCATGTATTCACGTGTGGCAGAGACTGGCAAGGATCAGAAAACTGGAAGGAAAAAGCAAGGCAGAGAGAACCTGATCTCAGCATTGAAGTCATGCTGCTGAGAAACAGCTGCAGAAGAGACCCTACTGAAGGCCCACGGGCAGAAAACTGGCACAGCATAAATGCCATGGTATTAAAGGTCTTCAAGGAAAGGAAGAAAACAGTCTCCTCTTCCAATTCTAGACATGAAAAAATTGTTAAGGGTATAGGCACGGTGAAGCTGACGGCTCAGCTCCACAGTTCTCTTGGCATAATAATTTTCAAAGTTTATTTCTGCATGTCAGCATGGGAAGGGAGATATTAGTAGTAACAGCTTTAGCACTGAAAACATAATTCAATTTACAAGAAAGGGAAATATCTTTGCAGAGAAGGGAGAGGCTGTCTGCAGTGCCCAGAGGTACACTAGACTGACCTACTCAAGAAAGCACTCTGAGATTCTGGCTGTGACCATGGCCAGGCGGATTTCCATCAAAGACCAAGAAGCCAGTTGTCAAGCTGTGCCAGTCACTTTGCTTTCCAGATCTCAGCAGTGCCATAGGCAGACTACAAACCATGATAATGGAACCTAGTTTGAAACTAATTCAGCCTTTTCTACACGATTTTTAAATTAAAAAAACAGTGTAATACATCCATGCTTTTGATGGCCTGAACAGATACCTACAAGCAGGTCTGCCTGCTTTATAATTTGCCCATTGCAATACCTTTATACATCTCTCTGGAATTTATAAATGCACTGGTGGTAAATTAAGAAGTGGATGCTGTCAGAGCAACCAGCAGTGACACGCCTGAGCCCCAGGTAAGTAGCACAGTGCCACAAGTGCCATTGGGTTTGCCCCAGGAGGGTGCCAAGTGGGGACTGCAGCACCCAGCAGCACAGAAGGAGGCTGGCACAGCCACTGATGTCCCTAGCACTGTTAGGATAATGACACAGACACCCAGACAGACAAGAGAGTTACCTGGAGCAGTGGTCCAGATGCTGAAGAGAAGCAGGCAAGCGACCATCATCATCTTAGCTGTGCGCTCAGAGACAAGCGAGCGATCCACTGAGTGCCACTTCCCCTTTCTTAAACACTTTGCTCTTACTCTAGGGACATTCCCCATCATAAAGCTACAGTAAATGGCTTGTGAAAACCTCCTGCCTCTATGACACAACTGAGTTTTAGGGGATATGACAAAAATGTCACAGCCAGAAACTCAGGTTTTCCCAGCTGTGCTGCTAAGTAGACAGGAGTACTGGGTTTTTCACAAGCACTCTGTCCATAAGGTTGAGTTTTCATAAGCAGCTAAACACAAGCACAGATTTTGAAACTGGCTCAGCACCCAGTGTCTGTGGGTTGCAGGAGGAAAGGCCACCCTGGCCTTGACCTGAGCTCCAGGAAAAGGCCATGCTGCAATGAGTAGTGCAAATGTCCCTACATGTAACTCAGGGGACACAGTTAGGGGTCTGCATCCATCATGTCAATCAGTGAAGACCCAGGATGTGTTGATGCTTCTGTAACACAACTCTTTTTCTAATTTAAGGAGACCAAAGCAAGCCAAGAGGTGGACTCAGGGCCTAAGTCATGTGCTGTCTCAGGGAAAGAGCAGAGCCTTGGTCTCACCTCTCCTCCACTGAGATTGCCTCCATCTCCGCAGATCCACGATCCTTCCCCAGCCTTGTCTCTTGGAAAGACAGGGTTGCCTTCCCCAAGCGCACAATTCCTCCTCCACCATCACCTGAGATGACATAAAAATAAATCCCACAACTTGTCTGAGTCATTGTATTTGTGCCTTTTTGCTTTGTCATTGAACACATTGCCTGTGTTCCCCTTTCTGTGGGTTGTGATCGCTGCTGAAACCAGCCAAGCTCTCAGCCCACTGGTGCCTCTCCTATGGCACAGTGGGGCAGCCATACCATGAGACCTCATTTGCTAACCAAACTTCTACTGGTAAATTGTGTTTCAAGTTTCTGACTTCTGATGAGTGGCTATGATTGCAAATAAAATGTTTTCTCTTGGTTGAATGGCCACACAGATTATTATGCAAATCAGTTGCAAGCCAGCAGGCTGAAAACAGAACGTGACACAAAAAATTCTCAAGCATGCTTTCACATTTATGATTCCTTTTCTCCTTAGTGGCAGCTAATCTGAAAACAGAAACAGCTCATGTATCACTATTACTCTAAAGAAACATTTTGGACCTGCTTTTATGTAGGTTCAAGAATTCATTCCCATAAGTCTGAAAAATATATTTGCTTCATACTATTGTCTTTTTCCTTTGAGATATCTTATTTTCCTTTCCTTGAGTTACTTGCATAGTTGCACTTTCCTGAAAAATTTCTGGAAGAGCATTCTGGCCTGATCAAAATGTGAGATCACTACTTAGCAATCACAAAAGGAACTGCACTTGATTTTAAGAAGAATTGCAAGCCCAACTGGTAGATATTCTTGTCAGATTAAACAACTTAATTTCTCTCAGAAACATTCTGATCTTCCAGAACCCTTAAAACCTGCGAGCTGCTAAAGGAAACACTTTTCAATGAAGAGCAAACTTTCAGTCTTGGCAAAGGACAGAGGTGGCTCTGCCAGTGGGAAAAATTTGTTTGCTTTAATTTGTTACTGCATCCCTGGTGAGGAAGAGCTGTGTATGCTGGCTGCTCCCTCCAAATAAATTAGGCAGAAGTAGTTCTGCAGCTACTGCTTAAAAAGCACAGTGATTTGTATTATTTTCTTTCTTTCTGTTTCACTAGGATGCTCTCTTTAGTTCTGAGGAAATTAAAAAAGGGACATACAAGAATTGCACAGTCACGAAATGCCAGCATTTCACCACAGACCAAGTGACTAATGCCATTTATAATTCACATAGTTTAACTTCCAGAAAATGTTGCCCAGGGAAGTCACTCCAGCACAATTATAGTTTAAAACATAGATTTGTCAACTACCAGGCTAAACCACTGTTTTTTCAGCCATGCAAGCCCAGGTTAACAACTGGACATCTGCCTACCTTGTCAGAAGGATCCAGTGCCACCTTTCAAGACATTGCCTTCAAAAGAGAATGTAAAATTGTCTTGTAAAGAGAACAAAGCAGGTGGAGAGGGTTTCATTGACTTCTGAATCGCAGTGACTTTTGGAGGTTGGTTCCTCAGCTCTAGTTGTTGGGAAACAGCTTGTCAAATGCAATTGAGCAGATCTAGAACTTTATAACATGTTTCAGTAGTGCCTGCATATGGCAAAATAACTCTATATCTCAGGTGAGTTTGGAGAGCTGCAGTACACTGAGGTAAGAACAGTAGCAGTGATAGTAAAAGGGTTTTTAAATCATGGGGATTTAGGGTTAAAAGGAAAATTAAGCTTAGTAGGCCCTGGAAAAAAAAATACCCTGGGTACATGTAGGCCTTGTACCTTGCTAGAACTGCACCTGTGTAGCTAGTACATGATAAATGATACAATTGTTAGATGTGATAATTGTTTAGTAATTAACCAAAATTACTGTTTAATGGTAAGAATAATCATGAGAAACTGTGGTCAGGGGCCTAAGAAAGATCACGAGAAGCTCATGCTTGAATAATGTCAGTGTATACAATAGAAAAATATAAGTTTAATAATTAATATGTAAGTTATATAACGATAGAATATAAAATGAATTCAGCTTGAAAGCCATGTGGGAGTCAGATTTGGGTCTGCACCCCTGATTCCCAGAGCTCTCAATAAAAGCACCTGCAGATAATCATATCTCGTTATTATGTGTGTTCCTGAACGCTGACACCAGCATCTACCAACATTTGCTGCAGCCTCTGGCCGTGGCAGCTCAAAGCCAAGGGATGCTGCAGGACCTGTGGTGCTCATTTGGGCAGGGTTACAATTTGTTTTTGCAGACAAATTGTTGTTTTTGTGCACGTGTTTCGGTTCAGAGCACACCAGGGCAGCTCGTACGCAGACATAGCTGTTTATCCTTGTCATGTTTGATTTGGAGGTATGTGATCTCCCCAAACTGGACTCCCTTCCTCTGCTAACACCCTGCTGTCAGCTGCAAGTTACAGCTCCTGGTGCTGAAATCTGGTGTTGGACTGCTTAGCAAAGTGCAGAAAGAAACAGAAACAAAGGAGGGGGCTACTTAGCGAGACCTAGCCCGTGGTGGTGTACCTCTATCTGCAAAATCACACATTTCTAGGGGACAGCACTTGTTCTTAGAGTGTTCTGTTAACTGCCTGGCACTTCTTACCTCTGAGGTTTGATGAAATGGCTGCAGGCACCTGAAGTCTTAAAGAGGTTTTTTTTTCTGGCAATGTACAGCAATTACAGCGTGTCAACTAAAACTTGCTTCCTCCCCAGCCAACAAGACCTGCAAATTATTTTTCTGGTTCTTCTGTTTTTCTTCCTTGTAGTTGGGAGAAAGAAAGAGGAATAAAAGTAAAATAATTTTTTTTAAAAGGACAAAAAGGAGATAAAGAAGCACAAAAAGACTGCACTGGAAAGCTTCAGTAGCAAATTCTATGCTTCATTGTGGTTTGAAGTGTTTGGTTTTTACCATTCAGTTTGTCACAGCATTTCTCAGAAGAGCAAGATGGCTAGGCATGTGGTTTCCTCTTGTCAAAACCACCATAAGTTGCTATATCAGACTACAGAACCTAGAGGGAGTCCATTCTGCAACACTTCAGTCACTTTGTGGAGGCCACCAGCTCTTCCCAGCACCCCAGGAAGCTGCATCACTCATCCATTCTACCTCTCTTCCTCCCCCACCCTCGCTTGCTAGTGTTTGCCTACAGTGGAGGCTTTGGGGTGGTTTTTGGTTTTTTTAGGTGCACAACATTTGAGTGCTTCATCCACTTACAGTGAGACAACAAACTGCTTTGGCCACTGAGTTTCATTCTGTAAAACGGTCAGTACAAAAAACAATTCAGCCAGCAAGGAAACCACACCAAAACTGGCTACCAAAGGGTGCAGAGATCCAGTGGAAGGATGGGAAATTGTCTACCAAATATAAGGTAGGTCAAATACCATTTTACATTTAATTACTAAACAACAAGACTAAGAGAGTGATTCCAAAATAAATGATACCTGCAATGAATCAGCCTCAAGGGATCATGAAAGGCACCATGAGGAACTTCTTGATTAACAAAACATAATTTAGCAAGCAAATTAAGATAAACAATGTAGTTCTTAGTATGTCAAAGAGTATTGCCTCAGGATGATGTTTACGGAGGTGACATCATCTGCAAGGAGAATCTTAGAGGAGATTCTCCTTGCTATCTCTTATCTGTTGGTACCATATCTCATAAAGACAAGCTTTTATATACACTATATAGAAATAGACTAAATTGTACAATATATTTTAATGCTGTACATGAGATATGTGAGTATCCTATAGTTATGTACAACAGTGGTTAGGAATAGATTGTCTCCTAAGGAATTATAAAGACAGAGGAGGATGATCAACAGGAACCACCTAGGACAAGTGGAAAATTCTCTTTCTTTTCCATTGTCTTCTTGGTAGGTCAAAGAAAAGGTCATGCAACCTCTGAGTACTTCACTCTGCTTGGTCTTAAGGAGCTCAGACAAGGCACTCCATTGCCAAAATTCAACATTCCTCTTGTTTGCAGAGAGAACACATCTCTCACATCTCTGCAGGTCTGTGGCCAGATGTCTAAGCTGTGACCACATTACCTGGCCTTGAGGAAAAGGGTAGAAGTCCCCAAAGTGTGAAGCCCTGCTCTTTGATAGCAGTTTGAGTCAAGGCAAACAAAATCTGTGTGAAACTGGTGGTTCCTCACCTGTGGCAGCAAGGAGCAGTGATGAGCTGCTGTGCCTTCAGGGTCTCAGGTCCAGGCTCTCAGCTCCCAGGTTTGCTGAATCCCCACTGCTTTAAGTGGTCCTGTCACCCTTATATGCAGAACTTGTGTTGCTTTTGAAATAATTCCTTTTTAGGAGTGGGAATAAAATCAGAATTCTTTATAGGAACACTGCAAGCAAGGTTTTTGTAATGCAGATTTTTCTTCTGCTAGCTTGATGGGGCCATGAAACCTATGTCCCCCAGCAGAAGGCAGGGACCACTGCCATAAAAGACATCATTGGCATGGTGCTGTGCTCCAGTTTGTGCTCATGCAGCTCCACACCTTGTTTTGTTTACTTTCAAAATCTCCAGCTGTCAAGGGAAGTCATTCAGGGAGAACATTGACCAGCTGCCCTTGCATGGCTGAGAGCAGCTGCAGATCACCTCACTCCAGCTGCTGCCAACAAGCTGTGCCAGCTTGGGGTGATTTTTATGTAGCACATCTCTCCTCAGTCATAGCTTCCCCCTTGCTGACAAAGCTGTAATTTTCAGTCTTTCAGAAAAATCACAGACTCACAGAAGTTCAGAGGGATGGAGAAATGATGAGAGTGTGGTTTTTGGTTTGGTTTTGGTTCTTTTTTCCAGAGAAACAGTCATTCCTATGCAGTTACTCAGCATCCTTGTAAAACTCTGGGGTTTCAGAGGTCAAGTCTTGCCCACTCCTGCTCTCCAGGCAGTGTGAGAGGCAGAGGGTCAGCTAGGAGAGGCTCTTCTTCTTCACAGCACAGGGCCAGCTCAGGGTCAGGCTAAAGGGAAGGCTCAGGGTACGACACAAATTTTTTATGTATCTTGTAACACCCATCCCAGCCACATAAAATTCCTAAGGAATGAGGCTCATGCATTTATATCATCCAGCTGTCAGCATCTCTCCTGAGTCACTGACTACATGTGGGAAAAAAATCAAAGTAGATGGACACCTACAGGTGAGGGAATGTCTATAAGTCTTGGGAAAATTGGCAGCTGGCTGGAAGAAATATCCCAAAATTATCATAGAGGCCAGCAAAGTTAATCAGATCAATTAGTCCACATGTAGGTGAGGACCAGCTGTGTCTGGTGGGGTCCAAGAGAAGAGGCCCCAGAGTCAATTAGTCAATTACAGGGGGGGCAGGAATTAAAATGTACTGAAGTGATGGGGCATTGGGCTTTCTTTGCCAAGCAGCCAGCCTCAGAGGAAGGATGGTGCTTTCTATTTGGTTGCATATGGGGAATTTTGAGAGTTTGGCAGTTTTGTGTCAGAGGTGGTGAGTTTAAGGAGTCAGGTAAGAATTGGGTATTTTTGGAGGAAGGTCCAGCTCTTTCTGGAACAATACCCTGTTTTTGTGGGATGGGACACCAAGTTAGACAGAGACAACAGCTGCAGCAGGTGCCTCTAAAGCCCTTCCCCCTGAAGGCTGATGATATCATGGCCCACAGCAGGTCAGAGGAGCTTCATATTTCTGGAATCAGCATCAGCCCTTCTTGAGATGGTTCTGTGGGTGTCTGTATGACGTTACCAGCAGCATCCCACTACCTCTGCCCAGGAATGCCCCTTCAGGGACAGAAAGGGATATCCACTGCCCTGTCTCTTGGCCCTTTGGCAGCTGGTTTGAAGTAAATTCAGACTGAAGGCAATCTTAGATTCAGATGTGCAAAGCAGGCAACACTTGAGCTCTTAACAGCAGCTGCTGGGAGAAAATATTGCAGACCTCACCATTTATCTGTGACTCTGCTGCTTCCTCTGTAATTAATTATTTGACTCTTTCCTTCTTCCTATACATCCCCATGTCTGCCATTTTATCCTTTCTGTTTGAAGTGTTTGCTTTTTAGAGGCATTTCTGTATTTGGTTTGACCACTTCCTGAGAAGGACAGCCCGGTAACATAATTCATGCAACTTCTCTGCAAAGAGCTAAATGAAACTATGGAAAGAAACGAAAAGGAAATCTGCCTTTGTTCTCATTTTAATGACAGTCACATTTGTCCTCTCTCATGACTGCTGGTCAGAACTATTTCCCAGCATTTTTACTAATAAAGCTATACTTATAATTGCCCCAAAAAAACACAGCCCAGTAAGAGCCATGACTGACTAAATAAGAATTTATCTAAAATTATGCATCAGTTTACAGATCTAATTTGCTATAGGAACATATGCTATTTATCTTCTGACAATCCAGGGGAAGAGCTAGCCAACAGCTTTTTCACATGAGCAAGGGTCTAAAAAAATCAGAAGCCAACTGAATATAAACAAGAATAAGTGGAATAAATAGACAACAGAAACAATACTTATATCAAACTCACAACAGGCGTCTAATGTGAGTTATGTGTATTATAAATACATATATACATATTTTATTTTAAATTAAGCTCATAGGACTTCTATTGAATTGTATGAAATGGTCACACTGGCATCTCCAACTTAGCTAGAGAATTTTATATCCATCACAGGCAAAACTCTGTATATAACTCAAAGAAAACCAGGCAAGTAACCTGGAATGAGGTAGTATTACAGCTTTATTTTTATACCCAGGTGTAATGAAAGCTATTTAAGTTCTCCAACTAAAGAAAAAATTGGGAAGTTCACTAATATTTGCAAAACTTTCTGCTACTCTTATAAGAGTACTGGGGACATCTGCAGAAATAAATTATTCCAGGTGAGTTGCGGAACTTAGGTAATTTATAAAAAAATGAAACCTAAGAGCATACATTTAGCAAGGAAAGTATCAATAGCAAAAATGAATAGTGGAATTGCCTGTTTTCCTCAGTCCTGGGAAAGAAAAAAAATGCAAATAAACAAATAGAGACTGATTCATAATATACCTCCAGCAGCATCCTGTGTGTAATCCCTAAATTCTTATGACTTGCTAGCTTTATATCTCTTAGCACATTCTTATATACATAAATCTAGATATAACACTACATTGAAAAATGTTTGTTAATTATTGGCCATTTACAAGGGCAAAATTGTAAACTATAAGCAACAATGCAATCCCCAGAAAGGCTAGCTCTTATTACCAAGAAACCTCAACACAATGTAAAGGCTCCTAACTTTGCCAAATAATTTCAGTACTTGAAAAAAACCTGCAAGTAAAATCATCTGCTTGAACCAGCAAGGATTATTTCAACTGCTAGAGATCAAATCCACGATTTGTGCTCACCCCCATGTGTTTGCCCTTTCTGTCATCCTATCATTATCTTTTTCTTCCTTTGGCTTTTTCCCAAGACATGCTAGAGGTCAGATTGATGTAGATAATTTGTGGGAGCATGAGACTGGTTCTTTCCTATCTTTTCACAGTATTTGCTGCTGATTCACCCACCTAGAGCTATTTAATATGGACAAGCCCAGGGTAGTAGTTTTGATTAGTTTTAATCTGAGATTTCTCAGCTAATGCACTAAAAAGTGTCTTGGGTTCAGTGTTGGCCTATCAGCAATGCACTCCCTGTTGTGAGGTAGGGTTAGGAGGAAGGCAAAGTAGGCTCAAAACTTTAAAAAGGTATAATGAAAGATTTATTAACACTAACTGAAGAAAGAGTAATAAGAATAAGAACAAAACTTTTAGAATACTTCTCTTCCTCCCATGACCTTTTTCTTCCCACTGACAATGTAAAGAAACAAAACCTAAAATTTCAGCCAGTTTAGTACTTCTAGAATAGTCTTTCTTCAGTTCACTTAGGGAGAGAAGTCCCTCTTGTTAATGTTATGGAGACTTCTCCACAAGAAAAAACCCAGTTCTCTCGTGGCTCTCAATTTCCTCATGAATAGCAGTTGCCCGGGGAAATCTGCAATCATGAAATCCTTCCTATTTTCTACAAGGGTTTCCCACAGCTGTGTTTATGGGCCATGTCATCATATGGGGTACTGTTTTAAAGATGAGCTGCTCAAAGGCAAAAAGTTCTCATTATCTATCTCTAAAATTATCTTTATCTCTGGGAACAGAGATCTTCTTCTGGGAGCACAGGACCACTCTTCTTCTCTGTTCAAACTTCTCACAGGATCAAAGCTACTTTAACATCTGCTTACTTTAGCATGGAGGCCTTTGATTCAATTTGATATCAATTTGGTATAAAATGGAACCTTTCATCTCCCCATGGCTTTTATGTGTAACAGGGAAACAGAGTCTTTTCTCTACAGCTCTACAAGAGGATTTTAATTTATTATCTTATTACCTATTCCCAGACCAGAAAGAAAAGAAAGCTTTCCAGGGATGTTTCATCTTTAACATTTGTTTTGCACAGAAGCGTGTACAGCTTCCCAGTAATTCTACAGACTATTAATTACACAGAAGTTTTTACATCGCTTCAAGAATTCCTTCCCATACAAAACCACCACACCCAGAAAAGCTGGTTGCTCCTCCAATCCACCGACCTAGGTGCTGTCCTAAGTTTGCCAGGGTTCCCAGGGAACAAATTCTGTCCTTCCCAGGAACAGCTAAATGCTGGAACACCTGCCAACAGCTGCCATCCTGTCTGAATTTGTGCTATTGATAATTCCCAGATTGTAGAAAGTCTCTGTCTGTCAGCCCCACTGCCAAAGCAGAAGCCATAATTGGTCTGTGCTGGTTTCAAGGTTGTTTATTCTGTTTATCTCTAACATGTTCTGCTGCCCTGCCGCAGCTCTGTCCTGCAGGGCAGCGTGTGGGGCTCTGCCCTCAGTGGGATGTTACAAACATTAAATACCACAAACTACCTGTGCTGGATTTACAATAACGTGCCAATATCTGTCACCTACGTTGGACAGTGTGTCCCCAGCCTAAACCAACAGAAAAATGCCAACACCACAGTGAAACATGGAGGGCATGAAGAAGGAGAAAAAGGACAAGACATACCCAATTCCTCCATCTTGTCCCCTTTGAACCCCTAATCTAGAAACCTAAAATTTTACTTTTACACCCGTGCCACACTTAATTATTACTTATATCAAACACTCAGAGCTTGTAATTCATCCTGTAAGATTGAAAACTCTTTTCCATGGACAGAGATCACAGACAGTGTCTCTGGGGGCTCTGTCCAGGGGGGTTCCTGACCCCTGCCAGGGTCCCAGACCTGCCAGGGCAGCCAGAGGGAAGCCCTGGATTCCCACACCATCCCTGACCTGTGATTTGTGCCTCTCCTACCCTGTGGCCGCCCCTGCTTCTGCAACCCCCAGAGCAGGACTGGGTGTCTGCCAGGGGCTGTGTCTTGGGGAGAAGAGCAGCAGAGAAGCTGCTCAAAGTGCCTTCTTCAAACAGCTGGAGAACATCTACCTGTGGGTTTAGTGTGCCCCTGGCTGGCAGCGGGAAGTGAGGACTGTGAAGCCCCAGATCTGCCTGCTCACCTTTATTTCCATACCCTAGGTGGAAAGTGCCTGTCTCCAGTCAGAGAAAAAGATACTCCCACAAGCAAAGTAAGTAAAGAAGCTGCTTCAGCCCCTTGGGGGTGGTGTGGCATGGCACAAATGGGGACATGGGGGAGCACAAGCACTGCCTGGGACTTTCTCTGAAACCACCTCAGAGGTGTCCTACTCACAAAAGAGTTTCTTCTTACTGAATTTGCAAATAGGGAAGACTATGATAGCCAGGATCACATGTGCTCACGTGAATCAGGTCTTGGTTTAGATTCAAGCTGCTGCCTTTTCCCTTTTGTGGGTAAAGCCATTCATGTAGCAAAGGTATAATACTTTTACCAGTTTCACAGGTTGCAGTATCAGCAAAAACCCCCTCTTTGTTAGTCATCTACATTGGCAATTTCCTAGGAGTGCTAAGGCAGCACACTAATATTTGAAAACACCATTAATTCTCTAAGATGGCAGCTTTAACGTAATGTTGAGAGACTGATGTCTCTCCTGTCAGGCTGCAAAACAAGTAGGTTTAAAAAGCCCTGTTATCTCAAGCAAAAGTGAAAGTTCAGCTCTGGAATTTTACAGGAGTAACGTGTTCAATACACCTCATATTAAGAACCAGCCAGACTGATAAAGACAAGGCTAAGAGAAAGCAGGGTATAAAATGATAGACCTCTGCCACTCATATGTTTATGGGACACAAATTTCCAGAAAAGCTCCAGACTTCCAAACCTGTGCACACAGACACCCAGTGCACATCAGGCAGTGCCTCTGTGCCCCAGCACCAGCCAGTGATCCCAGGCAGAATGAAGGCTGCACGGGTCATAAAGCTAAAACACAGTCAGGCAGCGAGAACTTTCATTTCTAAGACAGACATATAAAACTGATTTCGGTTACTTAAATGAAACAAAATGAAACAAAAGAAAAACCCAAGAAGATGGCACACCTAGGTTTAATTCAGGTCAGTGAGCAGTGATGTGTGACACAAGTGTGTATAAAATAGAAACAAGATGAATCTCAAAAAACCATCAGATTTATTTAGCTCTCAGAGGTTCAACCCTTTTCCCTACTATTGCCACACAAGTTCATGCTTTTGCACAGCCTATGTTCAGTCTGTGAGTAAATCCTGTGCTGATGAAAATCCTTGTCTAGTGTTGCTACAGCAGAGAATGACAATCACATGTGTTTTCTTCCTCTTTCCTTAGCACAGACCTGCAGCTATCCACCAGGTACCATCAAGGTAAAGACTAAAACTGATTTTCCCTCCCCCCATCCCTACTCTCTGGGGCAGCTGAGTCCAAAGCATCCACATATTAGAAAGACAAAGTGTCCATCATGTTCCTGCAGAAGAAAGAAAAGCCCATAATCAGACTATTTGCTTAGGATGCAGAAAAACACCAGTTTAAGCCTAGGTACAAAATAAGTGTATGCACATAAAACTGTAAGACTGAGATGCAGCCCCACTTTTGGGCAGCCAGTGGCCAAACAGACTGCAGCACACACTCATCATTTCTGAGGCTGAATGTAATGTGGTCTGGCCCAAATCAGACAATTCAGGAGGATGAACCTTGTGATGTTGTCTCAGTGAATGTCCTCAGCCACTGCACAACTTACAGCTGCAGGGGTGCTTCTCTCTCCTCCTCCTTCCCATCTCCACTCAGCTTTTTGGTGGCCAGTCTTTTGAATGTTTCCCGAAAAAGTTTCAGTTTTACCAGCATGTTTCCCAAAACAGTTTCAGTTTCGGCATGACATTTTCTAAAAGTTATTTAAATGGACTATTGCCAACCAGGTTTAAATAATAAAGAAATCTTCCCTTTTGAAAAACAAAGGGAGATTTAATACTTTGAGGCTTAAAGGGTTTTGGTTAATCTTTGCACTATAATAAAATAGCAGATATATCAACAAATGACTAAGTCTCTGTTGGAAAAGAATAAGGTTTCCCCTTCCAGTGTCTCACTGCCTCTAGAAGGAAGAAAAAAAAAAGAAAAAGGCAAACATGCCCTTTCAGGATGCACATTTAGTTTCTGATAAATCATAATGGAGTGTTTGCATAGCAATGCAGGAAAGACTGGTAAGATAAACACATTTTACCTCCCTGCTTTGGGGTTAGCTTTAGGAATTCTGGCAATGCACTCCAGAGCAATTTAAGAGGAAAGTCTAACTTGGTGTATGCTCTGCTTCTCTGCCCAAATTTATCATCCTGGAAATCAAGGGTGGGGTAACAGACACTTCTCAGACTTGTGTGGCCATTTGTCTGTGGTTGTTTCTGTGTATTATTTCTGTGTATTCTGAGCTCTGAGAGGCAGGAGCTGAGTATCTGTGGTGTGCTCCCTCTGCTTTGTAAATAGTGCATTTTAGCAGAGGGTAAATGAAGTTACCTCTCAAGTCCCTGATGATGAGCAATGACCAGAAGCCCTGTGTCCTGCAGGATGAAGCGCTGCCATTTAGCAATCTGAGTTGTTTGGAGCTTGGTTTTGTTTGTTGTTGTTTTGGTTTTTTTTAACCAAGATGACATCAGTAAAGCAAAAGTTGCTGCCCAGCAGATAAGTGGGTGTTTAGCAGAAAATTTTGAAGAAAGTGGGCAAGATGACAGAAAAGGGTGTGATGAAGTGAGCTCATCATTTGTGCCTGTGAGTGTAGGATGGACTGTGGGGGAAGAGGAGAGGGTGGAACTGCAATGGGGAACCTGCCAAGCAGCTGTCTCGTTTTGAGAGATTTTGGTGTCCCAAGGAAAAGCCCCAGAGCGTGGTTTGAAAACAGTCCTTGAAGGGATGTAAATGTAATAGGAAAGATGCCTCTTCTAAGTGTTAAACTGGCCTGTGAATAATGGAAGTTTTCACACTTGCTCCATTGGCATGTGGGATAAATTCCTCCACCTCTGCACTTCAGCCTCCCTGCTGATAGGAGAAGGCTGCTGATAACAGCCTTTCAAAACATGATGACTGGAAGGATTCTGGAAAATGTGACTCAGAGCAAGTCGTGGTTAGGCCTATGTGTTGGAAGGGACAAGAGATGCTCCAGTGGATTGAGTGCCACTCACTCACGAAAATTAAGAGCTTACCTGTTCTCATTTCGGAGGTACATTAAGACAAATCTTTGCAATCATGACTAGGAGAGGAGAGAGCCATGCACTTGATGATAAGCAAGTGGAATTTCTACATCTCAAATCTTTAAAAACCTCAAATCAAAAATAAGAATTTATTTTCACTGATGTGTTTTCAAGGCCAGGAGATTTTCCACACAAAGCAGAATCTAAACAGATAATATGATTTGCATAAACTTGGAAAAATCCAAGGCAAATTCAGCAGGAATTTTGTTTTAACGTTATCCTTCTTCTAGGCTTGAAAAATAAAAGCTAACCCTTTGGAGTTTTTAACCCATGAAACAGAGACCTCTTTTCCACTTACAGAGTGTGGAAGATACAAATGCCACCACGAACACAGCAACACTCACCCAAAATACTGCCACTACTGCAGACAGCAGAGGATGCCACTATAAAGCCAGTAGTGGCTTCAGTACCCAGTGCACTCAAATCAAGAACATAAAGGCAAACAAATTTTTAACTTCTGGCTCCAAGTACCTAATCGGTGCACGTTGTCCCTTTAGATTTAATGAGTCATCCTGCTAACTATTTAATGCACAGTCACCCACAACCCATTAGCAAACACCTTCAGGAGGCAAAAGGAGGGACAAGTCTAAACAGAGTTGGGAAGGCATTTGCCCACACAGACTTACCTCCTCCTTCACTAATGGGCTCTTCTTTCTCTTCCTTCTCTTCTCAAGGACAGCATCAGGTGAGGGATGCTGCAGAAGGGATTAGCTCTCACTTCCATCTCTGAAGGCCAGGGCCCCTTCCAGGACAGTGCATCTCCTGGACAGCCACACACACACACATGCACTTGGGGTCTTAATTTCCTCCCAGACCCTACAGTCTCTCTGGCAGCTTGCTGTGACTCCTGTCCCTCCCTTTCTTCCTTGATTTTATTATGCTTTTTATTCTTGAAGTCACCCTGACCCCCCTTCCTTCAAACTTAATGCTGTGTGTATTTGTCACCTGCATGACTACAGGCTGCACCAGACCTGCTCACGTCTTCAAACTTCTTCAGGGTATAACCACACTGAAGCTTTGCTCTCTCTCCATCTTTCTCTCCCTCAGGAACACGTTGCCAAAAAAGATTCTACGAATTCCAGCGAACTGTGGTACTCGACTGTCAGCCATGATGTAAAACATGAAATCTCTGTTGTCGACAGCAATAGTAAGACAGAATATGCACTCATCAGTGTGCCTGAGAAGGAGGCAAATGTCACCAGCACAGAAGAGCACAGTGAATATGATGATGTCCTGGTAACTTAGAAGGTATTCTTTTGCCTGAGTGTGTACAGCCATGATGACCATCTCACCTCTGCTGTTGAGTCTTCAAACAAATAACTCTCTTGTTACCAAGCTTACATATTTGTCTACATCTACCAGTCATTTACTATGAGACAAACTTGTCCATGAACAGCTGATCAGAGAAAGAAACATGGACTGGGCACAGGACTTGACAATTACACCAGCAAAATCAGTACCCACTGCCATCATACGACAACGTTCCTCTATAGAAAATTAGGAGCTACAATGTTTTAAGCAACTGAGGCTGTACATTTTTCTGGACTTTTAGAATACTTCTTTTTTTAAAGGGTCCTTAAAGAACTACTGCTATAAATCTCAAAAATGCAATAATAAGAGAGTCTTTCTGTTTGTTTGGGGAATGTTTCATGTTTTAAATGCAAGCATAAACCTTGTGTTAGATGCACTTACTCTTGTCCAAAATTTCTCTGACATGCTTGATTTGTACCATTATACAATGCACAATTTTTATAAAGAGCTCATTTCTCAAATTCCTCCCTCCCCATTCTACTGTAATACTACTTAGTGTGAAGTCTTTAAGTTGGAATTAAATAAAAATCCCCAAAACAATAAACTGCATGCAAAACAAATATTACACCCATGAGAATACAGTCGATACCGATACTGCCCAGGTGATAACCACCTCTCAGTGGCAGAAGTCCAGGTGCTGCTCCCATGACAAAATGCTTCCACAGCTCAGTCCTTTTGGAGTCTCCAGTTTGGATTTCTGCAATGCTAGAGTATCACCTCCTCACAGCCCAGCATCACCCCTCTGCAAGCAGCATTTCTGAACATGTGCAAAGGACTGAAACCAGGAATTCAGCTGTTTACCAGAGCTCACAAAGTGATTATGTGCCTGTGTTTTTGCTTAAGCATGTTTTTTCACTCCTTCCATTTTTGTAACAAAACAATCTGGAAGAAAACATTGAGCAGTTTTTCTGATTTTAAGCCTTCCTTCGTGATTGATGGCTGCAGCTCTGGCTTTATGGTGCTGTTTCTTTGTGACTCCCACCTCCATTTCCATGCTGGGGATAGTCCCATGGCCAAGTGCACAGAGCTGTGGATGGACACACTGCCAGCATGTGCACGTATCACTGCTGTAGCAGGCAGCTGAATCTGCCCAAAATTCATACTGGCTGCTGTGGCCACACAGATGACACCTGCCATAGGATTTTAAAGGGCTGACTGTACACTCCACAAGCTGCTTTTTAACAATGTCTCAGTAGTCTCAGTCATTAAAGTATTATCCTCATTCCTTCTATTAAAATTAATATTGATCATTCACACAAAATATCTGACTTGATGTAATAATAGGGACACTGCTGTGTCCCTAATGGACTGAGTCGTAATTAATTCACTTTTTAATTTTTTTTACATGATCAATTTACCTCACAGATATATAACCAGAAACCAGTTTTTTTTTGACACAATGAGAGCTCAAAACCTGACTGGATGCAGTCTGTAAAGTCAGACATTTTCTGTTGAATATCACATCTTGCCACAACAGCTCCACCTCCTTTTTTCCTGTGAGGTTCTGGGGTAAAGACATGGACATAGAGGAGGATGGCTGGAAAAAAATGAATGCTTGACTTCTTTCTCAACCCTTAATGCCCATGTGGGTATCACCATAAAGAAGTTTAATCATGACAGTATTTTTCAGTTCCTAGAATCAAGATATGGAGGTGTTCAAGGAAAGGATCAGGTGTCTTGGTGAGAGCAGTAAGGCTGAGCAGCATCTCAACAGCAATTTCTTTGCTGCTGGCACTTCCATAGCCTGCTGCTTTTGGGACAAGCCATATAAACCATGAAGTTTATCCTTCCCCAGTATAAAAACTAAAAGGAATCTCTTTTCTACCTCTATGCTGCATGAGAAATTATAGTTCCTGTATCTTACAAACCAAGAGGGAATCAGAATAAGCTGCAGACATGAGAGTCATACAAACTACTGATTTGGTCCAGAATGTTTCCTAAGCTCAGTTTAAACACATGCAACAACAACAACTATGGGTTTGAGCATACAGCTCTGTCAGACATGCTTCATACAGCTCAGCATTTAGAATTCCAATGGCTATTTTCCAACTCACATGGCTGAAAGACTAGAGCTGCTAAAGAATGAAAACAGTCACGTTAAGAGTAAAAATAAATAATTTAATGCACAACAACATTGTCAGATTACTTCTTAAATAAACTAGTAATATTAGAAAGAGAAAAACAATTTTCCATTGCATATTTCTTATAATACAAAATGCTTCTTAAAATAAAAGTTCTATGCAACAGTACTAACATTATAAGACTATAAAAAAAAGACAAGATACACTTCACTCACATGGTAGTGAATATGTTCCATTCTGCATAAAGTTAATGCTTAATTTTTATGTTATAGCCAGTTACTATCTGTAACTTTGTGCCATGTTGGCCTACATCTTCTGCTTCAGCACCTTCCTCTTTGCACTGATTCATCTCATCTAGTCTCTCATCAACAAGAAAAACTATTTACTGCCTTATTAAGGCAAATACCTTACAAATGTTCATTTTTATCACCAGTGCTGGGCAGGAGCTATAATTAAGGATGTAGACTAGTCTTCAGATTTACAAAAACAGATCAAGTATCACTAGTAGTAGTAGCTAACTGTAAAAGCACACTGATAATTCGACCCTTTAAATATTCCTGTGACATTCAGCTGTGTTAGTGAACAAGATATGTCTCTTCATGCTGTTGCTTTCTGCTTTCATATTTCACATTGAAGAAGAGAAAAACAGAGCAAAGAGCGCCTTATTCGAGGAGACTGTAGGAAGAATAAAGAAATTATGAGAGCTAAAGCCTTCTTAAGCCAGTGCAAAGGCCTTGCATGTAATTAAAGAATAAAAATACCTATATATATACATACACATGTATACATATATATTTTTAGGTTTTCAGGCTGTTTTACAAGGAAAGAGCAACAAGTAAATGTAGTATATGAAGTTTGGAGGGAAAAAATAACAGATATGAGTTTGAGTGGAAGTGAACATTGAGGATGAAGCTATACGGATAATTTTGCATAAGCCAAGGGTAAAGAAAGGAGCTATGTGCAAAACTGCTTTTAAGGCTTATGCAGAGTAATCAGATTTAATCATAAGGCAGGACAAGGCAGAGCTTTCAAAGCCAACAGAGCATGCATCAAATACATGATCTTCTCAAGGGTGAAACAGATTATTGAGATATAGAAGAAGGAGGTTGTGGTGCTATAGCAATACAACACTGCCATAAATATACCACATTTTCCATTTACAGTATTGCACTACAGGCAGTATTTCTAGGACAACAATTTTAGAAGCGTTTCTACCTAATGAATAGTTCCTGCCCTGGGATTGCTTATAGATAGGGAATCAGATCTCTTCTAGGTGGTGATGGAGATGAGGAACCTTTCCATAATTTCTGCAAAAGTTAAAACAGTACAATATTAATACTAAAATGAAACTTTAAACAGTTGTTCTACATATTCTTTCCTGTCTCCTTTTACACTACTTTTTCTAAGAATCCTGTCAATATATAAAGAAAAAAATGCTTCTGAAAATTGAAACTTATGAGCTGTTGATCTCTTGTCCCTTGGTAAATGTCCCAAGAAAAACCAATATAAGTTAATTGGAAACCTTACTTACCTACACTGCAATGGTGAATTGTTAGTCTAGGATTATTCTAAAAGCACATAGGTGTGACTCAGTAAATTGGCACTGGGAGGAGGCAGCTCCATGCATTGCTTTTAGTATAGATTCAAAGCTCATGGGACTTTTATATGGGCATTTCTATCAGGACAAATATAAATGCATTGGAATCACTACCTAGTTGCTGGTAGTCATTGGAATCACTGTCTAGAAAACCTGGAAGAATGAACATTTGTTTCCTTTAAAAAGTATTTTCAGTGCAAAATAAACTTTCCAAAAAATTTACAGAAGGACAAAAATCAGAAGTCTTTTTCATCCCTTGGATTAAAATTTGTTTTGTTAGTGTTCAAAACCAAATGTACAATAAGGAGAAACATTTTAAATTATTTGTCTCCCCATTATGGTGCACATATATGCAAGGAGAAATTTTCTGTATAGATAAAATGCAATATTAGATCAGAAAAGTTTGGTTGGAGTCCACACCTAACCAGTCTCATCACTATTTCCTTTCTCATCAGAGGACCAAACAGTGAGTCCCAGGTTTTAAGTTAGGCATATCAAGACTATCTGAAAGCTATTTTAAAATAGTCTTAATACTGTTATGTTAATGAATCTCAATATCTTTCTAGAAGCATTTCCCTCCTTTCCCATAGATACTTCTGCTCTTTGTAAAGAAACAATTTTTTTAATGTACAGTACTTACATGTGAGAGAAGTTGGGTCTAGTTTTAACCTGTCACATTCAGATGTCTCAGGATTAAGAGTATCTTCATCATAAATATTTTGACGCAAAATATTCCTTATAAAATCTGGATTCATATTGTTTTCCATAAATCCCTCTGTTGATGGTGGTATAGAAAACACTAGCTGATAAATTACAGTGGAGCTTTCATTACTGAAAAACAAAGTCAAGGATTAATGTCTTCAAGTTTCAGCAGGATCTTTTCTTTTTTTTTTTTTTTTGAAAGAATTACTTTTCATATCAATGCTGGAATGAATTTTTTAAAACAAACCATTTCCCCAAGAAAAGCATTATGAAAGAAAACTGCAAAGTTGCCTCCCTTTTCAGAACAGGTCTTGAAACAGGGTACATACTTAAAGCCAGCCAGAGACACATTTTCAAATGCATGAGGGGCAATTGGACACGTGTTCTAATGGGATGTGGTTTTCAGCACTGGTCCTTCACAAGGAGCTACTGATAAGAGGTGTTGTAAGAGGTGTTGCAATATCCTGCATAGTTTCACTAGAAACCTGTAGGAAGGTTTGTTTTCCTGCCAGCAGTACCTGGGACCATGCAGCTGCTCTCCAGACTCAGCTCTGGGGAGGATTACACAAACCAGTGAGCTGGAGACCATCTCTGGAGATCCCATTTTTTTGTGGTCTACCAAAACTGACTACGATTCAACAGCTACCTTTTGTACTCAGAGAATTCAAAACATTTTCAAAAAATACTTGAAAGGGGATAAATAAAATGAATGAAAGAGAGGAAGACAGCAAGAGAGCGACATCAAAGAGGGCAGAGAGGGTTATTAGCTGATTGTGTTGATTTATGTGCAGAATTACAGCTTTGTACTTGATGGTCTAAATAATAGTTAGTATCAGCAAGGCCAAGGAGCTACAGTTCACAGCTGAACAAAGCTGGCATGCCCAAGGCTGGCAGAGCAAGGGAGCAAAGTACCCTCATCACTGCCCCTTGCCACATTGCAACGTGACTTTTCCTCTGTCACTGCTATCTCAAAGGACCTGGGACTTTACAAACTACTTCTCTTGATTTTGTCCTGTCTTTCTAATTTCTTTTTTAAAAGTTCTTTTTCAGAAGTTCTTAGGAAAGCTCTATGTCTTCTTTTGCCTTCCTGCTATTTCTTCATGACAGGAGGCTTGTATATTCCTCTTGCCTTTATTTCTTTTGGGAACAAAATTATTCTCTCCTCCCCATGAACCCGGTTTTATTTATTTAAGATTATTTAAACTACATCAATCTTAAGTGTCTCCAGCAATTAATTTTCCTTTTAATAAATATCTTTGAACATGTTTATTAAGGGCTGCAATTGGAACCAAAGATAACAGAGATGATACTTCACAGCACCAATATGTTCTTGTCATTATATAATTTTAGCAGCATTTACCATTTAAACCAGATGATCCTGTGACCAGTTTTCACTGCCTATACACGTAATTTTCCCCAAACAACCTATTTTTCACAGATTTAAATATTGTATGTAGTTACATATGCACATCTATGTCTCATCAAAAGCCTGTAATTTTCAGATAACTTCGGTGACAGAAATTGCTTACCTGAAAGAAAGCACCTGAGCTGACCTAAAGTATCGTCCTAAAGCTGGAGATGAGCTGTAGACATCTGTTAGCTGAGAGAGAGAGAAAAAAATATGTTTCTTCTATTCAATCTCCCAAAAGGGGAAAAAAAAAAAAAGCAGCATTGCAAATCATTCTTTCAGAGTGCTTTAAGGAGCACAAAAACAGGTGCTGAAGGTCAAATAACAGCAAATATCTGCCCTGGAAAAGGTAGAGAGTCATTTAAATTTGACAGATAAGTTAATTGTGCATTTAAGTGATTGCTATGTAACCTTAACACAATGGAGGCACTCAAGGTGAACTAAAAGCATGTGCTCATGTTGCCATGTGCAACTAATGTTAGATTTGGGATCTAATTAGTACCAAAAGGCTCTTCTAACTCTTACTTTGTCGGGGGGAGGGTCTCTGTCCTGAGATTGCCTTCCCACCATCTCCAAATGATCACTGCCATGTATGCTGAGCATATTTCAGCTGTAACTCTGAGCTGTTCTGGCTCAGCAGAAATCACAGCTATAAACCCAAGCTGTAATCATGTACTCATAAGAGTACATAGGATGTACTCATATGTACTGCAAGTACATATGCAGCACATAGGATTTTTAGCCTATGTTATGCTTAGATGACTTTCACAGGCCTCTCTTAAATTATTCAGTGATTCTGCAAAAAAAGGTGAAGAGAGCATCTTAACAAATGATCAAATATATGGGAAAAAAATCAATACTTTCTTGTGCCTAAAAGCAGACAATTCTTTTTTTTTTTCCTAAATTGCAACTTTTGAAAAGTACAACAGATTTTATTTGTGGACTTACAAATGACTGAGTTGCTACGCAGAGAAACAGAAACTTCTTAAAAGGCAAAACATTGAAACTATGTTCTAAACAGAATCAACTTTACCAAGAATCACATAAACACTTACCCTCTTAGTAACATCCTTGGAGGAGAAGTGTGGGAGACTACACATTAACTCCAATGTTCCTGAAAAATTGTGAAAATTTCCATTGCTTAGTAATTCTTCAGGATCCCAGTAGTCATCCTCATCTGTGTAAACATCTAATAATCAAAAGGAGATAGAAAGGGGAGAAAAAAGGTTCAGATAGCTGAAGTATTGAAAAACAACCCTCTTGGCTTTCTGGTAGATTACTTAGGTAAGGACTGACTGGGAAAGACAGAAAGAAAGTGCAAGTCATCTGAAAAAAGTGGCATCACCTGGAGGTCAATCATCCACCTCCATTAGCAAAAGCCATCTGCTTTTGCATCTGACAGGCAATGACACCATGGGACGTAAGTCATCCATGGCACTTGTTCCAACATTACAAACATCATTTCCATCCTCATATCCAAATCTCTTCTTGTGATATTTTCTCACTTAGCTACAAAATTGAATTGCCACCTGATCAGGCTACCAGTTGCTTGCTGCCTTTTAAGATAAAAGCATTCACAACAACTACTGAACTACAGTACCACCCTCTGCAGTCAGTATCCCAGTTCCTTCAGCAGTTTACTGAAGGACATTAAAGGATGTTATTGTTGCATTTGTGTTCTATTAGATTGTACAGCATTGTACAATCTAATAGATTTATTACAGATTGTAATAGCATGCTTGTATTACTGTAACCAAGAGCGAGATACTTACTAGAATAAAGAATTAGGCTGATGAGAATGACCAGGATGATCACTAGAAATATCATAGCTATAAGCATCCATAGTTTACACTTCCAGAAAACTACATTCCTGCATGATTTCCAGGGATCTTTCTCCTAGGTATAAAAGAGAAGGGCATATTGATTAATCAAACAAGGCAGGAAAAAAACCCGATTGAAGCATATTTCTACTGTCACATTTAGAAATAAAAATCCCACAAAGAGGGGAGAGCCTCATTGGTAAGAAATGCCCTTTATCAGGGGTTCCCAGCCTTGACTACTGCTGCAGGAGAAAATGCAGACCTAGAGAAGGTAAAGGACATTCACTTGAGACACATCATTCCCCTTTATGCAGAATTTCCTACTTCTGAAAGGCCCATAAAGCTCAAGTACTGCAAAGGTGATTTCTTGGCTCCACTTTTTTTTTTTTTTTAATTACTTGAGTTAAATTTGCATATTTCACTAGCTCTCGTTATTGTTTGTTATCTCTCCCAACTAAAAGGGTGTCTCTGGAGGCATTTCCAAAATCATTAATCTCTGCAGCATTGATGATGTTAACCTAGCTTCTGGGTGCCAGCACCCAATGCAGAGGCAATGCTATTTGATAGATACTATTGTGTTAAACCCCCAGTAAAAATAATTGAGACTTTTATAGCTGACTTACTTTTTCTTCAGAAGATTGGAAACTTGAAGGCTATTGAGGGTATTTAACAGAGGGTTTAATGCAAATCTCACCTGTTCTATGAGGTCAAAAGAGAACTTCACTCAAAGCAATTGTGCATGTATGTACATTCTTATGGGAGAGAAAGGGCAATACCTTGCCTGTGATTCAATTTTTAATAAGATTGAAAACCATGACAGAAATTAGTCTTTTAATAAGTTAATCCAGCAGAATGAATATAGAAAAAAAGAAAAAAAAAAGCCGGGGGGGGAAGAAGAAATAAGCTTAGGCAATGGCAAAACAATCAGAAGAATCAGAAGACTGAAGCAAGGCTTGAATTTATAAGCAGACCATGCTGTCTTTTTAATTACTCCTCTCCCTCCCTCTCCATCCACCATAAAGGTAGTAGTAAACTCTATGTCCTTTTTGTCATCAGTACCAGGTGAGGAAAAGCACGTGCTGTAGGTTGTCTGGGCCACACACGTGCAGACTGGCAGGAACCAGCTGCTGCTGGAGGCACTAATCCACGTTTCCTTCCTTTGCTTTTTGAACTTTCTAAGAACACAGAATAAGAGAGAGGCTTTCACTGAATTTAACTGAATCAAGCAGCTGGCTAAAAGCTTTTATGTGGGTGGCAGGGGGAAGAGAGAGAGAAACCAGACACACAGAGAAAGAGTTTACGAGAGAGATTCCTCCATGAGCACAGGCAGAAAAGGTTTCTGTAGACACCTCTGCACAAAGAACTTTGCTGTGCTGGAGAATGAAAGGCAAACATTGAATATGGTTTTGTTTACAGCATACTTTCAGCTGTGATCACACTTTTTTTTTTTTTAATTTGATTTAAAAAATATTTTAGAAGTATGATTTCAATTTAATACTTTACACTAACACATAATTTTGTATTTAAAAAAATTTTAAAAGCCAGTAACTACTGTCTAGAGAGCAACTATGAAATCAGAGAGCAACTATGAAATCTCATCATTTGAAACTGGCAGATGTCAAGCCCAAGTTTTGATTGAACCACCACATGTTTAGACTATCCTAAAACACAACTCTTAATGACACACAGCAAACTGGCTTGATCCCAAGAAAACATTCAGCTCCACAACTAGTCCAACGCCTTCCGAACTTTGTCCATGGGCCATGGGGAAGCAACAGCAGCCGAGAAAGTGTCCCCAGTGGGCAGGGCAGCTCTGATGAGCAGAAAGCCAGAGCACAGTGACTTCCAGCAGTCTGTGCAGGATGGGAAGACACTTGCTATAACCAGCATAAAGAGAGCTCAAATGAAAACTCAGTTCTGCCAAGGCGAAGTGATGCTGTTGAGGCAGAACGGGAACTAAAAGACTGACTCCTAAGGCTGCTGAGAGTAAAAACTCTGATTTTATTCAAAATCCATCACTCTTTATACAGAGCTTTGTGCAGACCAACTCCATTGGTCCTGGAGTGAAAACAACAACATCATTGGTGCAGAGTGCTTGATGCACAGTGTTAGAACTTAACTATAAACAATGTGAACAACACAGAGATAAACATCTTATTTACATTATTTCCCAACAGATTCCCAGGCTTCTGCCTGGTTAGAAGCTCTCCGTTTCCCTCTTTGACTGAATCTGAGACCCACAGAGGAGGAAAAACCCAAGGGTGAGGCTTCTCGAGGCAGTCCAACAGATGTAGCTGACCCCTTGCCTCTCCTCCCCCTCTGCTGCTCCTCTTTGCACTTTCTGGAATGTGGCTGGCCCTGCAGCGAGCTGATTCAGCTTTCCAGACCAGGGGAGAAGGAACTGACCCCAACATGAGTGAACAAAGAGGCTTTTTGCCTCTCAGCAGAATGCACCAGTAGTACTACACAAATGCTCCTGCAGTAACACTACACAAATGCTCCTGCCGTAATATTATACAAATACTCCTGCAGTAATACTACACAAATGCTCCTGCAGTAATATTATACAAATGCTCCTGGAGTAATGCCACACAAATGCTCCTGCAGCAAGTCGTGTTATTCGCCGTACAACAGTCACGTGTGAATATGATGTTCCAGTGCCAGAATTAGTCTGTTCCTGTCGCTTTAAACTAGTGACTAGGTGCTCCCTCCCCTAGGATTCATGTGCTGATCTTAACTGAGGTTTTGGAGCATTCTATTGATAAAAATTCATAATGGCTAGCAACTGAAAATTACTCAGAGATAAAGAGAATACAGCATGCTCTGTTCGAGGACATCTTATTTTTGTATGGCAGCACTGTTTCCTGGTTAATTTCTACTGAAAGAAAGCCTGGTTTTAAAACTTATTTCAACTTTTTTTCTGGTTTTGAGCCCAATCCCACTGATAGCACATTAGAAAAGTAAACAAAACTCAGAGAACCAATTACAGTTTCACTTCCTAAATGAAAGCTTAAAACCCCACTCATATTAGAACACTTCATTGATAAGAAAAAAAAAATTACATGTAATGGTATTTTAGTCTCTTTCCCTCTACCTCAAACAACAAATTAAATCACCCCTACAAAATGTTCCTTCAAGTGTCATTTCTCTTGCTGTGTAGTATTTGGGAAATACATCCCCCACCGGAAGGATCAAATGACCAAATGAAATTCCTACCTTTCTCATTTGAGCATTTAGAGGCTTGCCACGATCAGTCTCACTTTCCTCCACATTTTGTTCTTGTAATTCAATAATTTCATGCTCCTGAGCAGAGTTCTGCCTTTTCATTGCTTCTGTCTCTGAAGAGGGTCCTCTGCGAGGACCTCTGTCTCTGAAGTGAGCACGGAGCCAACTCATTTCCTTCTTGTTTCAGCTGCAATTATGGTCAGTAGTTGCTCTGACACGAGGCTGGAAACAGGAAGAGTGGCGATAGTTTTCATAGGAGAGGTCACTAAATACTGTTAAATTAGGGGAATTCCTTGGAAGAATAATTAAAGTCAGCTGCCCTAGCTGCAGAGAAAGGAAGGCGGAGGAAGTATTGATTTGCATAGCCGTGAGAACTCTGACTCTCAGCTATGCAATACTAGGTTTTCCAGTTTGCCTACCTGCCTGTACCAGCCCTTGACAAGCAAGTGACTAAACCTTCAGCAACGCTGGGACAATTTTGAAAGGAGCTAGAGTGTTTTCTCTGCTGCTGTCAGCCAAACCACTAAAATGTTATTACTGTTATCTGTTCAGCTGAACAGATGTGGTGCTGAACAGCACGAACAGAGTAGAAGTTCATAGAGCATATTGTTTGCTTGGGCTGGGACTCTGTCAGCACTTGTGATTCTAGTCTCCCTCTATAGTCAATGAAAAAAATGAACACTACTGACCTTTGTGCTGTAAATTGTTCTCCCTCTAGGTATTATACTGTCTAAAATCATGTCTAGTATTAAAGAACCATTTACGTCCTTTAACATATTATCCAACCTAAACCCGAGAAGCTGCTTTCGGGTAAAAAAATCCCAAAGGACATAGATAAACAGAAGAGAAAGATGGTCTTAGTTTCATCCTGTGTTCTACAGGACATGAAACAACCATGGTGATTTGGTCTGCACTAGCTTCCCACACAAACTCACGTGCACTTGAAGTCACTCACAACTGCTTACTGTAGCCAGGGGCTGATTATGACCCCAGCCTCCTCAGTACCCTTGATCCTACCCCCTCTTATTTCTCCTGTTCACACTCCATCCCCAGGTTTCTCTGTCCTTCCCACAGAGCATCTTTCTCCCCTCTGGCTCAGAAAGTCTGAGCAGACAACAGATCTTCCTCACTCTTCCTCACTCTTTTGTCCCAGCACAGGGAGTATCAGGCATTAGGAACCAAACACAGCCTCTCTCCCCGACCCCCTTTCCTGCTGCCACTCACAGCACCACTCCTTTTTCCTGCCAAAAGCTCAGGGTCCTCTCCCCTTGCCCCACCACTCCAATTTTCTCTTTGTGCCACTCACCTTGGTTCTGCTGCCTGAAGCACACCCAGGGTTTGCATTCCTGATGTCACATCACACCCATCCAGGCAAAGGCACTCCATGAAAGTGAGCATGTCCTAGGTTTATTCCAGAAGCAAAAATAAATACAAATTGTATGCCCCACACCTTTTGGCCCCAAGAATCTTTAAAACTCTGGAGGACTGAAGGTGAAACTGAGCAGTCATCAAGATCAGAACCTGTATCGGGATCCACAAAATCTTACGTAGGACATCCTACACTAGAAAAGCTTTTATCTGGTTCTCACTACTCCTGCTGAATATCAGGTTCATTTATTTAATTCCTACTCACAATAGACCTTCCTACTGGATTTTCTGAAACCAAAACTGCTCCTCTAAGACAAAGAGTTAATGATTACACTGATCTCACCATGCTAAGGCCAAAGTCCTTATTTTATTTTATGTACTTATGAAGAAGCTCCTTGAAGAGGCTTTCTTTCTTTCATCTGGGGGATCTGACTTCCACAATTGGTGCATTTCTTCCGTGTGAAATTCTGACCCTTCAGCTTTACAAAAACAGGAAAGTCCAAGGCATCAATGCAGTTCTGATTAAACCTGGACTTTAGAGTTTCAGAGGCACATCCAAACAAGTAAAACACAGCCCCTTGCAGTTTTAGCATATGTTTATTAAAAAGGAAGACGTGAATAATGGAGTAGCCACTAAAGAAACAACCCTGCTAACATACAGGCTTTGAATATAGCTTGTGCTGTAAGTTTGACACAAGCTGGGGCAAGATGCCCAACAGGAGAGAGGAAGGAAAAGCAATAGCAGTGTTAGAAAGAGGAATCTCACTGCATGCAGATTACAGTGCTAGCTCTTTTCATGTTTCCCCCACGCTGCCAAGGTAGATCTAACACTGAACAAAGATCACAAACTTACATGCTGCAGAGTGAGTGTGCTGTGTGGACAGCAAGAAAAGGTATACAAACTGCCAGCTTATTTTTAAAAAACATATATTAAAGGTGAAAGCTAAAATTTCCAAATACTGGGCACAGCTTAAAGACCATCTAAACGGTCTTAAGGCCATCTAGACAATTATTTTATTAAGCTAAGTACTGGTATTCTGAAGTCACATAAACAGCTTTGGAAACCTTAAATTGTCTGATTTAGAGAAATAAGTTCATCAAGAGATTAAAATTATAAAACCTAGATTTACTACCAGGGTTAAAGGAATGTTGCCGTCATTTCTTATTTTGCTTTCCTTGAGCCCAAGGATGCATCCAACCACATAAATCCATTTTCCTTTTATGTCCACTTCAATGTAGTGTGGCCCTGTGGGCACAGCCTAGAAAGATGCACCAAAAAAAAAAAAAAAAAAAAAATTTCCTGAGCCTGAAACTCTGCTTACTGTGGACCAAGGACAGGATGAAAACCAATCCTAACCTACCAGGAACATGGTAAAAAATCACAGTGGATACAGAGCCAGAACTGGAGAAATACACCTGTAACATATTGCAAATATTAAACCCTAGAGTTAGTTCAAATTCTAAAGAGAATTTAAGAAAGCATTATAGTTTCCTTTTGTTTAATGACATATAACTTTTTCATTCCTTCCTTTTATTTAGACATCATCCCAAAGAACCTAAATTATACTCATCCAGTTATTTAATGAAAATTTCTTGCATCCTAGCATTTTTGAACTATGTATCTGTTATTTTTAAGAAAACCCAGTAGAGACTCCAAAAGTTACAGTCCAGAAAGTAAAAGTCATGCAGTCACACATAGCTAGAAAGAATTAATCTCAGTTTTGTACACAATACACTATTATATTTTTAAGAACTATGAAATAATTATTTATGTTTGTAATCCTGTAAAATCCCTAAAGAGTTGAATATATACGGCATGTGGCCATTTTTATCCAGATATGCATATGTGGAAACAAATACAGATAACAAGGGACAAGAAAGGAGAGGAGAAGGGTTACGAATGAGCTATGGCTGGATTTTTGTTACAGGTTATAATCCATTTTATTTTGGTTTTAAGGCAGTGCTGTTTCTGCAAATAGACATGAGGAAGATGAATCCATAAGGAATCTGAAGTTCCTCTGAGGCTGAACAGTTATTGCTAGATGAACCACAAATGATAGTTTCTTCATTAAAAAAGCGTATTCTTTCACCAAGGAACAGTCAATGGCATTTTCATGTTGTATCATCAAATGGACTACAGTAGGAAGCAGCTTTCACACAGAGGGGATCTGCATTTTCTCCTTGGCTCATCAGTTTGTGTTCTGACGGATCCAGTCATAAAGTGCTGCCACCCTGGTGTACACACCAGGGCGATTGCGCCGAGCACAGCCTTCACCCCAGCTCACGATGCCAGCAAGGTACCATCTACTGCCTTTCCCTGTGCAGGCCAAGGGACCTCCAGAATCTCCCTAAAATGAAGGAAGTCCAGCCATTAGTGCACACACACAGAGCACTGTAACAAAAAACCAGGTTATTTAAGAACAGGAAATACCTGCCCCTCTTTTTCTCAAATTAAAATTTAATATAAATTAAAACTTACTTCTGATATAATGTACCCAGCCAGATGTCATATTTATCCAATTATTTTAGCTTATGGATGTAGTGCACTTATCAATATAAAGCCCATGGCAAGAAGCAGTTTATAAAATTACTCCTTGATAATGTCCCATTACAGGATTCACAGAATAACTCACCAGAGCCCGAACAGGGAGAGAAGAAGACAGGGATGGAAATAGGGAATTCTACTACAATTTGAAATCTACTATAAATTGTTCACAGGTTGAAGGCAGATCTCTTCTATTGTGTGTTAAATAGGAACAGAAAGATACCACACACCCCCAATCAAAAAAAAGCCAACAAACCAGACACAATTAAGTGTTATCAGCAGTTTTATAATCAAGACTGGGTCTACAGTAGACTACTTTGTAGAGGCAGAAGAAGGAAAAAAGACTAAGCGATGTGCAAATAAGAACTGGCTTCTCAAACGGAACATGCAGGTTTGCCCAGCAATGCAGAAAAATAAAAATTCCCATTCAGTTCCGTTCACAGGATCAAAGTGCATTTGGGCTCATCAATGGTTTTTTTGCCTTTGATTACTTTAACCTTCTGTAAGCTAGTCTGTTGACAGAGCTCTGGGCAACTACAGCGCAGCTCCTCTCTGCATCTGCTCCTAATGCACACAAGGCAGGCAGCAGACTCCAAATTGACCCTGGGGTTTGTTTGAGCCCCCAGCTGCAGCCAAAACATGTAAGAGGTCAGAGAAAGCCACGTACTGAGAAAAGAGTAATAAACAGAAAACTTTCATCACCCAACCAACAAAATTATCTATTATGGTGGTACAAAATTATCTTCAGATAAGAGAAGAAGCCAGAGTTCTTCCTTTCTCTCTGGCTGCTGTCATACTAGAAATGCTGATAATCCAGAAGACTGATGTCAAAGTGACTTGAGAAAGGAGGCTGTGTAGTCCAGCCAATTACTTAGCCAGTTCTGAAAGACCAAAGGGGTTGTATACCAGTAGGGAGAGGAAGGGTCCTAAACAGAGGGACTAAGATCAAAGAACATCCTAGAGTGATATGAAAAGTCAGAAAGGGTAATTTTTTTCTTTCTCATGTATCAGGTCCTCTAAAGATGAAAGGTATTTGGAAGCTTCACGTAACTTGTGCAAAATATCCAGGAAGGAGGAAAACAGAACAGGACCCTTATAAGTCAGAAAGCATGTAAAGGGGGTTAGGGTGCTGTGGGGCTTTCCTGAACTCCCAGTGTCATTCCTCTCTAGCACCGTACAGGAAACACATACTGTATATTACATCATATATATACTAGTGATTCATTGCATAATATATATACTAGTGACAGAAAGCAAGGACAGATACTACCCAAACTAAGAACTTAAAGACCCAAAGGGCCAACATGCTAGAACTCAGACACAGTGTATCATGCTGGAAACTGGCCAGTATGATATACAGCTGAATTGGTTAAAAATTCCCATCTGAAAGTTCAAGGGCATTACTTAAGCAACACATTTTTTTTGAGGAACACCACCCCTCTAACATTTTAGCAAAACAATTCCAAGGGCAAAGTTTGCAGACAAACTCTACAGAATAATAATAAAAATAATAATTAATTTAATTATGTCCTTGACACTGCAAGAAAATTCTGCAAATAGTCTACTCTGTTAAAGAAATTTGACCCATCATGAGTTACAATCCTGCAAAAGTTATCCTTTTGCATTAAAATAATAAAATAATACACAAAAATTGTACCAAATTGCCTCTAATTTGGTCTAGTATTCAGTAATAAATTTCTATCCCCTTTACATGGTAACTGGTATTAAAAACATATTTATAAAGTTTATATTCATCATCAGAGGTTTGAACACCAATAAGTACACAACTAGTGTACTAGGAGAAAGATGGCAGAGTCAGGGCAGGTGAAGAATGTCCAAAAAGCAGTTTCTGATTGTGTGTGTAAACAAGCTGGGGTTTATAATTTACACTACTACTACTACACTGTGATGTAGTCACAACTTGTAATTATACACATGAATAAATGTTTGAAATTAAAAAGCACCATTGCAGCTGCAGTTCCAAAACATTTTCCTTTCATATTTCTTTGCAACTGTAACAATACATTACTTATCATACTTTTAGAGTATTTTAGCAATTCCACACCCAGATATTAAAAAATGATTAAAGGAAATGAATACAAATAGAATAATTCACAGGTGGACCTTTTATCACAGATGATTCCTTTTATCTTTATATTTTTTCTCTTGTATGAAATATATGTGTTAAGATGAAAAAGAATTCTTCTCGACACATTTTACCCCTTGCGTTTGCAAAATTATATTGAGAGAGAGAGTCAGAGATTATTTATGATGATTTGTATTCCTTATTTTGATGGGCTTTTAGTTGCCATTTTAAATTAACCATAAACTCACACTCAATTAAAAAAAAAAAACCAAAAGCAAAAACTAAACAACAACAACAAAAAAGAAAAAAAAAACTACCCACCACACAAAGAACCTAAAACTCTGAAGAGTTTTCCAGTGAAAGCAAACATTCCTTTGTAGTTTTGACACCCATTCCAGATTACCTGGCATGCATCAACACCACCATTAAGGTTCCCAGCACACAGCATACGTGAAGTAATGAGATCATCATAGAGCTTGCTGCAAACACTTTGGTTAATCATTCTCACTCGAGCTTCCTGCAGTGTTTTGGCAAGATGACCTAGAAAAAAATACAAAAGGTATCGCAGAGGTTAAGGTGGCACAAATTTCTTGTAGAGATACCAATTGCCAAAACAAAAGAGAATTGCTTCCCACTCAAAATCTACCCAGCTAATGACAGCAGAATAATTCCCTTCCCTTCAAATGCTGTCTGCTGGTTTTCAAATTTTTGAAAGCTGTTGTTCACACTACCCTATAGCCATAGATGTTCCAATGGACCACCTTTCCACTTCCCTAGCCTGCATCCTTATGACCTTTTTCTGCCAGAAAGTAGTAAAAGTGCCATGCAAATTGTAAGGTAAGACTGCACACAGGGTGACTAAATTTGAAAACTATTTCAAATTATGCATGAAGCTTTTTGTTATTATTGAAACCGTAGCTGTGCTTCAAACAACATCCAAGTCCTACAAAATGCAATTTCTATGTTTTTTTCCATCCTCTCCATTCTAGGGAAGAAACTGAAGAATAAAAAAACCCAAAGAACAGTCTGTAACTCACAAATGATGCTAAGAGTTTCATTCTGTACTATGGTATTGACATAAGGTGCCCTTATGAACTAAATATCCTGACACCTCTGATGTGCTGAGATGCTGCCCAAGCACAGGTTTCAAGCTGTTTAACGCTGAGACAGGGCAAGGATCCCCTGCCACCCCTCTCTGAGTGTGCATTTTTTCTGCTTTCCCACTGCAGCTGGCTGCTTCAAGCTACACAGAGGCGGAACTCTTTATGAGGCCTTTGATTAAGACAGAGAAAATGAAAGATCCTCCACAGGTTTTTTTGCAATTATTGCTGCTTATGGCTCCATGTTGTCAATCAGACAATTCTTTCTCTGCAATAGTTGCAATAATTACTGATCTCTTTTCTTCCAAGGTTCAATTCATCAGGTTAAATGAGTCACAAACATGAAAATGGGCACATTTTTGTAAATCTATAATCATTTGCATTTCAGTGGTCTGTGACACCTGAGTATGCATTTTGTCACTTATCACCTGCTATCCAAGCAACCATTCAGAATTCACAGACTGTAGCTAAGGAGTTATTTTCTAGCTTTTTATAGACACACTAAATAAACTACATGAAGGGTTTTTTGCTTACAAGTATAAAGATTCCATTGTTAGTTTCAAACTAAGCCAAACTTGCAAAAAGCATATCCAGGAAATGAACATACTATTTTCTTTTACGGCTCCCCAGCCAGTTACATAGCAGACAGTTCCAAAAAGAAACACTCTAGAGGTGCTGGGTAAACAAATGGGCTGTACCAGCTCACTGAAGAGTACAGGTGTCTCCATTTCCAGCAGGGCAATGTCATAGTCTGAGATAGATTGGTCATACTGTGGGTGGACAATAATCCTTGTGATTGATCTCATAGCTACACGATTGCTCTTTTCATTAATAGTATGTGAGCCCATATACGCTCTCCATCCCATTGGAACAGAGTATCTGTAAAAAAAAATTGGTTTTAGAACATCCCATTGGAAATCAATGCAAGGTTAGCTCATTCCATTTTAACTACTTTTCAGTATTTGAGAACATTCATCAAAACTAAAGTACATGGAGTAGAATATGACTTCAGAAGATAGATGCACTCTAGTCTCTGTCTGCTAAAGCATTAAGCAATGTTTTTACTTGCTATTGAAATGAATTAATTTCTTGGATTTATAAAACCAACTCCTTGCTATGCATCATGCTTTGGAACTCATAAAAGTATATTCTTAAACTCTATCTCCTCCTTAACACACGTAGGAGGTATGCATTTTCAATTTTCACTACCTAAACTGAACATCAATCAGGTTTTCGCTCATTGATCAATATATAGGACATGTATTGGGATAAAAGGCCATAGTACTACTCAGAAAACTCCTGCCTGTGAAGAAAAAAAATAAAAAAGGTGCTTACCCTACATCTAACAGAACAGTATCTGTCATGCAGGATTTACTGGCGACAGAACCAAAGAATAACTTCAGAAACTGAAGACTTGTGAAGCCAGCAGACAACACCAAGTGTTTACATAGTGAGGTCATATCACCAAGTTATTACCTGGATCAACTTATTTAGGCAAGGAATAGCTTTTGCAAATTATTGAAAGTACCATTGTAAGGTTATTAAACTGCAAATACTCTAGAACAGTATAATTTCCTCATGCCTTGCAGAATCAGAATCCAGGAAGCAATGGGCAGCAGATATGAGCCACTTGTTGGAGATGACAGATGCGCCACACACGTGGCCACGTGCCCCCATCTGTAAACTTGCTTGCCAAGGCCACTTCCCAGATCTCGCATCTTCACCTCCAACAATTCTGGTTTTCTTAAGTTGGTGTCTTCCACAAGCTAACAGAAATAATTTAATAAATTAGTGAAAAGCCCACCAGTTAATTCAGTTCGCCATGCTCGGCACAAACTTTTGCCTTTAGATCTCACTGTGCAATTGGTAAAAAGGTGAGTGCCCGTTTTCACTCAATGGGCAGGTCAGATACAAAGCAGTCATTGTCTATCTTCCTGTGTAAAGAGTTGAATTACTCAAAAAGAGGTTAAGCACAATTTAAAAGTTCATTTGAATCATTCTTGTCTCTATTCCCTCCTTACAAACACAGCTTTACTGTATTTCCTTCAGCTCAATAAAGCAGCAAGACCTACCAGCTTATCCTGAATGTGCATTGCATGAAATAAGTCATCATAGACAGAATGGATGAGTTGGTTTAAAAGAAAAGTGCAAAATTCAAGACAGACATTGGCATACAGTATTGCCAGGAAATTTTTTTTTTTAATTAATATTTTATGTAACCAATTCTTAATCCAATAATGCTTAATAATAACACAAATTGCTGATTTAGTTTCCCAAGTAACTAACAAATCTTAAAATAAATGTTACCACAGTTCATTTCATCTGATCCATCTGCACAGTCTCTCTTCCCATCACACTCAGGATTTGGTTTCAGCAAGCATTTTCCATTGAGGCATTTGTATGCATAAGGGGAGCAACTTTTGTAGGCTGAAATAAGAGAGAGAATATAATGTCACATGTTTGGAGTCATGCTTTCAAATTATTAACAAAACGTTGCACATTTGGGAAGTTGTTCAAAGCTACACATTCTAGTCTGCTTGAAGGAGTAGTCTGTGCTGGTGTAAACTGGTCTCTCTATGGAGAGGGGGCAGGGGAATGATCCACTCCAATTAATGATTTCACTAATTACAGCCTCTGCTGTCCCTGAGAAAAAAGAAGGCCCTCCTACTGTCCACACTTCCATTTTACACAACTCTGACCTGAGTAAGTGTGGCTTCTCAGATCTGTTCTTTTTCCTTCACCAGCACTACTGGTATTACAAATCATAAATCTTCACAGCATCTTTTCATTTTCAAGTGAAATTGAGAAAACTGCAGAAGAGCTTTATACCTCCCTCCAATCAATTTCTGCCTAAGGACTATCACAGTTTACTATGTGAGAATCCTGATAGATCTCAGCAATTGGCTTCCATTACTATTATTCTTATTGCCAGTTGTTTACAAGGACCTCTAAACAGTGGGAGGTAGTTTTTTTCAACAAAGATTTACTCCTGGCTACCCCAAGATTGAAAGCAAGGCAAAAATTGTATAAGCAAAATGCAGCAAGTCACTAGGGAGCCATTGGTAGTACCAGCAATGTCCACAACCATTGTGATCTGCAGTAAAAACACCATCAGTGTGGCAAAAGTCCCCAGCCTACTATGTTTCTCTTCCTTAAATTATGTGATACTGATCTGGCAGCATCTGGGGGAAAAGTGCTCTACCAACAGGATCACCAATAACATGTGCTTGGTTTTCTTACTAAAATCTTTGTTTTCTTGGATTTTTCTTCATTAATTGTCTAAACTCTCCCCAAACCTAGTTTTACTCTGCATAATTTATTATTCACTATTATGAATCTTTTACTTAATGCCATGGGAAAAAGAATCTAGAAACAACACATACAAATGTTAAAATATGCATATTCCTGCTTCTGCTTTCTACCATCTTTTGGAAAATACCTAAAAATACTTACAGCAGTTGTTTTCATCACTGTCCTGCCTGCAGCTGTCATCATCTGTACAAGACTTATACTGAGGTTTACACTTCCCATCACCACAGTTCAGCTGTTCTGGATTACAACCTGAAGAAAAATGGTCTGTAAACTTCTAATATGAACAGCAGACCAACAGCCACATGCTACTCTCCCTGCTAGAGGTCACCTGGATGTTCTGTCAGACATTTATTTACCTTGATTTTGATAGTATCCAGTGACAGAGAGACTTGTGCTGTACTCTCTGACCTTGGGTTACCTTCTGGTCACTGTTTCTGGCATCTTTTGGATGTTCCCTACCTTCTTTGACATGTGGTGCCTAATTTAGGTACAGCACTCTAGCTGGTACTAGAGTACTGTAGATCACCCACAGGTAATTTTCAAATTCCTGTCTTACATCCTAGTGTGACACCAGACACACTTAAAAAAAAGAAAGCCAAACAAAAAACAAACCCAGAACAAAGACAACTAACCAACAAAACACCAAATACAAACAAAATTCACAAAGAGTATTTTGTGATTTTGACTCACCAAGTCAGCTTTTGAGCAACAATCATCCCCCCAGCCATTTTTTTTTTCCCAAAAAAAAGCAATTTAGGCAGTCCACATATCTGTTTAATTATCTCCATTCAGAGCTTCACAAAATCCCAGAATGTTCTGAGTTGAAAGTAACCCATCCTGGCCCTGCAAAGCACCAGCCCAAGAGTCACACCCTGTGCTTGAGGTCATTATCCAAACGCTCCTTGAGCCCTGGCAGCCTTGGGGCTGTGACCACGTCCCTGTTCCAGTGACCAAAGGGTGAAGAACCCATTCCTAATGTCAAACCTAATCTTCCCCAGACACAACTTCAGGCCATTCCCTCGGGAGTGTCACTGGTCACCAGAGAGCAGAAATCAGAGCTGCCCCTGATTGCACTCATGAGGAATTTGTAACTGCAATGAGGTCTTCCCTCAGTCTCCTCTGCTCCAGGCTGAACAGACCAAGTGACCTCAGCAGCTCCTCCTACAGCTTCCCCTCAAGGCCCTTCACCATCTTTGTTACGCCCCTGTGGACACTTTCTAATAGTTAATTTTTTATTTTGTGATGCCCAAAACTGCCCCCAGCACTCGAGGTGAGCAGGACAATCCCCTCTTGCCTGGCTGGTGATGCTGGGCCTGATGCCCCCAAGGACATGGATGTCCCTCCTGGCTGTCAGGGCGCTGCTGACTCATATTCTTGGTTTTATTTTTCTCCATATATATTCTACAGCCTTTCAGGACCACTTACAAATACATTCGTCTTAAATACATCCATCTTTCTACTGTGCAACACTTTTCCTATTTCATAAGCATCTACTCTAATCCATAAATTAGACAACGAACAAAAATTATGTGACATTCCATAACAATATTGGCGGAATGACTTTAAAAATATCCTTCCTCTTTGGCAATGAGTCTTGATCAGTTGTTCTATGGAAACAGTTTCCTGTATTTTTTTTCTCCCGACATTTTCTTTCTGATAAGCTTGTCACATAAAACAGTGTCAAAATACAATTTATTTATTTATCCTCTCACAGCAGGGAACTAAAACGAAATTTTAAATCTCCATGCTGGTTTTAATATTCTTTTCACTATTTACTTTGGCTACTTCTTGTGTATTTTTTTCCTTTGGAAGGTTAACTTATAAAGCTTGGTGTAAAATTCCTTCTTGATTTTTCTGATCTCCCACTCTTTAAAGAGACACATTACACAGCCTCTTTTCCACACTTTTACATCTTCACCCACATATTTCATGTCATCTTAAAGTATGCCAGCAGTAGTTTAGAGATAATTTCAACTCAGTTCTCAACTTTGTGGAAGAAACCCTTTACAGAAAACAACAAACAATTGCTCTACCCCAATCCAATTCATCACTACCATGTGGGCAGCCTTTCCAGCATTTGAACTGATTTCTTGAAGGAATGCACATTCTGTCTGCATATATAAGGACAAGCTAGAAAAATAAGAAATCAATTACACTGGCAATATTGATACAGTCTAAATGAAGTGATGTAGGACTCTACCATGAAGAAATATTAAAATTATTAAAATTAAAGTTTGTGTAATTTGTAAAATAATTTGAATATTATAAAAAATCTTACTTAGCACAATCTGTCAAAGATTTTTATCAAGCAGTCTGAATTAAATGAGCCACCTAAATAGCCTTAGTGAATTGAATTCACATTAATTGCCTCTACTCTAAGGGTTGAAAGTCATTCACCACAGATACATAACTACTTTTAGGAAGCATTTCTTTAATTTGTTAAGGGAATGTATTCAATACAGGACCATCTAAGGAAAAGAAAAATAAAAACAAAACTAGGCATTTTCTTTAGTATTACAAATACATATTTCCTGATATTAAAATTCTGTAGAAATTAGAAATTAAAATTAGAATTACTAATTAGAAATTAGTACCGCATTAATCTCTGTGTTACTACACTCAGTGTCTGATGTGAATAAGTGCTTTATGGAACACTTCCCAAAACTTGCAGTATTGCATGCAACAGCCCCTGACCAAGAATTTCTTTCATATTCACATAAACTATCTATTAGTATAGATGGTAAGTTGTTTCTTCACAAAAAATGTTTGTTCTCTTTGACTCTTTCAGGTGTGCACGAAAAAAAAAAAATCTCTGAAAGACTAAGTAGCTCAAACCACCCCTCTTTCTGCCCAAGTGAAGTAAAATGAAATTTTCTCCCATTTAGCACCATGGGCAAATTAAGAGCTACATAGATAGAAGAACCAAATCCATTTGTCCCACAGTTGTCTAATCAGCTCCAATCTGGAGTAAATGAGTCCTGTTCACAGCCTTGCAGTGATGTCAGTGGGAGGAAAGCACACACCACCCAGCCAGCACAAGCTCCAAGCAGGAGTGGCTGCATTTTCTTGTCACCTCTCTCTGAAGTTATCTAGCTGATGGCATTTGCTTTCCAGGTCAGCTCAGAGCAGAGCCTGTGACATTTAATAGCTGTGCTTTGACAGGCAACCAACAATGGGGAAAAAAACTAACCTCAGGTGGCTGACTGCAGGCAGTTAAGATGTGGGAAAACATGAATTTTGTTTTTTCCTTCTCCTATTACTACTGCTGCAGGCAAGGCTGGTACAGGCCAGCACTCTTAATCTGTGCTGGTATCTCAGACAGCATTCACCAAACTACTGCATCAACTTAATACTGACACATGACAGCCATTCCACTCCTCCTGATGAGTCTTTATACAGAGCCTCCTGATTGTGACTAAGAACTGATTAAATAACTTTGAGCCATCTGCCTTCTGCCTCAGTGCTAGGAACAGAGCATGCAGATGCACAAAATAAAGACTGGATTTTCTCTGTTAAAAAAGGTGTTCCTAGGCTTAGACTCTTAACCATTTTTGAGGCAGAAACCAGAGTAATCACAGAACTAAGAATAGCTGGCAACTTTTTCTGGTAGAAAGAGACCCACATTGGTGGAAGAAGAAATCCCTGAAAATTTGTGTCTTATAGAATGACTGACCACAAAATGTGCCACTTATTTGGAGTGAAAGGCATGAAACAAAAATCTTCACCAGAAACCTTAAATGCTTCTCTGTCAACAATGAACAGAACTACATTCTGACAAGCAAGCTGAGGTTTTGAAGAGTCTTCTCAAAATGAACTGATCTCATGAAATCACAGAGAACGTTACCTAGCTAGATGTTAACTGGGTAAAAAAAATCTGAGATTGCATATTTTCTAAGAAATGTCACACGTAAATATATGTATCTCCTGAAAATTCCTGTTCCACCATCTGGAAGACCCTCAAAATCTAACATTGATCTAGAGGTACATAGACTGGGGATTTAGGAATCCCCAGTCATATTTCTGCAACATCTTCTAGCAAGTGGTCCTCTTTGACTGCCAGTAAAACTTAAATAGTTTGTCTAAACCTGGAAACTGATCTAGATCACATCGAATTGTGATTTTAAAGAGAAGATTAAGTATTCATGGTTAACTTTGTTTGGCAAAAGAGTCATGCTTAGAGGCCCTCTGCCATTCTATTTTCATGTTGTAGCTTGGCTATTTTAAGGTGTCAGCAAAGTGCCATATAATAGACCTACAGAAGCTGAGAAATTTTACTCCCCATTTTACAGAATTGTTGGTAAAAGTTAGAAAATAAGTACTAGCTTCTAAATTCATCTTATGTCTAAATTTGTACCTCTATTTGGTCAACCAAAGACATAATTTTTTACACATTTGTCTCCTGCAATAAGGTCAAGAAAATAGGCAGGTTCAGTTGTATACAATTGGTCTGTCAAGCAGGGTTTCTGCTTAAAAATTAAACTGTGTGCTTAACAACTTACGGTCTGTTTGACTGAAAGCTTTGTATTCAATATAAAACCCTCTGTGGGTGACCAGCTCATCAGAATGGAAGTTGATTGCAACAGAATAGTCATATTCTCTGTTTCTGTTGTTTTCTGAAAGAGCTTTACAGTATCTAGCAAGACAAAAGTGAGAAATATTAATTTCTAACCAAACTGTCCGCTACCATCCAGATATGTCTCCTTTTACTGAGTGGTGTCAAAAAGCTTTAAAATAATGCAATAAGGATCAGCTGTATTTTGGTGTTAAAAACTGCTCAACAGAAGTTTTAGAAAGCCTAATTATGAATTTCTCCCACTCCCTAACTTTTTTGGGATTAGAGGACTTTGAAACAAAATACAGCAAGATGATCAATATCAGGGTCTACCTTGTAAACACAAACTGCTTCAAGCATGCTTGTTTTCATATTTCCCATTTAGGTTTGTAAACCCAAAAGTTACACATCCAGGAAAAGGAAAGGATTAAATAATTCAGCCAAATCCAACAGCTGTTGCTTGTTTCAATATGCTCTTTCCAAGAGACAAATTTCTCTGAATAGCTTTATTTTCGGTGTTCGTGTAACAATGGCAATCATTGAAGAGCAAGTGGTAAAGAAAATTAAACTTCTGATTACACAAACTCTTCACCCACATCAAGACCACAGCCAGGAATTTACAATCAGCTGCAGCTGCATAAAATCCTGTAGTTTTCTACATTATTTCTCTAAGGGGAACAAGAGAAAAAGCAAGTACCTGTAAGAAAAAAACAGGATGCTTAAATGTGCAGAACTTTAAAGTGCAAATCAATATGCCAGAAGATAATGTATTTACTCACCTAACTCCATCAATTTCTAGCCAGTCTTTATCACATTTACTGGACCCTGGAGACTTCTCTTGAATTTGTATTACAAGAATTTTTATTGAGAGCTTGTAACCAGGCAATGGTGCCTAAAAATCAAAAGATAAAAACCCTGACATGCATTAATAAAATTAAAACAGCCCGTGCTTCCACGTTGTTCTATGTATTACTGGATTGAGAGCACTGCATTTTTATTATTGAAATTAGCACCTCTGAAGAACCAAAAAACTTTGCTAATCTAAACATCTATAGAAGTCTTTTTAGACCCAACTTTGGCTAGCCTGTGCCTGATGAAGGAGTGTAAGCCTTTCTGCAGCCAGCATAAAGCACTATATCTGAGGTTCATACTAGCTTTGTAATACCATATGTTCCTCTTCTGCACAGAGGTGAGAGTTTTGTGCTATAAGATGCTAATAATACTGTGAAAGGTAGAGAATGATCAAGTTATATACATGAAAAGTCTTCTTTACCAGGGAAACTAAAAGAGTAGCTAAATGCTGAATGGAACAATAGACTGACATATCAGGCAGTTGGTAGAAATCATGAACAGATTTTAAGTCTTGCCAGAGGACTTGCTTGAAATTCAGAGATGAATTTCTGAGCCAAAGAAGGTCCTGGCTCTGCAGAATTCAGGGACATACACTGTGGCATCCATCATGTGAGGCATGATTTACACGACCACTTTTTTCTTTTTGACATAGAAAAAAAGCTCTGATTATTATTAATTTTTTTCTGGCTGCTGGGATTTGTCATCTTACACATTAATTTGTTGCTGTCACAAATAATGCTCAAACTTCTGGAAGCTGGCAATATTTCCCTCCCATAGGTGGCACCTGTACGTAGGACAGGAAGGAGAAGCCTGAGGAGAAGTCAGGTTCAGTGGTCTCACTAGATTTTCTCTGTTTCATCCACATCAAAAGCCATTTCTCCCAGTTTTGTGTCTACATAAGATAAAGAAAACTCATCAGAAGAGTTCCCAGCACATACCTTGATGATCCAGGTGCAGTCGATGTTTGGTGGGTAATAACTTGGGTAATAAGGGGAACTCAGCGTCCCATTCCAGGAAATGTAATGACCACCACATACTAAGAGAGAAATACATCAGCAAGGAACACAATTATCTCAGCTGTACAAAAATGCAGAATTTACTTCATTTGCTAGGACCCTTCTCTATGTACAGAGTTAGAAGAATACACTCTGACAATATTCAACTCACATTTTTCCTTTATTAACTGAAAATCACTTAACTTCCACATCCAAATAAAACTTTCTCTTTTTTTTTTTTTTTTTTTTTGATCAAATTACAACTAAGGGTAAGTACAAAGAAACCTCTGACTCAAGTTCTTTTTCAAATAAGCATTTTTTTCATGGTAAGTGAAAGAAGCAACCAGATGTGGATGCAACCAACCTCCCCCTTCCAATTTACTTTTAACTTTTCTGTAGGTATTTCAAAATTAAAAAGCAATTAGCCCAGTGAAGTGCAAACTGATTAATTTCATGTAAACAAGGAAGTTTGTGTATCAGTCCTCCGTTTAAAATGCCATATTTGAACAATTCCTTTGAAGTTTTATTTTCTACCAAGGACTCTCTTAGATATCCAGTCCTTAGTGCTTTTGGTTCCCTTTAGGTAACGTTGTGAATGCAAATATGAATATAACAGAAAATAAGATAATTTTGAAATTAAAAAAAAATCTTGTAGCAAAACCTGGGCTAAATGTAATTTGAAATGTCCATCCTCAGAACAATAAAGCCATTTAAATTAGTAATGTGCATGGGATAAGTATTTGAGTAAGCAGCATGCAGAGAAACATAAGTTGAAATGTGGAAGCTTTGGAGAAGTTTGATCTCAGTGATTTGGTCCACATGTTAAAAATTAGTCCCTTGCTTCATTGTCAAAACTCTTTCACTTATACCTTACCAAATAACTGTGGCTAAACTTGACCCTGTCAAACCCCTTTATCTCGTCTAAAATTAATACTAATTAATACTACAGTTTAGCACTGTAGTAAAATCCATAGTACCTCATGTAAAATCCATAGTACCTCATAGGTTTGGGATGTACATCTTAGGTTTGGAACACACTTTTCTTATTCAGTTAAGTACACTGAATAATGCACTCAGAAAAAGAACAAAGATAAATTAGAAGTGTTTGCTCTTGTTTTCCACGTTCTTTAAACACATGTTCTACGATCTGTGGATACATTGCCAAAAATGACAAAAGTAGCTGCTCTGGCACTGGGGCTATCTAGCTTTGCCCAGACAGATAATATGTGTGTCTGTCTGTCTGTCTGCTCCTCTGCCACTACTCAGTGTCACCCATGCAATGACCAGCAGGTAAGGCTTGAGTAATTATTGGGAAGACAAAGTCTCCCAGACCAAAGGATGTTCTCTCTTTGTTCAATTCTCAGTCTTTTGTAAAGTGGATCAGAATGATAATTCCCTGTTTTATATGCCAATATTCCCTCCCCCAGATATATTCAAGGCAATATCAACTTTTTTAGAGGCAAAACCAGTACTAAGTGTGCTTCCATCAGATGCTACATACTGATTTTAGGAACAGCTTGAAAGTGAGCTTTTAATATATTGCTTTCTCCTCTTTGGTCCAGCGAGAAGGTAAGCAACATCACATTACTCGATGAAGTCAAACGCACAACAGAAGGAGTCCAGGCCCCAGGCCCACACCATCTGGAAGATTAAAAAAAAAAAAAAAAAAAGTTAAAAAAAGTAATCCCAAAACATTTCCCACACTCCTGTCATCTTTGCTGGGGAACTGGGCAGAAGTAGCACTGATCCGGGCATCTGTGTTTTAGAAGCATTCCCTTGGCTACCACTTCCCTTTTATTTCTTATTTTATTTTTTATTTTTATATTTATTTATTTCCCTTTTATTATAACACAGGATGCTAGGGCTTTCCAGCATTGAGGCTAGCCACTCTGCATGTACATCACCATTTTCTTGCTTAACAAGTGCCCTGGAGTTTTCATACCTATAGAAGCATCAGAAAGGCAATGCCAGATTATGTCACTTCAGTGGTGATAGTGGCACTGAGAAACAGAGGTTAGGGATGAAAAGGCAGCAAGTGACAGTGCAGCAGTGTTGAGCAACATCTGTGCAACAGATAAACCCAAAACATTTTCAATCTATCCATGTTCAGCCTTGTTTTGTGTCACAAAAGCTATCACACCCCATGCTTGGTAACTATCACTTCCTGTTGCTCTTTTACTTGTAACGTGAGATGATATTTCTGGCATCTGCAATTCACTCTTATGCTTATTCCATTTTGCAACCCACATCATATTCCTTTTAGGAATATGATATTTAGGACTTTTTTTCATTTATTTATAGCTCCATGATCCTTGTGGGTCGCTTCAAACTCAGAATAATCTGTCATATCTGTGAACCTATACGTTAAAAATTTCCAGCAGGTTTCTCTTTTTCTATGCACAGCAAATGAGAGCAATTAAGATTAGACCTCACAGTAACAGATTATTTCCATCACAGCCCTGCATCAAGTTCTTTGATGTCACTGAGATCCAGACTAGCAGCTTCAAAATCAAATTTTTTAACCTTAAATTGAAAGTAGTTGTCTGCTGCTTTAGCAGGCTATTCCTTTCACATGTTTGAAGTGAGCCACTAGTGAATGAATCTCTGCTTTGCCTCTCCTGCAGACATTATTAAATCCTTTTTATCATAATAGCTGACAAAACATTTATAAAATAACAGTATAAGTCCTCTCTCCATGTGGAAATATTCCTCAACCCAGTCAACAGCCTGGTTTATTTTCTCTCTGTGCCTTCTGTCATGATATCATCAGAAAAGCAAGGCAAGCTATGAGAAGAGTTGTCCACGTGAGATGCTTACTCTCACAGCACACCTCACCATCTCAGCTTGAACAGATTTTAGGATTTGTCACTGAACAGATGTATTACTGCAGTTTACAGAAACTGGAGAGAATCAGTTCAGTCACCATATGTGACCCTAGACCTCAACATCAGGGAATAATAGCTGCCATAGTTACTGGCTGTCACAGATATTGGACATACTGTTGTTATTATTAGTTCTACTGTATGCATCTTAAATATGTCACTAGGCTGCTTTAGACCCAAGCATAAAACTAATAGACATATGCAAATTTTCTAGGGTGGCAGTAAAAGCAGCCAAAAAAAATCAGGGTTTTTTTGAGGTTCCATCAGGTTTTTAACATAATTTCAGTCATAAAATTCTGCTTTGGTTCTTTAATAGACAGACATCAATGAACATTTTTGTATTTCATCTTACAGCATCAATGTTCTATAAATGTGTTACATCAGACACCTGTGTTGGTCTTGCTGTCTTCCAGGTGTCTTCATGCTCATGGCCATTTTATGGGTCCTAAATACATTTATGGGTCCTAAAAAGCTGAGCCAGTGGTAAAAATGCACAATGGAGTAACAGGCACAGCAATAATCCATAATAAGTAGCAGAACAGATGCAGGCCCACATCGGGAATGGGATTCTCCTGAATATTAAGCTACAGCTTGAGCATAACTCCTTACAAAACTTCTTATTAAACTGTTAAGCTACAGTCTGAGAGTAACCCTTGACAAAAAACCTTGTGTCCATTCCATGCCACAATGGCAATCTGTTATGTCTTGTTGCATAGAGAGCAATTAATACATTAATAGAGCTGAAGAGGACCACTTACTCAATTAAGTTAAAGCACTCCTAAACAAGTGCATTTCAGATTCCTAGCTGAATCTTCATGCTCAGCTAACCTCTTCCTGAAAGTTCCTAAAAATTAAATCAAGTTCCCTTCTTGAAACCATCCATCCTCAGATCCCACAGCTTGTTTATTTATTTGGTTGAGAAAGACAGATTCCTTTTTTGTGGAATCTGTGCTCAGACATGAAATTTGCCTCTGAAATGTAGGAGCAGTGTAGCCACTCAAATACCATCTGAACTCACTTATTCAAATAGACTACACAGTGACACTGAGGATGGAGCCTTCCAACCTCCTATTATGAACAGGAATTCAGCTGTGACTGGGCTGCCATAAAACATACATTTTCTGAAAGTAATAGAATATAATACTCTAAAGGAAAGTCTCTTTTTGAGTTGTGAGAGTAATTTTAAGGAGCCCATTAGAATTAGCCATAGTGCAGAATAAACCCCACAGAAATTTGTAACATGTTCCCTAAGGAAGGGGTCATGGCACAAAGCCTGTCAGAGTTCAAGGAACATCTGGACAATGCTCTTAATCAGATGGTTTGGTTTTAGGTAGTCCTCTGAGGAGCAGGGAGGTGGACTTGAAAAACCTTATCAGTCCCTTTCAATTGTTTTAGAAGATCTTTTTATTATGCTATCCAAGATTTTAAATTAAGTTGTGTTTCAAACATCACATTTTATACATCTGGTACAGTTTCAGAGAGCTTCTGTAAAACATCCTTGCTCTGTATCTTACCTGGTGATGATCTTGTTCTGCAGTGGAAGAAGGAAATCATATGCTGACAAGTGGTGTGATGCACAGCTCTCTGGAGTGACACCATGCTGAGTGATAACTACCAGTCTCACCACGTAATTAGAAGGAACTCTCAGTCTCCATTGATAAAAAGACTTTTTGGGATTCATCAGAGTTAAAGTCCTGTTGTTACCTGGCTTGGCATACAGGTCAAAAGATACTGCTACAAAAAAGAGCGTAGATCAGTATGGAGAAGCTGTTAGATTGAAAGACAAGTTCTTGGGTAAGATTTCAGACAAGGTAGAAACAATTACCTACCCACATTTCTTGACTCCACTATTCCCTTTTTGCTCTTAGGTTTACAGCTCTGTTCCCTTTTCAGACTGCATCACCTTCTCCTGCTCTAGCCAAGGGAGTACAAAGCCTCACCACCACGAGCAGGAGCTGATTCAGCTGCAATTGCTACAACATCTGCCTCACACCTACTGCTTCCTTTGCCATTTTCTCTTCCTTCTCCATGCAATGAGAACACTAAGTACATGAAGACAAATCTCGAGATGCGCTCGATATGAAGAAATCAGGCAAAGTGAATTAAAGCTCTACATTATCTGACTGATCACTAATAACCAAAATTGTCTAATCGTCTAATCACAAGCCAAATTATGTACAATTTTTCAATTTTTTTGAGGTTTTGTTGGGTGGTTTTTTGCTTGCTTTTTTTTTTTTTAAGAAATGGCAAAAAAAGGAGCCACAGCTCACTGCAATTCAGTGGGAACTATTACATTTTCAACCATTCTAGTCAGAACATCAGAATAAGGTATTTTCATCCAGCCTTCATTTGAAACAAAAGACGTGGAGATTCCATGGCTTAGTTTTGTTCATATGCTCTACAGATATAACAATAACTCAAAAAATGCCATTTTTCTATCACAGAATTCCACTCCCCATCAAAGTGGTATCACTTAGGATTGAAGCATAATTACCTGATCTTAAGATCATATCATATTCTGTGGAATCTGAAACTGAAATGTAATAATTATCAGCTACACAAGCCAAAGACGTGAAGTGGAGAAAGAAAAATAGACAGGATAGGTATCAAATGACAGGTACATTGTTACCAAAAAGCTCCATTGCAACAAGATCAAAATCTTCCTGCCCAGAACTGAACAAGGGAACTGCTTGTTTACTACAGATTTCTTTTTGTTTCACTAGGGTTAATTTTTTAAGAGAAGCAACCATATCTTGTGGTGCCCAGAATGTATTCCAGAAGTAAGCTCGTAGCCCAGATTCTCCTTCACTGTGAAAGGAAAAAAAAATTCACTATAAATACAGTCTAATTACTATTTTGGTTTTCACTGGTCTGCATTTTCAGCTGGCACAGTTTCATAGCCAGCTGAACTTCTGTGCCCAATAGTTGCTGCTAAACATGGTGACAAAAAGCTCTCTTGTTTAACAACTATTTTTGCTGTATTTTTATACAGTAGAACTATTTTTGACATATGCAGCTTAACCAGCTACACACTGAGACTGAAAACCACACCTTGAAATCCTTCAATAGTTTTTATGAAATTGGATGTTATCATCCCTGCTGTATAATTATACACTTTTAGATCATATAACAGCTCCATACACATTGCAATTCATTTTTAAAATGGAAGCTAGCCCCATACAACAGCACAATTTTATGCTCATACTTTGACATATAATTTCACACAATTTTTGTTGAAATAAAGAATCCTTGAGCATAGACATACAAGTTATTACTTCAGTGATTCCACCACAATCCTTTTGAAATTACCTGTGCACTGACCATTCAGGGTTTTCAGAAACTACCAGGACTGTAATAACCTGCTGCTCAATTGGTTTACATTTCTTACCAGGAGCTCAAATTGTGTTTTGCCCCAAATCACACATTTAAGGATTTGTTTTCAGACATTAAAAGAGAACTTCATTTGAATGGACAAAACCAAAATAAGATCCTGCAAGTGCTGAATTGTTATTTCAATAATTAAAAGTACATTAATAGACAGCAAAACAACCCATAGACTCAGGAACAATTAATCAGACTTCATTTATCTCACCAATTCTACAGAGCAGGACAGAAGTCACACTATTAGCTTAGATCATATACTTCAATGCATTTCTCCATTTTAAATTCTCTTACAAAGATGTGCATTTTCTTCTAGATTGCAAATTTAAAATGCATTAAAGAAAAAGGGGAAAACACAGCTGAATAGCTCAAATTTCTACCATATGCTGACACAACACCTACCTGAAAGCAGCCACTACAGACTTCAAGTAGTATTTTCCCAAGAAGGAGGATTCATATGTTTCTGCCAACTATAATGTGATAGTAGTAAAAGAAAATGTAAAATTATTTTTCAGTGCCAGAATAACCTCTAATACTATAAAGTGCTTGTCTTTTCATTCTTTCCTCTTCCTCACTGCCCTCCCCCACATTAAAAGCACTGTCCATAATTTTCACAAAATCTATCAAATAAGGATCATAAATGTGCATTAAATACCACTAAAAATTTGCTTTTTCACATCACATTCAAGGCCATTGAGACAGTTCTTGATAATTAGCTGTGAAGAAAGTCTTTATGAATACATTTATATTTTTGTTTCAGTCTTTGAACTTCTAGTATCACCAACTTGTATTGGCTGTGCACAGAGCAGCTTTGAGACACCAGATTAGTTATTTTGAGAAATAGAAGCTAACAGAGAACAGCTTTGTCTTCAAAACTGCTGCCCACATGTACCTAAGAAACAGTACTGATCCCACAAATAGAAACTCATAAGAAGGGCAATAAAGCAAGCACTGTTGTGAGTGATAAGGAAAATTTAAAAAGTGAAGCATTGATTTGGAGGTAAAAGTAAAAAGAAAAAGGAAACTGTAGAAGGAAGAGAGTTTGAATAAAGTAAAATAAAACAAATCCCACTCTCATATTTCCTTCAAGACAAGTAATTTGTCCATAATCCTGAAACCTTATTACCTAGAAAATATTGACCTTACTCTAAGACACACAGCCCCATGGTCTAGCTGCATTTCTAAATCTGAAAACTGCCAAGGCTCTTCCTAGCTTTAAACTTATTATTTCCAAGGGAAATAAAAAATGGCTAACCCGAGTCCTCTCCTCATTCCCAACTGCTTCTGTACAAATACAAAATATTGCCCTACTTATGTGGAAACTTACATAATTTTGGATTGCCTTTGCTTGCAGGATGAACTTCTGTGATGTTGGATCATTGAGGTCATTTGTATAAGTCAAATTAGGAATTTCTACACTTCCACTGATATAAATAAAGGAAAATGCTGGAGTGAGAAAAAAAAAAAAAAAGAAAAAAATTAGCACACCTAATAACGTTACAGAGCAAGACACTTGCAGAAGTATGTGCTTATCCCTGGCATTTGCAGGTAATTAGCTCTTTAGAGAATCATGCAGTAATAACTAGAGCACTGAGTCAGTCCCACTGACAGAGTAATGCCCAGCAGGAAAAGAAAGGAAGGAGAATAAAGGCTTAGGCAGGCATTTCTACTAGGAAGACTTAATAGTTAAGCTTCCAATTTTTTTGCAGTACTCTCCTCCTGAAGAAGCATGGCTTTAATGGCTATGTGTTGACATTTGGGGAAGTACATAAACAATTTAGGTACCCATTCTGTTTTAAAAAAAAGTGAAGAGAAAATAAAGAAATAATTCCTATAGGTTCCTGCAAAAGATAACACTTAATACCAATAATGATGGTATTCATGAGCAGTGACAAAAAATAATTGCTGGGGAGCAACACTTACAGAGTGAGTAGTGCAGGAGTAGCACAAGTGCTGTCACTGTTAAAGAAACTGTAGGTAATATTCCTAGGAGACATCTCCTCCAGAAACACAACTTCACCCATTTGAAGAAACGATGCATCCTACCTTCTTGGTAGGATGGGCAGTCATAAACACACAGACTTTCCTAGAGAAAGACCATGGATGGCATCAGTTAGTAAGAACAAAAGAGCTGCTGTATCATATTTTGGTGTATTTACTCTCATAGTTTTAAAGAGATTAAAACTGAGATAAGATCTTTCATGTTATCAGCTAGGGCACACATGAAACCCTCACCTCCCTGGGCTATTTCCTTCTTGTATGCATTTCAAGCTGTGAAAGTGGGGTGGTGGTGGTGGGGAATTTTTATCACTTTAGTTAAAAGCACTTTATGAAGAACAGGGATATTGTAAGTGCAGGCAAATTTAACGGGAAGAAATGATGATGTTTGACTTAATTCAGAAGGCTGAATTTTTTTTATTGTAATTACGTTAAAATATATTAATATGTCATATAAAAGGAGGATATTAAAACTACATACTACTTTTTCTTACTCTAACACAACTCGTGACCCTCTCTTGAGAGGGTGGGTTGGATTGGGCATCAGGCTCAAGCAATCTTCACCAGAATCCAATCAAGCCAAGTGAACAATTGAATTGTTCACTCCAGGTGAACAATTCTCTAAACACATTCTACATAGGAAAAACAAGGAGCAGAAATAGAAATAGTTTTCTCTTTGATATTTCTCTGTGCATCTCTATGAAAAATCTTGAGGAGGAGAGAAATGTGCTTACCACAGAGGGGTCAGTGCAGACAGGAGTAGACAGAGATAATTTATTTTCTGGTTTCTACTACAAAGCTTAGCTGGTGGCTCTTACCTGCCCTGCAGCCCGTTCAGCATCTGGAGCTGGAATGCTGTACACAGAAATCCGGCCGGAGGGAAACGCCTGCGGCATGATGCCGTGACAAATGCCTTTTGACAAAATTTGCAACAACTCCCTAAGTGAACCCTGTTTCTTAAACAGAATAGCTGCTCTCCCCCCTGCACACACCGGGCTTCTCTTATTTCACCTTTACCACACTGCAGTCCAAGAAGGTGGGCAGGAAAATTATCATCGCTGTAACTCTTTGTTCACCTGAGTGGCTCAGTAGGATATGGATCCCATCATTTGAAACTAGATCACTTCTTTCAGAAATACAACAGCAGGGAAATAATCTCTGACACAATGCAAAGGATATGCAAAATTTACAGATAAAAGGTCCCAGGACAACATAAATGAGGCAAATTCTAATAAACACCCTGGGGAATTTATAGAAATATCTGTAACAGAGGAGAAGTGCTCAGTTCCACATATCACCTTAGTTTTCCAGCTTCAAGACCGTACCACAGAATAAATGTGGTAAGTAAATTGCAAACCAATTTATGTTCACATTTCCTGTTTGAAAGAAAAAGCAAGTTTAAGTCAGCAAACCATCAAGTTCAGCATATTCTGCATGCAACATAAGAAAATCAAGGATGTGTGTGGGGAAAGAACATATTTGTTACATGTTGAAAGAGAGAGAGGACAAAGAAGAGAATCTAGAAAAGCAAAAGGTGATGAAGTAATCTCAGCCCCAGAAAAATAATACAAAGGGAACAAACAAATCCGAACAGGTCACACAGAGATTGCAAAAGGGATTAACTGGAAGACAATCCTCACAGCTCAGAAATTCAAACTACAGCTGCAGACAGATGGCTTTGTTCAAATCCTCTGTTTTTCAACCTGTCTCTTTTACACATACAGAAACTGCTGACTGACACTTTGCCCCTTCCTTCATGGAAAAGAGAAAAAAAAAATCCACAGAAAAAGGCTTAGAGGAAACAAACCTATGATATTAAAATTATATCATGACCTTTTAGAAACACCAGTTTCATTTAATCAAGGACAAGATCATTGCAATAACACACATCACCATGTTTATTCATCTTGATAAGGTTACCTGAAGCTCAACAATTCAAATTCTTAGGTAGATGAACTTGAAAATGAAGAAATGAAAGCAGGAAATAAAAGTTAGTAGCTCCATATCATGCAGTTAATTAAAATGAAAGCAGGAGAAGGCGTAAGCATGCAACAAATCACATATAGCAGCAGAATTTCTGATCTTCAAAATTTAGGTCCCTATGGATTTGAAAGGATTGCATTCACTTTTTACAGGGTCTCCTCTCCCTTTCTCCCTTTCAGCAGGGAAAGCAGTATTTGCCAGAGTGCCAACAGCCCACTGCTACTTCTGTATTGGCTGCACACATCTCAGAAGAAATGATGAGCAAGCCTCAAGCTCTCTGTTTACACAATCAATTGTATCTTCAGTTTCCTAACAGGTGAGTGCACCTGCACTTAGTGGTGCCTAGAAAAATAAGTTTATTATTGCACCTCCCCCCATGTCTCCAGATATCTGTGTGGAACAACTATCACAAGGAACAGCCCCCTCCTTTTTCACCAAAGCTCAAAACACTGATATTTATTACCCCCATATGTGAATTCCAGAATCAGCAAGAGATTCCACAAAGAATGCAAAGAAATTCCACAACTGAACAGTTTCTCCAAATATTATTTTAATGAAGATGTCCAGGTCATGTTTTATTCCAAGAACACAATTTTCAAGTTACAAGACTGAAGGCACATATTTGTGTATCCATGCTGCAAAATTTGACACTCTTGTGTAGACACCTGGGAAATTTGGTCTTCCACATCCATAACCCCAGCTCACAATGCCAGTCAAAAACCATTTTCCATCTCCATTGCTTTGACATGACAGTGGTCCACCAGAATCACCCTAAAGATAATGCATTGAGTTATATATGTTTACAATATGAATTATGAAATCTGGGGAAAAACCCACAGAAGATATTTTGCATAATCCCAGTGATTATATTTTCATATTCAATAGTTCAAACAATTGATAGGGGTTTCTTTTTTCAAGTAGATGGCATTGCACAATTTTACCAAAGTTTGCTCTTTCACAAGAGAGAAGGTAATTCTCACTCTTTAAAGATGCTAATAAAGATATTACGTTGCATGGACTATATTTTAAATTCACTTTTTTTTTCCTAACTTCACACTTAAAGCTAAACCCCAAATCTGCTACTTAACATGTATATACATTCATAGGTTTCAAACTAAAACTCAAAAATAGTAAGCTTTTAAAAATATTTTATAATAAGATAAATACAATCAAGTATTTAATAATTGTATGACTTATTTCAAACTAAAGGTGAATGGAAACAGATGGAATCCCTTAATAGTTTTTCGTTGGTTTTTTTTTTTGGTTTGTTTTTTTTTTAAGAAGGAAAAAGAGCCTAAGGATTGTTCTCTAGTAAATACTAGTCAGCATATAATGTTTAGGGGCCCATAATGTCTTGGTAATTAGAGCAGTTAAAATGAAGTCATTTTAACTAAATGCAAATTTTCCATTTGGGGGAACCAAGCTGATACCTCCCTGTAAGGCTCTGCTGTACATACAGAATCTTTGAAACAGACACTCGGTGGCAAATTAACTTTACCAAAATATTGGGTGCAAGAAACAACTTCTAAAAGTAAAAGGTGCATTTGGCAAAATTCAGATGTTTTGCAAGAGAAGTGCCTTCTTTCTAGACAAATATTTTGTTAGAGCTAGAAAACTATTTTGCCTTCACTTTATAGGTTCTTGGGATATGCAGGTTGGAATAGATCTCTTCCAAGGTGCTCAGGTGCCACCCACTCCTCAAAGTAGGATTATATTGAATTGCCTAAAAAAAGGCCAAGAATTTAGAAGATTTTTTTCCTTCCATGACAAATAAGATTTCAGATTTTTAGAGAGTAAAATTTGCAAGTCTTTTCTTTTATTCCTGGGACAAAAATGGAACTTTTCACAGAACAAGAATACCACAATTTGATTTGCTCTAACAACTGCCAGACACAGAAACAAATCATTTGCCTCTACAAAAAAAAAGCCAAAATGATGTCTTTCCCTGGCTATATCTTGAGTAGCCATAAACAAACAAATTCTCCAGTTATTGAAAATGATACTTAATATCAATGGCCTCACTAACCTCTAAAAAACAGCTGGAGCATTATACTCCTTCAGCCTTTGAAGGCTCACTCATTTTTATGTAGATCAGTGAAATCTAGAATATCTTGAAGATTCCAGATCTCCATCATAAAAAAAATTGTTTTATTATTTCAGCAGTAAATGTACTACTGTTTTAGCAGTAAATGTGTATGGTTCATAAAAGTTCAATATAATATAATATGGCAATAAGATCTGTAATATTAAGTGTCATATAGATAGATACTGTGTATCTATGGGGTTTTACTACTATTTACCAGAAATAAATTCAGCACTTTACATTTATCTTTCAGCTCTTCCAGGTCAGAAAGATCTTACATTTGCAAATTTATACCTAATTGTCTGCATCTCATCACACAGTCCTGTATTTCCAAGTTGGAGGGGAGGGATCCTGAAAAGACACAAGCTAATTTCTCAGTTTTTTTCTTCCCCTGAGAGCCTATTATGATGAAAATTGCCTGATTTCAACTTGTTATTGGGACTTGCAATTTGGTTGGCTCTTGACCTGCCACTGAAATTTAGTGATGCTACTCATGCACATAAAGCAGCAGAACTCTGAAATCACCCACAGAAGATTTGCTGAAAGAAAATTCTCATATTGCTCTATTTCAAGACTGAAACATATTGACCACAAAGTGGTCTGCCAGTCAACTTTACACCTCCTCATGCAGCAATGAAAGCCCAGATAAGCTCTATGCCAAGTTTGCTGAGGTACATACTTTACACCCATCTCTTTTCCCAGATGATAGCCCAGCACAGAACATCCGAGCTGTGATAATCCCGTACGTGGAATGACACAGTGTCTGGTCAATAATTTCTACCTCTGCTTTCTGAAGAACTGCTGAACCTTCATTGTCTGGAAAACGAATTCAGAGCAGAATATTCAGAAAATATCCACAGACACTTTAGACCATTGCGTTATTCCAGATTCCAAAAAACTAACTGCAACAGAGCAGGAAGCCTCTTCCAACTATCAGGCAATTGTGTGATTTGATCTGGGTCCTTCAGCCACCCCAAACACAATCACTAGGCTTGGCCAAAATCACTAAGATTAATTAATCACTTGGCATAATCACTAGGATTGGCCAAAAAGTTTTTTCTTTTTTTTTTCCCCCAAAACATCTCAAGACTTCTTAATTTGCTCTCTTTTTATTTCAAAAAGGAAACGGAATTTTACAAATATATTTAGATCATCACATGATAGATTTGCAGTGAGGGCAGCATATCTGAAGAAGCCAAATTCAAGATTATGAGTCAATTTCAGAATGTGAATTCTCACAGCATAAAGAACCAATTTCCACATTTGCTTCTTTCTGTCTGTAAGATTTGGTGAAACACCTCTTTTTCTTAAGATATATATTTTATTAATAACCAAACTAACCTAAAGTTTCTCCTCCTTTCAATACAGCAGGCCCAATCTCATCACCAGGTGATCCTTTCAAAATCTGGTTATAGCCAAAAACCCCTCACCCACATATTCAAATATGCCAGCACAGGTTTAAATAATGAAACTTTATTTTAGGATTTGATGAAGCTAGTATGTAATAAAGTATATTTTGACATTACAAGATTGATTTGGCATTTGTATTATAGAAGCTGATGAAGGGACTAGGGGGAAACAGGAAAAAAATATGCCTCCCTTTTTTTTAAGTCATTACATTTACCTTTCAAGTAACCAGCTTTTTAATTTTACACATGATTAACCAGCAGCCCAAAGAGAGAAACCCCACCATGTTTCCCACAGCTCCAAGGGGAACAGAGGGGAAAGACAACACTGTGATATTTGGGGGTAAGTGTAGCTCCCTACACTAGCAGAATAATATGGAAGAAATTCAGATCCATGGGATCAGCAGCCAAATTTCCTGAGTATATGAAGGTACATGCATATTGTAAATGCAGGTGAACCCAATGGGAAGAAATTACCATGTCTGACTCAATTCAGAAGGCTGAATGATTTCTTTATTATTACTATGCTAAAATATATTAATATACTATATAAAAAGGAAGATACTAAAACTACATACTACTTTCTCTGACTCTAACACAACTCATGACCCTCTCTGAGAGCCCAGCCCCAGTGGGTTGGATTGGCCACCAGGCTCAAACAATCCTCACCAGAATCCAACCAAGCACTCACTCCAGGTAGACAATTCTCCAAACACATTCCACATAGGAAAAACAAGGAGCAGAAATAGAAATTGTTTTCTCTTTCATTTCTCTCTGTGCACCTCTATGAAAAATCCTGAGAGTGAGAGAACTGTGCTTGCCACACATGCACACTCCCCCTCTCCAGCTGTGAAGGCTCCTGGGAACAAAATCAGCTCAATGCAAGGGATAAAACTCACCTGCTTCCTGCTTTTGGCCCCAACCTGTTATCCAGCACTTGTCCCCGCTGCGGGCTCTGTGGGAAGAGGGTGGCAGGCAGATGGGCTGGATGAGGTGGCCCATGGTGTCCGGCCAGGGCGCGCTCAGCTGCAGCAGCGCGATGTCGTAGTCGTAGTTCCTGCTGTTGTAGAACTCGTGCACCACGATCCGCCGCACCGCGGACACCAACGTGGCACGGCCCTGCCTCTGCATGCCCAGGTGGGCACGCCACGCTCTGGGGTCAGCCAGCCTGGGTGGGAGCAAACAAAGGGTTGTGTCTTGAAAAAGTACCTCAAAACACCCATTGACAGCAGGGCTGGGAAAGCAGAGACAGCACCTCCATGCAGGTCTAACTCTGGAAGCTGAAGGCACTTGTGGGTTCTGGCCGTGTTTGGGACAGATATAGAGGGAACACTGCTTACTTGCTCCCTTGAAAGCAGTGGGCTGCAGACACAAGCCATTCTTTCGATATCACTGATGCTCCACAGTAAGCAGCTCCCACAAAATGAAGGCTGACCTGCCAGGGCCATTCACCTTCCTCAGTGTTTGAGCCACCCACAATCCGAGAGATGAGGTTGTTGATCTTGCTACTGCCACAACCTGCAAAAAATATTTCGGGTTGTAATCCCCATCTCCAGTACTGTCCTTTTATGAGGGGGCTTCCCACGTAAGGCATGAAAGAATCTTGCACTTTGAAATATTTTGAAATCTATTTAATTCCCTGGCTATAATCACAAAACTTCTCTCTTTGGCTACTCTATCAATTAAATCAGAGATGACTCAGTAAAATTTCCCATCCGGTGCCTTTTTATGAAGTCCCTTTTCTAGCTCTGATACAGAAATTAGCCTCTAAATACTTCTTGTGTCAGAAATGTCAAAGGATCCATTGATTTAATAAGCATCACAATGAATATATAAAAATAGGCAAACCATTATCTCTTTTTGATACTGCCAACCCTGACCTGAAAGGTTACCATCAACAAAGAAGTTCAATGTCATCAGGACTCTTACTTCTTGCCAAAACAGTGGGAATGATACAAGAAAAATGTATTGTGGAGATTTATTTGACAAACAAGGTGGTACAATCATTATTTTGTATGGAAATAACTGACTGACAATGTATATTGCTAACAGGTGAAGTAGTCATGTCTCGTCAGCACAAAAATCTGAACTCTTAATTTGAAAAGCAAAAAAGAAAGATGTTTCTATAGAGCCTCCTGTCCATCCCTACTGCTTGCACATAAAGTTTCTGCTCAGGAGTTTTAGTCCCACACTCCCACACATAGATGTTAATATTTCTGGACCCTTTCCTGAACACATCCAGAAAGTCGAATGCAGCTTTAACATTTCCAAATAAAAATAGGCATATGGCTAGTCTCTTAAGACATCCTACTGGATCCAAGGCAAGTGCTGACAGATTTGACAAACAGGCAGCATGCCAGAGACAGATGAGAGCCAGGCAAAATCCTAAAATGGTTTGGTTTGGAAAGGGAGTTTAAAGATCATCTAGTTGCAACCCACCCTGCCATGGGCAGGGACAGTTTCCCCTTAAACCAGATTGCTCAGGGTTCTACCCAGCCTGGCCTTGAACATTTCCAGGGATGAGGCATTGACAGCTTCTCTGGGCAACCTCTGCCAGGGCCTCACCACCCTCACAGTGGAGAATTTCTTCCTTATATCGAATTTAAATCTATCAGTTTTTATTATAAAGCCATTCCTCCTTGTTCTATCATTACATGCCCTTGTGAAAAGTTCTTCTCCAGTTCTCCTGTAGGTCCCTTTAGGTACTGGAAGGTGCTAAGAGCCTTATTCCTAAAGCTGTCACTTGTCCAGGCTAAACAACCCCAGCTGTCTCAGCCTGTCTTCACAGGAGAGGTGCTCCAGCCCACAGATATCTTCAGGAACCTCCTTTGGACTTGTTCCAACACATCCACGTTATGTAATATACTTGAGACCATTCAGTTTAAGCAACTAACCCTAACTTCACTTTTATTGCTGCTGCATTGACAATCATCTATTTGCTTTACATCAAAACAAACTGAAAAGGTTGTACAGAGATTACTCTAGGAAGATTTAAGGCTAGACCCCAACTTGATACTATGAAGTATTGGGGGTCTTCACCATCTGGAAGAGTCAGAGAAGTGGAAAGTTTGTGATTTTTTTTCTCACTGCAGCTGTATCACTCCTGAAGTCCAAATATGGTTTGACTTCAATGAAGACCCTGGCTGCAGACAACAAAGTTGCTGCCTTCCCAGCTAACTAAATTCACTCTGTAATTAACCTTGCTGCCCTACTCCTCAGCACAGCTGCAGTAAGCAATACAGCTTTCTAAGGCTCCCATAACTGTAAGCCCACCCTCCCACAGAAACCTGGCAAGTTCTGCAACCAGATCAGAGGTAAACTGATAGCTGATCATTACCCAGCTATCACAGAAAGAATGCAATAAAAATTCAGTAGCTGCAGCCCAACTTGTACCCACTCCAAAACAGGAAGAAATAAAGGTCTTTATTGTGCAAAAAAGTTCAAAGTTCAGAAAGATGAATATTTGAGAGGAACTTACTGCAGCTGCTTTCATCACTTCCATCAACACAGTCCACAGTCCCATCACACCTTGCATATTGTTTCCTAATGCAAATGTTATTCCTGCACTTGAATGTGTGGTTGGTGCAGGGAATACCTGAAATAGTTGTGAGGAAAAAAAACCCAAAACAACCATTGGCTCAGCTTAACACATGAAGACATGTCTGAACAGATAGAAGATGTACATGTATTAGTAGATAGGAAGTAATATGACAAAAAAAGCACTTAGGTGAGGATGGCTTAACCTCTAAACAGAATGAACTATTCAAATAGAAATGCATCTGTACTTGGGTGTGTATTTACCTGGCCAAGTCCCAATAAAGATTTCTTCCCATCCTTTCCCACAGCACTAACACACAGAGATACAATAGTGAAAATTAGATGTAGAGTGTAAGGATAGCAAGAAAAAACATCCAGTATTCTGGAAAGGAGCTCTTCTTTGTATTTCAGTATTAAATATGAAGTGAAAGATTGCAGTGAAAACAGTCTTATTAACTGTATCCAGTAAAACAGCAACCCCCAAACCTCAGCATTTTACTGTTTCCCTGTGGCTTGCAATAAATGCACTCAAACCCAATCCATATTTCTTGTCAATGCACAGAAGTATCCTGTAATCATTTACACAGACTGTCTTGTCAGAGGGGTCAAAAAAGTTTTTTTTTAAAAAGTCACTTGCAGCACTTTTCTGTTGTGCACCCTTTCATAAGTCCCTTTCATATGTCACAGCATCTATTTAGTCTAAAAAGTTTGAGAAAGTTCTGATTCAAAGCTTTCATTTGGCTAGTGCTAAATTTAAGGCTTTTGCTAACCTTATACCCCTGAAAACTACTACAGAGAAACCATCATTTTAATAGTTATTTTACAGATGGTAAAACGGGTCCAGGAATTAATTTGCACAGATTATGCTGTAAAGAGATAAAATCTCAGATTCAGCTTTAAATCCCTAGATCCCTATCATGTATCTTAATTCTTCTGCCAGTATTTTGCAAAAACAGATGTTCATGAGCTTATTAAAAAGAAATAGTTTAAAAACTGTAATGGTTTTTTTTCTAAGTGTATCAGAAGAATTGAAAGGAATGAGATAGCCTAAGTGAGATTTGACAGTGCCTCTTAACCTTCTGAATGCAGCATCCAGAATTCAAGTCAGGAATAGATAGATGACAAAAGAGAGGAAAAAAGTTATTCAGGAGAGCAGCCTTACTGTGGGTGCAGTTCTGCTCATCTTTTCCATTCTCACAATCACTCACTCCATTGCAGGCGAGCAAGTTGTCCTGTATTGCAAAGCTGGAGTTACAGTTCCACTCACGGACAACTTTAAAAATATAAGCCAAATCAGGTACAGAAACATTCCTGTAAATGCTAACACATCCCCTTCTGACTATGTCTGGATACAACATTCATTCCTTCAAGGATGGGCAATACATTCCAATACAAGGATGGGCATCAGTGCCACTTTACACATGGACAAACTAGAGCACAGAGGAGCTCAGTGAGCACCCCAGGTGGGGATGCTTAGTATCACTCTCCCCTACTCTGTGAACCCCTCCTTTGTCATTTCCCCACAAAAACAAAATAACTCGCCTCAAAATGGGACAGAACTTCATTAATAATTGCCAGCTTTTATCACATACTTAAATATATCCACATATATGCACACATCTAAATTTCTTTCTTATGTTCTCCAGTGCTGTACCTTCTTTATTCTTGGTTTTGTCCCTTGCCAATTAACTATGAATGAAGCATTCCAGAGACTGACATATAGTCTGTACCCAGATGTACAAAGGAATCTGAAAGCATCTTTTGTTATTCCCATTAAAAAATTTCACCTTGTTACAGCTGCCTTCTAGGATTAGAGAATACATTCACTGTGTTTTCCAGTCAGGATCTCTAATAAGTGAATACAAACCACAAGAGAGTTCATCACTTTCGTCGAAGCAGTTGTTTATGCCATCACAGCGCTGCATCTGCTGGATGCATAAGCCCGTAGAACACTTGAAATGTCCAGGTGGACATGCTGCAGGTTAAAAAGGAAAAAACAAAACAAAACAAACAAGCAACCAAACCTCAAAATTTCCTTTTCACAAATATTGCCAGCTTGTTTCAATTTACAGTCACTAAGCTGCTCCAAGGAATGATAACACTGATCTGAATTTAATAGTCTGTATACATTGCCAGCACTTAAATTGAATTCAAATGGGAATTAAAGAAGAGGAAAAAATGTCTCTAAATTTCTAATTCAGCTGTTCCTGGAATATGTACCACAGGCTCTCTGGGGCTGGAACAAATAAGCCAGTGTTTCATGGTGCAATACAAGACAGCTTAGAAGACCATCTTTATTTTAAAGAACAATCTCACTTCCAATAACCAAAATTTGCAGCACTTTGCAATTTTGGTAAATAACCTGCATTGAGGTGGTGCATGAACTACATAATTCTGCCTTATAAATGAAAATAATAAAATTTCTCCTCTTTTTACATACTCTACCTATATACACTGGATAAAGCATCCCTAATGTGACAAGTAACTATGTCTAGAAACCACTGCTTCTCCACTACCTTAGAAAGAATATATAAGACTAACACAGGGGAAAAAGTACCAGTAAACAAGTTGTATTTTTCAGAACTGGAAAAAACTCAGGGTCTCAGAGTTTATTAATGTTTTGAGCTGTTTTTTCAGCTCAGATTTCAGATTTGCACACACTATATATAAATACATGGAAACACTGAAATAAGCAGGTGGTTATTTGGTACTCTTTCCATTACCTGTGAGCCTTATAGTAATAGAAACATTGCAAACAAAAACCTGGGGGTTAAAACAAACAGGAACAGCAGACTTCAACTGACTGCACCACGGTCGTAGCCACACAGGAAGCTTTGAGGACTGTGCAGAAGAGAACAGCGTGCATGCAGGAAAGCAGAGCATGCTGCACAAACCTCAGATGCACAGCCTAGAAAAGGTTCTTTGTTTGTAACTCATACCACTTAGTGAGAGTAGAAAAGAAAATTAAAGCTAATTTCCTGCATAAACTTAATTAAGTCCTACTGGACCCAAAAAACTTCACAGATGTGAAATGCAAAGAAGGGTTGACAGAGATGAAATGCATCTTACGCTGGCTGATGTCAAAGCTGCCGTACTCCACCAGCAGGGGCTTCTCGGAGACCTTGGAGCTGCACTGCAGCTCCACACTGGCAGCAGAACTGGTGATGTGGAACACTGTTTGGTGATCAATGTAGTAACCACAGTACCTGAAAGTGTCCAGGAAAGTTCTAGAGCAGCCTTATATACAGTTTAAATGTCAACACTGCTGAAATTCACAAATACACTCGGCTGCCATACTTTAATTGAGAACCAAAACCAAAAATATTTCTCAGTAGGTACCAGCCTTCACCCACCGTTAACATTGTGGAAATTTACTTCTGAATGTCACACCTTCAAATAAATCGTCCTACACATCTACTTTAAGTTGCTATTTTGGCCAAGCGGTTCCTTGGACTTCTGCCTAGGTGCAACTTGATTCAGAGAAACCTAAATGCTTTCTGATGCCAGCAAACGTTTAATTCATCCATTGTTAATGAATTTCTTATGTTCCTTTCGTCATATATGCCAGTCTCTACCAGGGGGTTGGGGGTGGGCAACAAAAACCATAGATTAAAAAAAAGCAAAGTAGAAAAAACAAACCTCAAAGCAAAAAAACCAAACAAACAAACAAAAAAAAACCCCCACAACAACACAAAGCCTCTTTGACAAGGGAAAGGTTGCTGGATCATGATTTTAAAAATGGAGACAGTTTTAAATGCAGTAAATCAGTGAACATCAACAGTACAGGTTGTTCTAGAAGTGGAAATAAATACTCTCTCCTCTGCTCAACAAAAATGCCTCAAAAATGCAACACTTAAAAGAAAAACATCTGGCTTTAATATTCCAGTCAAAATCAAAGTATATATTAATCTTTAGATTTAAGAGCACAAGTGGCTGTATTGATTTTTAGCAGACTTGGCACACATACTTGTTTGACAGCAATACAAGATCACTCACTGACAACAAAATGAACACAAAGAACAGAAAAAAAACAAAAAAAAAGGATTGTTGTATTGTTAAATGGAGCAGTGGACTATCAGCCAGAAGTAAATATTTCCCTTGTGTATTTTTCTTCATCAAGCATTGCACCAGGGCTACTCTTCATGTCAATGAATGGAGAAAAATTGGTCAGTAATTTCCACGTGAACAGATGTTGCCTCAGCGTCCTGAGCATCCCAGTGAGGTCTTCCAAAGGGAATGGACACACTCATTCATATGTTTGCATGTACGTCCTATTTCACTGTACTAAAATCAACCATCCCGTTAACAGATCTAGGAGATTCTGTTCCAGCAATGGGAAAAATAAAGGATGAAAACAATCTAAAAAAGAAAGACTTCTCTTTGACATCTTGAAAGCAGATGCAAAAATCTGAGTTAATTTTACAGTTTCTTACTATAGGAAAATTAATTGTAAAAGTAGTCCCAAACAAAGAAGCAAGAAAACAAACCCTCAAAACAAAACAAAAAAAATCCAAAAAACCAAAACAAAATCTAAAAACAAACTCACCAAAAAAAAAAAAAAAGGAACAACAACAAACACAAAACCAAAAAAACCTCCAAGAAAAAAAAAACCAACTGCTGTCTTGGGCTACAATGTAAGGTGTAACCAAAAGTAAGTATTTCTACTACCATCCACATGAGCTGTTAAAATGAGAGGAGCAGTGTTTCTTTACCTTCTCCATAACTCAGCCCTGATAACTCCCTCGGGGGAAGCAGTCTCCACTCTGAGGGGACCATCGCTGCTAATGGACCATCAAGAACTCTCCAGAACGACTCACAGAATTACATTATCCCATTTTGGAATTCCCTGCCCTGGGGGATGTACCAAGCAGTCCCACCTGTATATAATTTGGGGTTATATATAATATATAATTTATATAATATATATATAAATTTGGGGCTTGAGGTACCACAATACCACCACTTGATAACCAGAGGAGACCTTTTCACAGGATCACTGCTTCAACAAGGCTGTAGCCATCCTCCAGTGGGACTGCAGCCACCATTTAATCAGACTGCTACTGCCACCCTGACCAACAGGGTGCCAGGTCATATTCTGCCTTTCTCTGTTTCAGCCAGTGTTTCTGTACTATTGCCTTTATTGTCATTTTCCTATGAAATTATAGCTCTGACTTGGAAGCTTTTGCAAAATATTTGTGTGGAGTTAATTCCTCCTGCTGGTTTGCCTTCAAACCAGTGCAGCCACCAAATCTATCAGTGTTGAGTGCAGACTTCCTACAACAGGAAGTCCAATTGTCACTTAATTTAGTGTTCATCACCAACTCTCCCAACCTAAAACAGCCCGTCAAAGTGCACAGCAAAATGCAGTTTACCAATCTGATTCCCTTCAATTAGCTCTCAGACATTGTCTACATTTCCTCTTCTGTCAATGACTTACCCAGTCTTCCTCCCAACAAACCCTAGCAATGTAAAAAAACCCCAAACTAATAAAAAACCACCAAAAAAAGTTGAAGTCTGCATTGACCCTTTCTCAGACAAATAAAACAAACTCATCTCACCAAAAGCAGAGGAAATTACTGCCCATCTGTAGAAAAGCTGTAGCAGGTACACAGGGAGAAATACCATATGCTCATGGGATTTGTAAAACAAAGCTACAGGCCCTCAGGAGCCTTTTGCTGGTGTTTTACTGGTCATATATCCAGGTCCAGGGCAGATGGAAACTGCAAAGCACCATCTGTAACTCTGTGCCATTGCTCCAGAGAGAAAGTGATTAAGGGGATCCTCTCCTCCCATATGTTGAAGTGGGTAGGATGGTTTTTCAGAGGATGAACAGATACATGCATGCTGTAGCAGAAACAATGGGATATTACACTATTTTTAAGACAAATAAAGCACCTCTGTGTTCACATAAACCACTAGTGGTCTGCTCATAGGACATTCATTGGTATTCCTGCCTCTGGAAGTTCTTCAGCTGTAATTTCTTTGACAAGGCAGTGAAGCATTGTATATCCACTGGAAGAAAGACAGGGAAGAACTCCATGGTTGTGTTCAGTGTCTCTGGTTAGAGAAAGCTCCCTAAAGGTCTGACAGAACCTTATCTGAACCCCCTGCTTAGTTGCAGTGTTTACTGCTATCAGGATCCCAAAGGTTCTTCAACCATTTTTAACCTAAGATAACAGAATAAACATCCCATAGGCTTCAACTGCAAGAAGTTGAAAAATGGGGGTCCCCTGCCTGCACCCCCCACCCCATTTCATTAAAAATTAAAATTTGGAAAACTAAAAAATAAAATAAAACATCATCATGTTTCATGCTTGAAGTATCTTTTTTCCAGTCCAAAAGTAAATATAAAACAAAACAAAAAAAACCCAGAAGTTCAAAAGCCTTATTTTCAATGAAAAACACATTCTTTTAAAGGAAGGCTTATCTTTGCTACTATAGCCAGCAACTTGCAACAGAGAGCAGGAGCATGTGCTCTTGTGCAGTATTTCAAAAGTAACCCTGAGTACACTTTGAAGAATCATACCACGGACATTTGATTCTGTGGAATGCATAATGAACAGGTTTGTCAAAAAGCTGCTCATATTCTTTCAGGATTCTCTGTGAGAGAATTCCTCAGTATGATCCTATTATAATTTTTTTCCTCCAGATTTTGCACTTGTTTTTTATGTCAGCTGTCCCAAATATCACAAGTCTTTCAATTTCTGTCTTAAAAAGACCACCAAAAATACCCACACAAACACACTACGTGTGGTGTGCTTTGACTGGTGTTTTTATGCACGCCTCTAGTCCAGCAACCAATTCCCATCAAGGCACAGTTGTAGGAGATGCAAACTGAATTTTCACTCTATAAATACAACAACTCTATTGAAGAACAGATGAAGATTTTCCTTCTCTCTGCAATTCTTTCAGTTGTACGCTTAAGGGATTAATTCACTTAGTTCCAGCAGTGAGTCCAGAAACTCAGTTTCAAGACTAATCTTACTGGTGTTTCCATTTGAATGAAGTTTTAGGGAAAAAAAAAATGGGATGTTTTAAATGTAGCCTTGCCTCATCAGCCATCATTCTGGAGATGACTTCAAAACTGAGGAAAGCATGGACAGACAATATGCTGGGAAAGCAGTGGTATCTTAATTTTAAAAAAGCAGCAATATTTTAATAAAAAGTACTTCAGAAACAGAGTGGTTTCTTGAAAGCCACTTTGTGCATTTTCTCTTTCAAGAGACAGTGACTGGAATGAGGAAGCAGTTACAGTTCTATGACCAATCATGTCATTGCAATGGCTTTCACCAAGAAGTTAATTAGATTCACAGTCCTCCTGAGCACGAATAGAATTAAGTCACGCTTAAAAGGGCTTTAAACAGACCTTGTATAATGGCCCCAGAAAACACAGAATTATTTTAGGGTTCATAGGACATCAATCTTCATCCAACTCTTTCCATTTCTCTCTCTCCAGAGAGTACCAAAGACTCTTGTCTTCATCTTTCTGGTACTTTTTAGTAGAATATACACACACACACATATTTTATAAGGATTGTTACATCAATGAAAGAATGGTAGGACACCCCAGTGAATTACTTCTGTCCTTGTGGAAGCTTTCTGAGTGAGCTGCAGTAGTAATGGGATGGTTTATTTTGATACCATTACATTAATAATTCATGCAGAGTACTTACATGCGTTCATTAATTTTCCACCATCCTCGCTCACAGCCTTTAATATTCTTCTCACTAATGGTGTAGTTATGGAACTTCAGAGCTATACCAAGGCTCTTCTGTGGAGTCTGTTGTGAGCAAGAAAGACAGTGCAAGCAGTCTTCTTTTTCCTTTTGTGGGCACAGAATACAAAAGTCTATAAACATATCTCAGGAATTACAGAGCTTGGCACTGCCACAAACCTTGGGAGCTGTGCTGGCTTCAAACGCATCCAAATGTGTAGGGACACAGAACCCCAGAAGATTTTTAGAGTTAAGATACTGCCTGGAATATTTGTGTCACCTTTGTAATGCCAGGAGTTACTTCTACCACATTATCATAGTCTTCTGCTAGCACCTGCTCAGCCATGCATCCTTTGGTATTTTAGAAAACATTTCTAAACCCAGCAAAATCACGAGTGTTCATACTTAATTGGAAACTTCTTCCGTAAAAGGAGCAGAACATTTTTTGCAAGGCAAGGCAGGGTTCATTTAAAAATAAAGGCTGATTCAGGGCAAAAAAACAGAAATGAAAAGTTTTCTCCCTCTCTCTTACAGAAAATATAACTTGGGAAATGAGCAAAGTTTCAATATTGCAGGAAGATACAATATTGAAAATAAAACTGGTTTGAGCAATGAACTTTTCTATAGAAGTCCAGAGTGAACTGAAGACCAGCTCCCCAAAAATTGCCTTGTCATTCTAGAAGGGGAAAAGGCCACAGGTTATGGCTAGCTGGACTTAATTTATATTGCTGTGATTCATTGTCACTAGTTTAACAAGTCATGAGTACCATAAGCAGAAAGATGGATAAAAAGTGGATCTTATAATATCCATGGCTACATTCCATAGAGAGGAAAACACTGAAGACCAAACCCTAAGTCAGAGACCTTATTTCAGCAGCACTAATAAGTAAACACTCAAGTCAGAGAAAACAGAAGTACTTTAAACAATGTCAACTTTCAACAACTTGCTTTCAGGATGAAAAGATGCAGAAAAAGGATACCAAATTAGAAAAAAAACAGCACAGGATTGTGCTTATAGGATAGACCATCTGAAGACAAAGTATATGTATTAGGCATATGAAAAGATACCAGAGAAGTGGCAATAATATCTAAGTTAGTTTTTTTATACATACTTTTCATCCAGATTTATGTGGATGGGAAGAGAGGACTTAAAAACAGTCAAGTCTTACATTGCCTGCCATGAAGTAATTCTGCAGGCTAAAGATCAAAACATATCTTAACTCTTCACCTTTGTAATAGGACAGCTTGGGTACTATGTTCTCTTCCTTAAAAACGAGTGCACAGAAAGAGAACAAACTGATACAAAACACCTGAGCACAGCCAGCTATTCAACAATGCCATTTCTATAAACATCTGTGAGGATTCAGGTTACTGCCAGCTCAATCATTTCTGCCTTACTTAAGCTCTATGTGCCCAAAACACACAACAGTGCCTAAGAGAGAAAAAAATCTGCTACCTGGAAATTCCATGCACACAGGCATTTTGGAGGATAATAGCTTGGATAATACGGACTTGTGATTCTCCCTTCATAGCCAGTTTCCTCTTTTGTCACTATTGCTTTTCCACACTCTAGGGGAAAGAAAAGAAAAAAAAGGCAACATTTGGCAAACCTTCATATACTTTTTGTAAAGCTATTCAGTGGGCAAAGGTGTCCAAATTTATCAGAACTCTGTCACTGCAAAGCTGGGCAGGTCAGGAATTATATTTAGCTGGATTCAAGTTGTAGAAAGAGACCCTTCCCAGTGATGCACACAGAAGACAAGGGATATAAAGATCCAGGGATGAGTGCTGGTCTCTGCAGGACCAGAACACACTGTAAAGTTTATCTATGTTATTTCACCAAAGACAGTTTTGCAAACAAGAATATCAATACATCTTCACTGCACTACTATACAAGGACCTCTAATCTTAGAATGCAGCCAGTTAGAACTGAAATGGACAACAAACTAAACTAATCAGCCTCCTAGAAGCCAAAAATTTCTTGGATAACAGCTCAATGGACTTAAAGAATTCATTAAAGACAAACTCTGCAGAAAACAAAGAAAACCCAGACTTGAACTTAAAGAAAACAAACCAACCAACTCACAAAGAATAGAACTTCAAGTTAATTATTATGGAGAATTTATCACATGCTTTCATGATGGCATATTAATACTTAATTACATGAGAAGTATGCAGCATCTTTTTGAGAAACTTGAATTTCCTTGCACTGAGTTGTGCAAGATCTTCCTCCTTGTGCCACTAGCATGACATCCCTTGCACTATTTGTTATTATGATCTCACCATTTCTCAAAGATTAAAGCAATGAAGTCATGAACTTGCTGCACAAACGTTATGGACTCTTATGCGCTCCTGAGGAGGCAGGGACCGATAGCAAATGCAGACAAAGCAACTGAACCTTTATCTTCTGAAAGCGGTTTTTAGGGCTGACATCCTCACACTTTTAACATGATTCCAGAGTCCCAAGGACCACTGCTACGGCTGGAATAACAGCCCCATCTACTGGCACTCCTTTGAAAGGGAAAAAAGGGCTTTTCAGCCTTTGCTGAAAGGGCTGCTTTCAGCCTTTTGCCTTCACTCTGCACAGCCAGTCTGATGAGACCACATTGCTCAACAGGAGTAATGCAGAGGAGATGAAAAAAGAAGAAACTCAGATACAGGAATCATTTTTTCCATAGTCAGAAACATGATAGACACTTCAGGATCTCAGAAGAAACAATGTCATAAACACACTTGCAAACACAGAACAAACCTACTTTCTTGTGTAATGACCTCAAAATAGCCATGGAATTCCTTTTGCTCCTTTACTTGTGCTGCCTTAAATATTACCAGCATGAGATTATTTGTGGACACAAGTGACACCAATGAATCAGCTGGTTCACAGGCTCTGAGGGGAAAGAAAGAAGAGCAAATACATAAGCAATCTCTTAAAAAGCAAAAAGCTTAACACATTACTCTGACTCTATGCATAAATTTTCCACTGGTTCACATTTTATCTGGTTCAAATTCCAGTCAAATCTCCATGCTCTTTAGCAAAAAAGTACCTCTTACAAGGCTAGTTAGAAACTCAGTACTGGATTTTTTTTCTTACAAAAATGAACAAAATTGCATGAAAATGAATATGGAATGTTTCACTCTATGAGCTAATGACTTTCAGCCTTCACTCCCAGTAAAAATGAATGAAGGCAAAATTAACAAAAAAGCTGGAAGAAAGAGAAATATTATTTTATTAGACTAACAGTTTTATCTTCTTGCTGGGGAGTGGGAAAGACAAGAAAGTTATTTTTCAAGTCAGAAATTAAGAACCTGAGCCAACCAAGTAGTCACATAAAAAAAAAATTACTTTCCATATGCATTACCTAACAGACATCTTCAGTCCTCTACAGATACTAACATGTAAGTGAACACCATCCAAGTCAACTGGAGATACAGATTAGTAAAGGACAGCTCTCAAAAAGGACTGGAAAGCCTTTCTGTCTGACTCTGGTTTTGAGGCTTATACACAGACTGAAATGCCAGAGAAAAGTGTTTCAGGGGTGGAAACACTGAGCTTTTTCTACTTCATGGAGGTGTTCTTGTTTCCTTTTGATTTACCTATGGAGTACCTATGGAGAATCCTATGGAATTAATTATGCGGGATTTTAAAGAAAAAAAATCCCTAAACTAACATAATGGATCATTAAAGAGAGGGAAGAAAAAGAAAAAATGTAATAGTCCACATCCCTCAACCCATCACAGCTTCAAGTCTAGATTTTTATCACCCTCTAAACAAATAGAGCAGATTAAAAAAAGCACTGAATTAGTGAGTGAGTGCCAGTAAGTGAAAATCACAAGACTCAGTTTCAGAACTTCAGTCTTTATCTGAAAAGCGCTAATCTTAATACAGAATAGCTTGCTTAAGGGAGGAAATTTTAACATTCTCTTTCAGTCAGCATCTGTTTCCTGTTAAGAAACAGAAAATTTTGCCCAGTAATGTGTGAATTTTTCATAGTTCTGTAGCTAGGTGAAGATGTACTCTAGTTTAAAAAAATAGAGAAAAAAATTGAAGAATTTTTTTCCTTTTATTAGCAAGATAACTTATCCAAGACATTTTAATTTGTCAGGTGTTTTGTGAGTAATACATGAAGATCAGAGCAATTTTAACAAAACCAAACTATCCAAAAAAAGGAAGATGACAGATCTTCAGAAGGTTGTCAATAAATTTGTAATAGAAATTGATACTCACCGGTAGAGGATTTTATCTTTGATTGGCATCAGAGAGTCATAAATGGTGAGCGAGTCAGTGATGCAGTTATCTGCTTCAATTTGAAGGGATACTATGGAAAGGCGGACAACGTGGCCCACAGATGCAATAAGCTTAAAATAGCAGATTGTTCCCTCTGAGGTAGCTTGAGTATCCAGAGGAAAGTGCTCATGTAGTTGGTCAGCATAGAGATCATACATGCAATTTGTTCCTGTGAAAATGTCACATTTTCAACGCTGGATGCAATTGCTCCAAAACTCCTAAATCCACATGGCATTAAAACAAAAGATCCTAAAGTTTGTGTTAAACTAAAGCAAAATATGAAGGCATATCTAACTTGGAAAACAAATAATAGAATTATAGAGTGGTTTGGGTTGTAAGAGATCATTTAATTCCAAACACTCTGCTATGACGGGGATAGTTTCCACTGGACCAGGTTGCCCAGACTCCCACCCAACCCAGCCTCAGACACTTCCAAAAGACATCTACAGCTTTTCTGGGCAACCACCCTTACAGTAAAGAAGTTCCTGTAAAGTTTTTCCTACCCTAAACCCAAACCTACACCTTTTTCAGGTTAAAGTTATTCCCCTTTGACCCTGTGAAGCCTCCCTTTCTGGCTGCATCACTGTTTTCATCTTAGTTACAACTCGGTGGTCCAAGAACAGCCTATTTATAAAAAGTACAGAGCATGGCCAACAGTGCTGTAATTCAGTTCTTGCAAGGTATTTGCACCAAGGTAGTGCCATTTTGTACAATTTGCAGTTAAAGTTCTGCAGAGTCTCTAGAGGATAAATTACTTAATTCTTCACTGGGACATACTAATCTACTTTCGAAGCATAAATATACTGCTTGCCTCTATGGACATTAGGATATTTAAAATACATAAAATAAAATCAAAGCAAAAAGGCAGTTGCATGGCTGTATTCCCTAGCTTTTTTATTGATCAAATGTCAAGGTTCTCAATGTTTTATCATGACATGAACTAGCAGTTAGTCAGATAGTGAATATCACTAGCAACAAATTCAGATTCACCAAGTCCTTCAGTTTGGAAGGGATGCTAGGGGTTTTATAGCTCAATATTCTGCCCAAAGCAGGATCAAAATGAATTCAGACCAGGACTTTGTTCTGCCCAGTCTTGAAAATCACCATTAGAAATGGAAACACTGTGAAATCAAAATTATGCAACCTATCCTACACAATAGTTATTAAAAAAAGGGTAAAAATTTGTGTCATAATTTAGACAAAGATAAGAAGAATATTACCCTACTTGCATCCAATTTTCCAATCAAGCTGAAACAATTGCGATTCCCAAATAAAATAGATAGAGGTCTTTATTTCAATTCAATATTTCAGCTAGCAGTCAGCAAAAAGCTTAGAGAATTTTTGTTTGGTTATGTCTAAAATTCTTAACATAGCTCTTTGAAATGTGTGAAGGAAGAAAAATGGTTAAGGAAAATAAGATCCAAACTGAATATTTGCCTTAATTTCTGCCTATTACAAACATAAGTCTCTGAAATAGTTACCATCATGGAACACCAATTAAAGCACTGTGGAAGTTTACTACCAACTGTTGACTCAAATTAAATGCTGACCTTTTAACCAGTAGTTAATCAAGAGAGGAAGTGGCAGGCTTTGTCCAACTTCCACTTCTAAATTACAGTCTTGAAACTAATGCTATGAATGTTTATGAACAATCAGTAAGGGTCACATTCCATTTAAATGAATTACAGTTAAAACCATTAAAAGCTTTGTTTAAATAATTGTTATTCCTTCTTCCTTGTTCTTATCTCTTCCCAACAACGTTCTTTTTATAATAGTTATTTGTGCTTATCTAGTCACCCTTAGCAGAGCCAACTTTGATCATAATCTCTAAAATTACATGCAACTACCATTATTTCCACTAAGTAATTAATAGTAGGATGAGCTCACTGCTGCTATGGAGCACAGCCAAGAGAATTCAGAGCTGACTCTAGAACTACAAGTAGTTTAAGCATGCTGGCTTGAAACCAAAGCTGGATAAAGTCTTTACCTGAGCAAACCCAGCACAACCAGATAGTATGGCAATGCAAGAACCTCACATCAGCTGGATGCCCACAAGTCCCTTCTCCAGCACCACCCTTCAATAAATTTGCACTCCAATCTGTGCCTGACCCCACCACTGGGTTCATCTCCATACTCAAAGTTAACTCCATTGCTCTCAAAATACAGTCTGCCAATGCTCATTCGTTTTGTGCTGCTGCATGTTCACTTTTACCTCTGCATCATATTCATAGCCCTAAACAGACACAACCAAAGAACCCCAACAAATAAAATTGCACCAGTATCAGATTTTGAGAATCTACCATGGCCATCCATGCTGTTTATTCCCAGGAATTTCATTACATACCCATGCTTCCTACAGGTACCAGCTAACACTTGTGGGTGCCTATACAAAGTCTCTGAAAGATGTCTAGAATATGGCAGGTCATCCTTCTCCCTTTGTGTGAAAGATACCATGTAAGTCCTAAAAACCCTTAGCAACAATATTTATGCTGTGTTCTTCCTAATTTCTTCTGTTTTAGGGGCTGCATTCTGGAATAAACCAACTGTGCTAACTTTTCCACCCTGGAACACTGAACTGGGAAATGAAATCACTATGCAAGTAAACACCAATACATAAAACACATTATAGAAATAAAATGCACATTAATGAGATGGCATAGAAGCCAATATTCTGTTTTGCAGCTTAAGTCAGGAGGCTTTTAAGGAATGAATGCTGTAGCAAACTTGACTTAAGTTTTGAGAAATTATGGGCTGTTAGCAATATAAACATTGCAAACCATGCTCTGTGACCTGAAGTCCACCTGTGGACCTCAGAACTAGGAGAGCTTGACTTGGCTGCATGGCAAAAGTTGTTGTTGGATTCCGAAAAAAAATATGCCAGCTAAAATCTTTGCATGAGCTTTGTTCTCCACCTCTCCTCTGCAGGAAGCTGCCAAAAGGGTGAATTACCTGTTCCTGTTGTTGACCAATAATCTGACCGAAGACCTGCTGCATAGAAAAAGAGTTGTGTGAGTATTCTTGTTTATCTGAAATCCAGAATTCAGGGTTTAATTCAATCCCGCCTCAGTCCTAACCCTGAACACGCAGGAAACAACATTTTCTCAGTGAAGGGGGTTGCCCTAGCCCCCTTCGTTTCTGAATATTCTGCAAGAGCTTTAGAGATGAGGCAAGAAGAGACTGCATAGCAATTAAGCAAAGTCAATTGAAGGACTGAGACAGAGGTACCCAGGAGGTCATTTTCTCATCCTTGGCCACAAAGTCTCTCTCCTTTCTCATCTTTCAGTTCAACAGAATTGTTCTGTCTGATGTCCTGAGAAGGGAAAATCATTAAACATTTTGTAGCTAAATACATTAAACCTGCTTGAATCACAGGTTGTGAGTTTGTTCCCAGACAGGAATGGCATAGGAGTTTAACAAATTTATAATCTATTTGTGAATCTTTAATAGAGAAATGATAAGAGTCTCATTTTCAATGAAGTGATCCACCTTAACTCTTCATGTTTTTATGCTTTTAAAATCACAGACTAACCCAAATTTGGCTACAAAGGTATCCATTTACCTCCTGACTATGAACATAACCAATCCCAGTGCAGGAAGTTTTGCAATCACTGTTTACAAGGATAATTTGTACCTTGATTTGACCTCAAATCTCATTTTTATTTTCCTTCTCAGTTTTTTGTCTTCAATTACGATTTTAGTAAGAGAAGCTAGAGATGAAGGGTCAAGATTTTAGTTTATTTATAGAATTTGCTACTCCAGGGTAAAAACATTTGCTTAATGAAGTGTTTCCTCAAGGATATGGATATGTTCTAGTACTAACCACTTAGGACAATGGAATCCATGTCAACTGCAAGGCCCTGAAGGCTTCCCACCGAAGTCCGGTTAATGATACTTGTCTGAATGGAATCCTTTAAAATGGCAGCCACACAATCCTCACACAGCACCTGCCCCTTCGCCTGGGGTACCACAAATACGATCCAGAAATGGACAAGAAGGCCTCCATTGTTGTTGTTGCTGAAATAAAGAGCTCAGGTTATCATCCTATTGGAAGTTTTCTGAAGACTAGACTCTCAGCCCAAGCTTCTGAAGCACAAATTCAGAAGTGCATGGCTTATTTCCATATTTTATAATTACTTTAACCCATGAATGTATATTTTCCCCTTAAAAAACCAACCAAACAAGACAAATCCCAAAACACCAAAAAATGCTCTTCACACCCAGTTGGGAATATTCAGTAAGCTAATTTCCTGAGAGCTCCTAACTTTAGAGATCTGTGGAAATCACATTGTCTACACATGAATTAGAGCTGGACTATTTCCTAAAGATCAAAACAGAAATAATAGAACAGAAACAATAGCATTATCATCTCCAGAACTGCAGAGCTCTGCAGTGGTATGTATCTCACCCTGCACTGTGTTGCAGTATGTAGAAAAAGATTCCTAGACTATTTAACATATTAGAGGCCATGTATGATCACACTAATCTCTAACTCCTTAGTGGGGAGAAAGCCCTTTAAATCAAACACAGCCTAAAAACTTCCAGTTTCTGAAACAGAACTGTATTTGGCTCTAGAGGATTGAAATAAATAAACTTCTAACATTAGCTGCAAATATTAATATTAGAGTAAGAAGACTTTATTGCGTAGATTTCCTACTTCTTAAGTAGAAAATGGTTTTATTTCAATAACATTACTCACAAAAGATGTGCAATTTAGTCAATAACACAGAGTTGTGCTCCAACAGCATGTTTAAGTGGTTAAACTTCTACGTGAGTGAAAGGATCACAAAACCTCTTTATTGACATTCTTTCTGTTCATGTTGCATTGTATTTCTGGCAGACAAGAAACTGTTTATATGACTTTAGTTTGCCCTTACTTTTGTTAAGTGAATTGGTGTAGGTTATATACCTATTTTGCTATCAGTTCAAGTACACAGCAAAGACATTGAATTATAACTATTAAAAATAAGCTTGTTTTGTGGGCTTATTACATTATCTACTGCCTAGCAGAAAAGAAATTACTTTAACCACAATTTTACCTGACTTCTGAGACGGTGGACTGCTTGTAAAATTTGGAGAAAGAAGAAGTTGTGTAGACCAAGTTCATCTGAAAGACAAAGTATAAAGATTTTGCATTCTGAAAACCAGCCACACCTAGAGATGTAATATGCCTAGGCTTTTCTAAGAAAAACCTATTTTCCACCAAGACTATGCAACATGCACACACTTCCAGACGTACATCAGCCAAGCTAGGCAGAAAAAGAGATGAATAGACCAGCTCTCCAATGCACCTGTAACAAATCCTATTTTCTCCTGTTTTCTCAGGAAACATCAAATCTTCTGCCCATGGCCAGCTGGCATACACAATAATGCTCTTTCCATATAAATGAATTTTGACAACAGTGCACATCCTTCACCCAGAAAATCCCAAACACAGAGGGCTTCCCTACCCTGATGCTAAAACTTAAGGGCAAACTTCCAGAAATGCACACACACACTCTACAACACATTTTTGTTGTTACTAAGGTGCAGTGAACAGCACATACCAGAGCTTTTCCCACAGAATCACAGAAAGACTGAGATAGGAAAGGGCCTCTGGAGAGCATCTAGTCCAATCCCACTGCTCAAAGCAGGGTCAACTATACCCATAAATGCTCGGGGCCATTTCCAGTTGATTACATTCAAGAATGGAGACTCCACACCTTCCCTGGATGAGAACCCCAGTGCTGGATTCCCCTCACAGCTAAGGGATTATTTTTTTTTAATGTGCCCATGGAATTGTTTGCACTTTGATTCTTTTGTGTCTATTCTTTTGTGTCTTTTGCACTTTGATTCTTTTGTGTCTATTTTCTTCATCAACATATTTCTTTCCAATACACCCACTTCTTTCTTTACACAGTGTGAAACGTGGAGAAGCAAAATCTCTGCCTGTTCCCTGCCGAAGGACTGCCTTTGGGCAAAGCAAGCTCCTGATTCTCCCTGGGCTGGGATAATACTGGTGTGACAAGAACCTTCCTCTCCCCATCCTGTTCAAAGCCACAAGGTGGCATGTACCTCAAACTGTTTGGACCTCACTCTGCTGTTTTATGATTAAAACTCATGTGCAAAGGACTATGACACAGAATATTGCAAAGGCTGTAAAAATCACATCCACATTAATCTCTAACTTTCATAATTTTAAACAGGAAGTTTAAACAATAATTTTAAGGGCCCAGATAAGGTGGGTAGAGCTCAGTTGTGCTCCAGATTAAGGTATAAGGGATTTTATGTATTACTGTTACTATCAAATGGAAAGAACCTATCTTGAGAGGTTTTTCTACTACCACTTGGGTTGTCTGGGCCAGCAGCCAGTAACAAAAGTGTTTTGAGGAGAACAAAAAAAAATCCCAAATCCCCCACTTCCCTACTGACAATTTTAGTCAACAGTTAAGGTTGCCAATTTCAGCAATGCAAAGTCCATTGATGAGTTCAGGCAAAGTTCACAGATAAAAAATAAATTCCAAGTAATGTTCAAGTAGGAGGTGGTGACACTGGCAGCTCAACACCTTCTGTCTGTTGCCTCTCTCCACTATGTGTGGCAAGGGCAGGATGCTCTGAGAAAAGAGCAAGACACAGGCAATACAGGACATTAGAGCTGCCCCATGGAGAGTAGGGAAAGGTGATGCCCTGCACTGGTTATCTGAAAGAACTTCAATGATTAATATGCAGAACTTGGAAAGAGCTGTAATACAGGAACGTTAGTTCATATTATAGGGTGACAAAAACTTAGTAATTATTGAAAAAATTTCTTGACTCCATCTAACTTTTTTTAGTTTTGTTTTTGTTTAGCAGTTGTCATATGGATGCTTGAATCCTTATGTGGACAGTGCTGCAGTTCCTGACAAAAAATGTATTTTTACTCCCTACACCTTTAAAGTCAAATTCCCTTTTAACCAAGATCCCCCCCACTTTCTTCCCACTGTAGAGCAGCTATTGATCCAGAGTTCTATTTCTGCTTTGACTGATGCAAAGTATTTGGGAAGTATAATGGTCTTTAGAATACCTAGTATCAGAAGGAAATGTAGATTTCCTTCTGAAATATGTTTGGGATCCCTAGGGTGATTATAAATGCTTTAAGATACCCATGTAAATGCAAAAGATTTCAAGATTTCATCTGTTTGATGTTTTGAAAGCAGCAATTGAGTTTAAGGACTTTTGTAGAATTTTAGTCACAGATCATAATTTATGGGTGAAAGTACATAAAATTTTAAGTCAAATGTAAAAACCAGATCCATTCAAAACTAAGTTTGTGTTTAACCAGCTGAAAGCAGTCAGTTCCTTCCTACCTCCAGACAGCCACCGCTTGCACATAATCCTGGGGGGAAGGGGTGGAACACCACAGCAGCCTCAATGGCACCTAAATATCACTTGTTCACAGCTCTGGTCTTTTTTGTTAACCAAGCAGCCCACCCATCTTACCACATGCTGCACAGTCTGTGCCATAGAGAGGAATTCCTTTGACTCTTTCTGCCTATATTCTGGAAGAAACTCTATGTTGGCAACACGAAACAATCCAACAAAATACAATGCATCTTTGTTTTCTGCCTGAACTGCAAGAAACAAAGACAGTTAGCCTTTTTTTAATAACAATGAAGGTTTTTTTATTAAATTTGAAACCAAATAATTCTATCTACTTTCTGGTATGAAACAACTACCCAAAGAGCACTATACTTTTATAGCCAAACTGTTCCAGATGTGTACCAAATTATGGTTAATTGAGCTCCTGTTAGCTACATACAAGATAAGATACCACCATACAAACAAGCCAGCATAATTGAAGGCAGTATCAACATCCAGATTTGGGAGCATCCCTAAGGTATCTTAGGCAGTAGGCCTAAAGAGGAAAAATAGCTTTTAATGCTTAATTACACACATATTTATTTTACTCCCCTTTTACTTCCTTAAATCTAGTCTGAAAAATTATGTACTTACCTGAACTTCAGAAGGTCAATAAACACAGTGAAAGGCAAAATTTCTGAGGAATCAAGCTCATAAAAACCTTTCAGGTCTGTGCAAATCAGCTTGCACACTAAAATGCTTTTCATACCCTTGAAATAAAGTCCTGCTCCCTAAAGCCAGCTTTTCTAATTACTTGTTAAGTCGTAGCAAAGACAAAAGTTTTTCAGACCTGATTTTAAAATTTTCATGTTTACTTTAGAAATAGCCTTCAGGACAACTGAGATCCTAAAGTAATCTTAAAGTACTACTAGTGATAATGATATATGGAGTTGGCATGAACTTTCAGCAACTCACCAATGAAGAGCCACAGTAATGTCCAGGTTACAACTCCTAAAATGAATAGAATGAGGGTAAAGAGAATTATTTTGTTTTGAAAATTCCATAGCAACTTATCTTTTTTCTTCAATTTGTCATGCTTTTTCCTTGCCAGAATCCTCTTTGCCAACTTGTCTTCTGCAGATACCATTTGGACTGAAATGTTGGCTGCCTAAAATGAGGTGAAAGACAACAAAAATCGTGGAATGTTTCTAGTAGGAATTGACTGATCAACAAGTCTCAAGCACTTTGTTCCTCAGAGAAAAGTCTCCACCGCCTCCAGGCTGTGGAGCAGTGGCTATGGACTTCCTGCATGTCTGGCTCCCTCTGAGAAGTTTCCTCCAGTGAAAAGGAGAGCACAGCACAGATCTTGCTGAGATGGGACCTGCACAAAATCATTACCTGGATATCCAAAGGCTTGACAGTTTATTTTGAACTACAGTCTCAGATTTTCTAAACTGGATCCAAAATATGTCCTGACAATCTCATCTAGGTAAAAAACCCTACATGACCATTTCTATATTTGCAGGAGTAGTTTCCACTTCCTATAAAGTATCTACAGCTTGTCTGTTCTGGAAAGCCCATTTGTACCAGACACCACACCATGCCTAAGGCATTTCCCTCTGCAGAAGATAATCAGCACATTTAAGCAGACAAAAAATGTTTATCAGTTGCTGCAGGCACAGCAAGAGCTGCCTGAAGAAGTCCCTGGCACTTCATAAAAGTCTCTCTTTAGGGTATCTCCTGTCACAGTCTAATGGTTTGTTGTGAGATCAGCTAGAGGTTCAAACACATTTCTCAAGTCCATTCATTGTCTTATCTCTTCAGAGTTTAGCTGGCACATTCCTGGACCACTCAGAGTATTACTGACCACGTGTACTAGATATGAATACTGGTTTAGCTATTGCACCCAGCAGCACCAGAATTAAATTACAAGAAAAAAACAAAAACCACAAACGCCACAACAAAACCTCAACAAACCAAAACCCACCGTGCATTTCCTCCTTACATAAAAATTACAGTGCAAGTTGGATAATATTGCTACATAAACAAGGAGCATTCAGGAAAAATACTCTAAAAGTGAGAGGGAAGTTCTCAGGGAGTGGTTTTTAGGAAGCTGTGGGTTGTCCATGACGGGAGGTGTTGACAAATACCAGTCAGCAATCAGTAGCAAGGATTTTAGTACAGTCTTCTATGAAGGACAACACAGTCTTGGACAAAATGACGTGGCTCAAGAGCTTATATATATGAAGATTAAACTGAACTTCACCATTTTAAAGATGAGGACCAAAACAAACAGGTATTTTTCCTTGTTTTTGGAACAGCTAGATTCGCTTCAATGGCATCTTCAAAGCAGATCTCCCTCACCTCACAGCTGGATTTATGCCACTCAGAGGCCTCTCTAAGTGGTCCATAATTTCTAAGCAGTGCAAATCAAACAGCTCTGACAACAACCAGTGATAACTGGTCTATGATTTGATCAAGATGCTGACAGACTCACTCTGTGGGACAAACTGCTGTCCTATCACCTGTCCCCCTCTGTGCCCACACAAAAATACACAGAGGGGTTCACAATCACACTAGAAGAGACACACTGAGCAGCAGAGCCCCCAGCTTGGGCAGACCTAGATGTTCCCTGTGCTCAATAGGTCTCTGCAGAGCTACAGCAGGTAGTTGAGGAGAAAGGGTACAACCAGATGCTCACCTATTTACCAGCACTGCATTGTTTGAAGCCTCTCAGAAGGGACCTTGCAAAGAGCGTGTGACCTGTTGTAGACTAAAATGTATGGACACGACATTCATTTTTCATCCATACTATTTATATGACACTTGATGAGAAAGAAGACCATGAAAATCAGGAAATAACCAGCTGAGAATTTCACCCTTGAGATTTCAGTGTGGGATGCCACGATTCATACAGTGGCTACAAAAGCTCTGTGCTGATGCAGCTTGACACTCAGGAAATGACAAGCACAACTGCCACCCATGTGCAAGAGTGGTGTTGTGAAATAACCTACAAAAATGCTTCTTTCTTTTTGCTCAACAGCAGGAGATGCCCATCTGTGCATTGGGCCAATCAGGATAAAAGAGATGTTGATTATTCACAGTGATTCCAGGGGAAGATCACAGAGGTAGGGAGCTGGAAGATATGATGTACAGTAAAAAGCTGACAGCCTTAGGGTTGTTTAGCAGGAGACAAGAATGCAAAGACAGTGTGAGTAAATCTAATTCTAGATTCCCATATCTAAAGTGGGCTATGGAGAAGACAGAGCCACACTTTCCTCACAGGTGCACAGTGAAGAGAGGGCCACAGCAGTCACAGGGGACATTCCAGTTGCACTGTGGATGAGAGGATCAATGCCCCAAGAAATCTGTTTCTTGTTTTGATGTTAGCCCTGTTCTTAAAAAAAAAAAAAATTAAAAACCTGTAGAAGTCTTCACCAACACAGTTTTTGGTATGTTTCTCTGATATTATACAGACTAATATTATCAAGAAGAGACCTCTATGTATCCTCAGAGGATGCATAAGAAACATCCCCACAAATATCCTGCTGGGCCCATAGTCAAATGCGACAGAGAGCAATCTTTGATCTCAGAGTGGAGGATGTTCTAAAAGGAGAAGAAAACTTGGTAAAAATTAATAACAAGTAGAGTTAAAAGACTAAGTATGACCCTCTACAATTTCCTCAAATAAAATCTTTAAGCACAGAATTGGAACATTTTAGATTCATGTCTTCTATCTAGGTAATGAACTGCACTTGTCTTGTGTGCTCCCCACTTGATTTACCCATCTTCTGTATTTTTTACAAACCTTACTGAGTCTCTTTAAGGATGAAAATGAATGTTTTTGTTTTGTTGTTGTTTTTTTTTTTTTTTAAAGTCTGGATTGTCACAAAGTTCCTTTATACACTCAGGCATTCAGTAGGCCAGTTTCAGGCAGCTCAATGAATGCTGAGTTCTGACTTATGAAATTCTGGTCACTTTCATCAAGATTCCCACAATAATATTTTATATTAATGTTTTACCATGTAACTCCTTTTTGTGGCTCTAGACCTAAACAGACAGATTTATTATTAAAAATTAAATCCTGTCAAGTATTGTTAAAAATTACTCAAAATTGACATCACTGGATATATAAGGGGGCACTTGAAACAACTGATGTTTTCATTGCATCTACTATAATCCTCTTTTTTTTTTAAGAAATAATTGTATCAAGCTTTTAATTACAAAGCTGTCTGTTACATGGGATTCATAGGAATATTGAATGCTGTGTGCTACATTATCAATATTTCTATAGGTTTTATTAATTTACCATAAACATTTTATAGTAAGGAAAGCAACAGCAAAGTTAAGCTGCTCCCTTCTCTCAATAAGGACCATAATTCTCAACTCAGCTTTCCTTTACTGCAACTTAGTTCTTGTATTCTAGAACTGGTTTCCAGCTAACATTGCAATTTGACTATCACCAAACACTAAATTATTTAATTACATCTTTGTCATGAGTCAGCTCTCATACCACAATCCCCTTCCCTATCTTCTCTGGGAAAAGCAAAATACATTGCCTCCTTTAATGTTGCCTTTCTTGCCTAGAAGTTAACTTTTTTGGAAAAAAATGCTGCATAACACCGATATAAGCTTTTATGTTGTCACACTGACGTGTCCATTATTTCAATTGTCTGAAAATAGATAATGTTAGCAATCCAGGGATAAACACATGTTGACATTTTCAGACTGAGCTATAAACCAGAAAATTATACCAAATCTAACCATCATATTAAGTTTAACACTTGAGAATTAGATCACAAGGCATCTAATAATGTAATTAAATATAGAAAATCAAGAATGTTTAAGTCACCTACTTACATTTACTTCATCTTCAGGTTTAGCTGTTGGGGGATCATTTTTTTCATCCATTTCAGGAGAATTAATTTTGTGATTTGTCCAAGCTGAGAAAGAGGCTTGCACCTTTTCTCAGGCACCCCTTCTGCTTGTGAAGCTGAAGACAGCTAATTGCAATGTCCAGGACCAAAAGAGGCATCAATTTACTTCCATGAGTTTCCAATTGTAATCTCATCTGCCCTACTGCACCTTTGCAAATGTTAGAAGACTGCTATCATGTAACTTCAGACTAGATAAAATAGGCTTTTCATAGTCTTTATAAAGTTATAATATTAAAATACAAAACTGCAGTGCTAAAATCTATACATCACTGATCCTCATGGGTCCTTCCCAGTTCAGCATATTCTATGATTCTGTGAAAATGTCACAACATTAGTTACACGAACAAGAAAAGTGGCAAGCAAAATGTAAAAGTGAGAGCAAAAATATGTTAAAATAAGGAAAAGAAATTTAAGCATCCTAAGTAAGAGTGTTGAAAAATGCAGATAACAGCAAATCAAGATCAGCATTTGGACTCTTCTAAAATTTTGTAACGTACACTACTGAACACTTAAATTTGGTTCTTTTATTATAACTGAAAAATAAACTGCTCCAGGCAACTTACTTCATATTATTAAAATAATCAGGCTTCAAACTGAAAATCCTTTTTGTAATCAGATGCAGGAAGTCACTCGTATTATAACAGTTCCATCCTATTGTCTTTGTTAATTAAATATTTATAGAGGATGTAAACCAGTACTTTCCTCAATGGATGCTAAGTATAGAGCTGTCTTTCCTTTTAAGTGATTAACAATCTCAATGCCTTCCTTGAGTCAACTGCAGAAATGGTACTGGTTATATACAAATATTATTTTAAAAATTACCCTTCTATTAATTTATCTTTGAAGACATAAAACCTAGACTAGCAATTAAAAAAAAAAAAAACCAAAACCAAACCTACAATAGAGGTATAGAATAGAAAAGATGTATTTGGAACTCATAGCAAGTGAGCTCCAGTTGTGATCTATGCTCTGTCCATGTAACCATCAATAAATTACTTCAACTACAAGACAAAAATTCCTACGGTTAGATAATGTACTAGCAAAATAAACACTTCTTATCAGGAGTCATCTTTGGCTTGCACTCTGAGGCACAATAATTACTGTCCTCAGTCCTTGCTGCTTGATCTAGAACTGCAAGGTATTTTAAGCATACAAAGTAATATGTTAAGCTCTGGGCCATATAAAAGCTTAGCAGCATAGGAAAGTCTATCCATGCACTCCATATTACTATGTTTAATTGCTTTGAAGGCCCTTTTTTTTTTTTTTTTGTTTTGTTTTTATTTAATTATGCTTAACTTTTAGACACTACTCTGGTCTCTTAAAATGTTCATGTAACTCCCCAAAGTCCCCCAGTGCCCCATGCACAGGGAGTTACAATGCTGTAAGTGCTATTTCAGAAGCTAGTCCATAGATGGAAAGAGCACTGACAGGTAAGTCCCCATCCCCCTGCACTACTCAGGGTTTGGGAGGTGAGAGGGTGTGGGTAAGCAGAAGAGCAGCAAGCAAAGAAGTGGGTCAGGGAAAGCAGGGAGGAGCAATGTTGTTCCAATGTTTGCCTTCTAGTTTCCCACTACCCACATTAATACTTCCATTTCTATTTGAATTTGCAATAAATTAAGTAAATTTTCCCCAAACCGAGTTTATTTTGCCTGTGACACTATTTGACAAATCATCTCCCTGTCTCCATCAGAAAACATTTTCCCTCCTTCCTGTTCCTCCCATTTTCTCCCCTGATCCTGCTGAGGAGAGGAGGTAGGGGCTGAGCAGCTGGGTGGGAGTTTGGCTGATAGCCATGGCTAAACCACAGCATTGTTACAGTACCTAGTACATACTTTCCCCTCCTCTCCTTTTAAAAAAAATGAGTTTGAATTTTGTTCATGTTTCCCTTCTGACCAAAGCTGTCTTCCTATAAGAATTCCCTTGCATACTGCTTGTATCTGGTTTTCTTTAATCAAAACTCAGGTAAAGAGCAGAACGAAATAAGAGTTTAAGAGTCACTTTATAGCAACCTTTCAGGAGGCATTCATGAACATTTTTAAATCAATCAATTTTCATTGGTACACAATCACACTGTCTGATTCCATATTTTGTCACTCCAATAATTTCTTCAAATTACAGCCGAGATTACTTCCAATAGAGAAAGGAAAGGTTTTGGCTGTCCTTTCTAATAAGCCAGTTGAATTTGTTATTCAGCTTCATTTTGAGCACAGAGAAAGTCAAATACCTATGCCTTCTAAATACCTATACTAATAGCTACTGTGATACTATTAGACTGTGAAGATCTGCATACACACAGGCAGGTGTGTATTAACATTTTGAATACATCCCTTCCACCACTGAAGACAGAACCAGCACATAATAGATGCTATTTCCATTTTTTGAAAGCTGAAATTTCAAGCAAGATGAAGTGATACTTTTATCAAAGTATGGAAGTGGGTGACAATTGATTACTAAATACTAAATTATTTATAACTGTCTATTAACCCATGTATCAGTACCAACTTTGAACCTCTACTCCCCTCCTCCACTGAACGAGTACCACGTTGCTTGCTCTCCAGGTCTTTGTCATCTAGAGATGCAACTTGGAATCACAGTATTTGTATTTATTTTTCTTCTCCTTGACCTCTTACTCAATTTCTGATTGCAGACAATGCTCGACTATGCACTAGAGGTCTCTGATGTAACAAAACATTTTTCCAACAGACAAAATCACCTTGGAAATTACAGGCAATTGAGCTGTCTTCAAGGATCCAGAAAAAATACATAACTGCCATTGGCAGAGTACATCACCTGAAATGAAGCAGCTGACCATCTTGCATAGCAGCAGTAATAGAGCTATTTAATCTCAAACATGACTGAGAATGGTTTAGTGATTTGCATCACATCAATTTAATTTAAATTTAAAACGCTAAGTGAGCACATCTTTTGGACACAACATCCATTCATCTGTCTGTGCCATTTTAAGGACAGCAAGCCTTTCTATTGCAGTAGTTAATGGTCTTGCACTATTCAATGCTCATTGGTGCCACTAGCTAACTTTACTTTCCATTTCTGTTTTATATGAAATTGCCATGTGTAGCAGGGAAAGGAACAAGTCAAGCAACACTGACACAGCATATATGGAGTAATACTGCTAGATTAAATATGACTTATTAGGACAATCACAGAGATGTGAAACCTGCTGTGCTTCAAATAAAAGAAATTCTCTAAAAGATAGAGTTTCTGCTATAATGAGGTTGACCCAGCTGAAGTAGCACTGAAACCAGTGGTAACACGCTCTACAGAGGCCAAGTCAGGGCAGCACTTTCAACTATTAAACAAACCATTTCACTGAGTCTGGTGAGTTTGGGGCTTCAGCTTCTTTGTTCAGGAGTTATGGAGCAGCTTGATATTTCATCCCTAGAAGTGACTGACACTGCTGTTGTCATCCCTCACCCACTAAAGATTTTGATATGCTGAGTACCCAGATGCCCTAAAGAGATTAATTCAAGAACTGAAAAAGCCTACTTGACAGGAAGGGGCACCAGGAAGTTAATCAACCTAATTTGACAAAGAAAAGTTTGCACAAAAGTATTTGTTCTGCTATTCACAGATAAATTACAAGGAAAATCTGGTTTTCAGAATAAAAACCACATGGAAGCACAGACAAGTCTGTCAAGATGAACTGCTCATGAGGGCTGTTAACCATGAATATAATTGACCAAGATTTGCACTTGGTCCAAAAGACCAAATTGCCTTATTGAAATTTTAATTTTTTTCCCAGAGATTTTCTCTGCAGTTTTCTTTGACCTTGACATCTTTGGGTACTGGCAGGCAATTTCTTTATCTCAGTTAATCTTCATTAGGAGTTGATCACCCGCTGAATATCTGCTCGTGCCCTTGGGCTGAGTGCTGGGAAATAACAGACAGAAGTTAAGAGGATCTGGACTGATGGAAACAAATGAAAGTCTAAATATAAAACTCGTTACTGTGATCCACACAAGCTGCTTTTTTTTCCCCCTTGCCTGCTTGTTGGTTCTGCATTACAGAGCTTGCTGTTGGCATATTGGTTAGAGAAGCAGGACTTCAAGGGTTGGATATGGGCATGTTCTGCATATTGCAATGTCCTTACACATTCACTAACCTGTGAAGAAATTGTAAGAACTAAGGAACTCTTAACAGGAGGGAGCTACAGCCCTCTCTGCTTCATTTACAGTATAATCACTTTAAAAAAATTCAAAATTGTAGTGTAGTTTGAACTACAGCTGAATGGATTTGGTTTTGTTTTTATGTTTTGTGTCTGCCATGCAGAAGGCCAGCAGAGAGAAACAGCATTTCCAGCTTCTGTGTCTCCATACAGCCTCAACACAAAGAGCTTGTGAGCTTTTCTTCAGCACCATCATGTTATCCAGCTCCATCAGTCAACATCTCACAGTACCCCACTTGAGACAGATTTTTGGACAAAAGCTTCACCTGAGATTTAAATACTGTATTTTTCCATAAGCAGGTCCTATCCTATATTCTTTCAAGAAGCTTCAACTCTCCAAATGTTAGAGCCAATCACCTTGTGAAAGATAAAATGAAGCTAATCAAGATGATTGGGGAAATCAGTCTTATCAGCAATTTGCCAAATCAGGCAAGCCACCTGAGATTTGTTTAAGGCTCAGGTGGATATCACAGCACACAAGCTGATCACACATGGACAAGCACAGTGTCTAGTAAGGGCAGCTGGTCACATAAGCTGCACCAGCCTACTGCAGCAAAATTTCAGTAGCCTTTGTTGTCTGGAAAGCATGGGATAAGATCCCCACACTAAATCCTTTGTGTACAGTAATGTCAGAACCTGCAAAGACTGCACTTCCTGCATGTAACACAGTAGTGCTGAATGTCTGTCTCTTGACCTTCAGACACAGGGAGATCCCTATACTCATTTCCGTGTTGGCTACCCACCTACATTTTGCTTGTCCAGACTTGTAGTGGATTTATTTTAACAGGCCAGATGGATTCCTCATGGTTTTTTGATGAGTCAAAAGCAGCAGAGAGCTAATTTAGGACCATCTGAGGTGCTGGCAGAGCCATCTTTTTTACTGCCATGACCACGAAACAATATAAACAAGACAAAAAACACATACACTTCTATAAGGACAGCCTGGACACCTCCTCACACAGCTCAGAATTTTGTGCACCCTCATGTTGTCTCTGCTCTCAGTTTTGCAAGTGACATGCAGGGCAGTCAATATTTCTCCTCCAGAGTATTCATTACACGCTGAACCCATCACATGGCTGGGATCCTGTTCAACACTTGGAGCTTGCCTCCGCCTCATTGTTCCTCAAACTTCTTTCTCATAATACTTTAAAGAATATATTTAACTCCAATTTCCCTTTGGGGGTGGACGTGGGGAGGTGAGGACATGACACATAACTGTATGCACATGATTTCAAATTGGTTATAGATATTGTATTTTTCAATGAGTCTTCATAAAACCCTGCATTTTCAGTGCAGCCCACCTCATGACGATTATAAAGATTATAATCATCGTGATTATAAAGAACTTCCAGACACAATAATAAGTCTGAGGAGTGCTTTGAATTTGTAATGAATCCTAAGGGAGGAAACAAAATTCATTCTGTAAAACACTGAGCACATGGCAATAGCCACATCCTTGATCCCAAAGGACAAAGTGTAGAAGCACCCAGCTCATAAGTGATGTTCTTTACAGAACTATTTTTGAAATTAGCTTTCTCCATTCCAAGGAGCAAAAGAGTGTTAAAATTCAGATTTTAAATAAAATGTTCTTTTAGAGGTCCTGGTTGCCTTTTGATGGATAGACATTCATCTATATTGGAATAAAATATCTTAGTCAAAGCACAGTCTTTTATTTATTTGTTTTTCGAGTAGCTCCTGTCGGACACAGGAACAGTATTTCCCAGCACAGCAGCTCTGCCTGCACAGGGGGGAGGATCTGGAGACAGCATGTGCATTTTGTTGTGCATTTAGTCTTATTTTAAGACAGCCAAGTAAACAAACAAATGCCAGTTCTCTTTAAGCAATGTACATTACCGGTCTCTGCTATGAACAGCTTCCCACTAATGTGAATAAAGATCCGCCTTCCCTCCTTCCCAGCCAAGGTGACAGGACTTGCATCTTCACTTGCTATATATAGATTTAAATTAGAAGTATTAACTGAGCCTATACAACCATTGACCAAAGGAACAACTAAAATTCGAAGCCCCTGGTGACCTTTGATGACAGAAGGGGTGGTATTGATGACATTAAATATGGCTGGTTTATGTTTCCATTTGTAGAGGTCCTTCATCTCCCTCTTCTCCCAAATGTTTCTAAAGGAACAGCTGGTTAAGCTCTTTTGTTCCCAAGAATTTTATTCTGTCCATATTTTCCTGTGCTTTATGGGTTATATTTTCCTGCATTTCATTGGTTATTTCAAGTCTGCTCACAGGAAAGGCAGCTTTAAAACCATTTATTCTTCCAATTTTTTCTTTCTAATTTGCATTTTTTCCCTAAAGACCTACCACATGTATAAAACAGGCAGGTTAGCACCAGGTAGGAGATGTTTGCATTTAGCTTTTATTTGCTATCAGACTGCATCTACTCCTCTTTTCAGAGTTAAGCAAGATGCCCAGGACTAGTAAGAAAACCAACAGCAACAAAAAAACCATCTCTTATTTTCTCTAAAAATATCACTGTAAGATTTTGAAGTTTAAAGCATGCTAACTGTTCTCTGCTGGCCTCGATCACATGTGTTATACCTACAATACTATTAAACTAACTATCATTTTACAGGTGTTCTCCTCAACACAAAGCTAAAATACCCCTTTCATTTTAAAATCACTGCAAAGAATGTAATGTTTTCCTAAAATTCATCGTGTTCAAAACTAAAGATTCATTCTAGAGGTATGTTCAGGTTTATGATTCATCCCATTACAGCTAGTACAGAGCCTCTTAAAGGAAGAAGACAATGTTCAGAACTAAAACCTTTTTCCTTTATGCCTCCTGCTTTTGTAAAATCAGCTTTTACACTTAGCTAAAGGGCAAGAGCACCATGGCTCCTGCAGTTAAGTGCTCCCTGGGCCCATTTATCTCCAGCTAATAATCCAATTTGCCTGGATGTACTTGACTCCAATAGGAGTGCAATTCACAGAGCAGCTGCAGAAAGTAGTTCTTAAGGGACTCATCATATTACTTGGAGCCAGGCATTTTAAATAGAGAACAATTCTGCCAGAGTGAGGTACACTCATGCAGCCTGCTTCAGTGACAAGGCAGTACTATGGCTTACTTTATTTCACAACTCCCACTTAAAAAGCAAGCAGCACAAAACCTGTTTAAACATTCATGGATTCATTTTACAGAATGCAGAGGCTGTACACAATAATTTTGCTTTTGATTCTCATCCTACACCAAGTATAAAAAAAGTGAAGAAGACAGAGGTAATAAAGAAAAAAGTTAAGAAAAATAGGTACTTACTGTAAAAGCATTCTCGTTTTTTCTACTTACTATGATTCAATGGGTGTCTCACATCCAGAAAACACAGAAATAAACTACAACAATTACTTTCAATTTACAATTACTTTACAATTATTTACATAATACTTCTCTTCATATTCTTTCTTGAAATGTTATGGAAAAGCATGACTTACTAATGCATAAGCCTCCCCACCACCACCACAAAAACAAACAAACAAAAATATCTCTGTTCTAGGCATTGTATTTGACACCTCATGATCCAGCTCACATTATGGCAATGCTGCTGGGGGAAGGATTTATGTAGTTAAACATGTCACAGCACAAAAAGATTTGTGCTTTTAAACAAGACCTCAAGAGCCAAGTACATTTCTTACAAAACGCAGTATGATTTTAGTGGATTTTTGGGACCCGAGCAGAAATGCTTTTTAATTGCAGTAAGAAGGCCTAAAGAGAAGATTTACAAGAAAAAAGGTGGAGAATGAAGCTGAATGCATAGAAGCCTCAAGAAAAAAGAAATTCCCAGTACTCAGAAGCTGCAGGTCTGTTCCCTAAAAAACTCACAGCACTGACCTTCAGGTTGGCAGGGCAGCGCTGTGAGTGGGCTGGGCTGGTGCAACCAGCTGAACCCTTGGGACTGAGCCTGGCACAGCCCTGCAGGGCTCATCTTCAGCTGTGCCCTGGTTAACAACAGCTCCAGCAACAAAACACACTCGGTAACAAACAGCCAGGGAGGATTAGCAGCTGCTTTCCACAGCCCCAGCAGTGCCTGCCCCTGCTGAGCCCTTCTAGGGACGTTCCCTAGAGCAAAATCCCCCAAAAGTTCACTCCAGCTCACACACAGCAGGCTGGGTGCTGTTCTCCTCACCATCTCTCTGCTCAGGACAGCTGAACCTTCCACTGCAGGTCCTTCACATGCTCCAGGTACCAATTTCACCTGGTTACAGCTCAAGCTCTTCCTTTTACCAATTTCACCTGGCTACAGCTCAAGCTCTTGCTTTTCAGTAGCAAAACCTTCTTCAGCTGCTTCTTGTGTGGGGACCCAGCTGTAGCTCATCTTCAAAGAATCATACAATCATTTAGGTTGGAAAATACCCTAATATTGAGAACTTTAATTGAGTCTGACCATTATCCATATTCCAAAATACACTTCTGAGGTAGGGGAATCTGTGAGTTTGTGGGTCCCACGTTGGGCAACTCCCTGAGAGCTCCCCTGGCAGGGGGAGACCCTCCTGAAGCAGCTCTGTGCCAGGAAAAGCAGACCCACAGGACTTTTTTGGTCTTCAGGTTCTTGTTTTACTGTCATCTTATAAAGACTTCAGCACACTGTCTGCACCCAGACCTTGCATGACCAAAAACCGCACAAAAAAGGCTAAAAAATCATGCTGCAAGGTCTTTTTAAGTCTAATCAAAAACCAAACTACCCATTTAAGAAGTGACACCTAGATTATTTCCCTTTATAACCCAATAGCTGACCCTTAAAGACCCGCAATGCGGATTTTTCTGCCCAATTACAAGACACCACCCAAACCCAAGAAGAAAAAGGAAGAAGAAGAAAGAAGAAAGGAACTTCAGACAACACCCTGTACCCTCCATCTTGTGCCTATCTACAGTATGTTAAAAATCCTAAAATCTAAATTTCTCACCCATGTGACATACTAAACTACTCTACAATTTCTACAATCTATTTCACATTTTTGTGGTCTCTAGTTTACTTTGAGGCTTAGGAGGCCTTCTCCATAAATGAGGGTCAAAGTCAGAGTTTTCCTGGGAGTCAGAGCACCCCAGGGCAGACAAGGGGATATTCCCCCTGCCCTGGGTTCCCACATCAATCTAAGAAATACTGCTTTGATTTAACACCAATGTCAGAGCTGTTGTGGCAGATCCACGGCAAGAGTCTTTTTAAGAATGACAGAAAATGATGAACATTCCTGGCACATGCACAGAGTGATCTCCCATTTGCACCTTCTAAACCTGAATTATTGATTTTTCCTCCTTGAATCAAAAGGTTTTCCTATTCTCTTGGAAAACTAATGTTGCCATGGTATCCCAGCACTTTAAAGCCAGACCTGAATTTATGTGACTTTTCCTGAAGATGAGGAAGGGAATTTGCCCCATTTAACCAAGAATTGACACCAACAAAGAACACATCCAGTGCTCAGCAGCCCTGGGAGTGTGGGGCATACCCATGGGTGCAAGCACTCCTCCAGCACATTTGAGAACCTGGTCAAAACAGTGCTTGGGCTGAGTGCTGGAAAGAGCTGGAAGCAGCAATTACCCTCACATTTACATTATGTGTGGGATGTAATACAAAGAAACTTAGAATGAAGCATTGACTCATAATGACACTAATGAAAAACCTGCTCCTAAAAACAAACCCTGTTCATTTTTGCTGGCCTTTCCATATCTTGCCAAGAAATGAGAGAAACAGAGCATTTAGTTGATCCTTGTGCAAACAAAAAAGCTTTCATCCACCTCACATCTTTGCTGACAGGATGACAATGCATGCCCTTTCTTAAAATTCAGTTTGGAACTACCCAGCAGTGATGCCTGAAGATTTTTGCTTTTTATATATTTTTCATATACTTGTAGTTTTGTAGACCATTAACATGCAGTTATATAGCTTCTAGTACTTTTCCCACCCTTTCTCTCACATTTTAGAAAAATAAGCTAACCCTGTCTAACACATTCCTGAAATTCTGTTTAGTCTTATTTTCAATAAGTGGAATTCTAACAAGGACACTCTTTTACACTAGAACTCAGAAGACATAACAAGAAAAAGGGCAAAGATGTCTCTGGAACAACTCCAAGGTGCAGACCCAAAGGGTGGATTGCTGGGGGAACTGGTCTCTTACTGAATGTATCTGCTAGATATACTAATTAATTAGGCTTATAAAAGCAGATCATCAGGGAAGTAGAGTTCTCTCCTGAGTTTCTGGACATCACTTCTTCTGAAACTACACATAAAGATTGAAGCAGCCACATGGTCTGCAGAGCACTGGCTCACTGGAGCATAAGATTTACTGCTGCCCAATAACAGAGTAACATTTCTACCTAAATGAGCCCTTTAACAGAAATTTCATTAGGGAGAAAGGTCACCTTTCTAATATCCCCTATAAATCCAACAGTACCAAAGACAAATCTATTTCTACATCTGAGGAATGGCATTATAACTTCACTTGAATGTCACAGCAACACACAGTGTGTGGTAGTGCAAACAATGCAGCTGAAAGCAGAAGAATTTCCTTCCACCCAAGGCAGTGATTTTCCATCTGTGATAACAACTAATTTTTTTCTTTTTTTGTCCCCCTCTGCCATTTTATCTCATGGTTTTGTACTGCTCAGCCTTAGTTGTAGAACTGTGGTGGTTTTATTTTGGAGATTCATGTGGGCAGAACAACCTCAGCAAAGTTAAAATAGATAAATCAGTTTTTTAGGGTGTGGAGTAGTGGCTGCTTCTCAATGTTTTCCTGCTGGTGGCTTGTGCTGTGTTCTTGCCTGCCCTTCCTGCAGGATGACAAGCCCCATAGAAGAGGAAAATAATTTGTTTCCCATCAAGAGCTGTGCACAAAACTCATGCTGACAAAATTGTCTGCTACTCTGTCTGGTGACAGCCTTAAATTTAGGGTGGTGCAGATTGTTTCCTTTGGTAGCTGATGTATGCATTAGAACTATCAACTTTTATTCTACTCTTAAGTTTATGGAAGACTAAATAGCTGTTGGAAGTCTGTGTACACAGGTTTATCTGCAGCCTTGGTAACCTCTCCCTCCCTTGCTCAGGACCTCCCATGGCATTCACAGAACAGGCTTAGAGTAAATGAATTCATTTCTTTCCTCTAAAGGTGCTCACTTCCCTTCTCAACATATTTAAAGCTATTAATATCTGGGCTGTTCAAACCACCACTATTGTTAGAATTTCCCATTAGAGGAATGGAGGTAGCCAATCCCAACAATGCAGCCAGAGCCAAATGCAATCAATTACAGTCACAGAAATGAAACTTTTATGTCCTGAGTCCTTATCCTTGCTCCTTGGGGGCTCTGTTTGGACCTAAGAAGTCAGTAAAACAAGAAAGCTTGGTCTGAATGCACTGTGGCCTGTGAACAGCCCACACAGACAGCTCCCAGGTGAAAGGGACAGGGCAAGGAGCACCTTCCTTCTCCTCTCATCCCTGCTGAGTGTGGGAGATGCTGTTTAGCACAGGCATCTTAGAAAGTGATGCTGCAGGCTGATTTACTGGAGAGCGAAGCCTCTTCATGCTGTTCACCCTCATTAGTTTTTATTTTAAACAGATCTTGTTATGTTAGCCTGGCAGCCCTCAAACTCTAGCTTAATTGAGCTGGCTGTACTTAATACTGGATTTTCTTTCTGCTCTTCTTATACATGGAGATAAACTTGAATCTCATACTCATGTATGCAGTTCTTCCTCCCTCACACAGCTGTTGAGCATCCTTTCAGAAGGGAATAGATAGCAACTTAATGTTAAAAAGGAGTTATTTAGTAATTGTCCATAATGAGGTCACAGTCTTAAAACCTCTATAAAGGCATATAAATGTTATTTAATTGTCTAGAAGTGTGGCAAACTGAAGCTCAAGGGTGACAATATTTAACGTGTTTCTGGTCCAGCCTGCTCTGATGGGGATTTCTCTAGGACAGCTGTTCAAGGGGGATGATATTACGATGTTTTTTACTTTTAATCACAAAAATATTCTATTCTATTCTATTCTATTCTATTCTATTCTATTCTATTCTATTCTATTCTATTCTATTCTATTCTATTCTATTCTATTCTATTCTATTCTATTCTATTCTATTCTATTCTATTCTATTCTATTCTATTCTATTCATGAGGTAGCTCATCAAGTTACAACCAGGCTTCAAACAGGATTATAGGCAGTGTGTGGAGAATATTGTTTTAGCTCACCCTTGCTGTCAAAATGAGTCCAGAGCCTTCAGTGGGATGCTGTTCATCATCTGCAGGGGAACCTTGCCCTAAGCATTAGAGAGCAAGGAGAGGGAACACATAAACCACCCCTCAGTGTTCAAAGCTCCTGTATGTCTTTAATCTAATGAATATCAAGGATTTTAACTAGTCACAATACACAAAGATGTCACATAAATTAATTAGCCTTCTGGAAAATCTGCATAAATGCTTTTGATGCAGTAAAAGCAAATTTACAAGGCCTTATTGCTAATATAAGAGAAGTGATGATGTTTTCTGTTAACTTGGTTGCAATGAACATGGTACTGTATTAATTTGCTTCTTGGCTTAGGATATTTGTAAACTTAGTAGTAAGGATATTTTAATAGAAGAATATTAGTAGGCCAGGGCACATTAGCATTTAATTAACAATAATATTAATATTTCTATATCTGTTGTATGGGAATATAAAAGGATAAAGTGAATTCCAGAATAAATTTGCCAGATACTAACAGCTAGATTAGTTTGATGGATTAAGGTAATGAAAGAATATGTTATGATCTTGGGGATTGGTTGCCAAAAATAAGATCCTGGGGAATCAGTATTTTTGGCCATTATTTCCGGTGTCTGGAGCTACATGGTATAGATTTTCTTTCCTGGAGCACTTATCTGCTTTTCCCTAATACAGTTGGTTGGTTGTTTTTTGTTTGTTTGTTTTTTTTTTTTTTTTTTTTTTAATATGCAAGCACACAGTGTTTTGTATAACTTCAATTAGGCTGTTAGCATCAAAAATAAAGTAATATACCCTGGTAATTTAATTGTCATGTAGCTCTTAAAAATGTTGTTTTCAGAGAGGACGTATGAATGGAAAATGGAATGAAAATTCTGCAGCTAGAGAGGGAAGGCCAAGGTCACCAAATTCTGGATGGACCCTACAGGCTCTGTCCCCTGTGAGGGTGGTGTAGGGCAGAGGGTCAGGTTAGGACCTCTCAGACCTCTTACCTACCTGCAAGGCAGTTCTTCCAGCTCCCCCCGTCCAGCCATTTTGCCCACTGTGGCTATGACTGTAATTTCTATTAAATGTGAAATTTCTGGTGGCAGGCATTTGTCTTGCCATCAGGCCAGATTTCTTTAATCAGCTTATTTGTTTCTAGTAAGAAAATCTGCTAATCTCTTCATGCTACAACTAATGTCATATTTAGGGGGAAGTTACTGAGCTACTGCCCTACCACAGCTAAAATGTGAGCTGCACCATCTGGAGTTGTCAGCTGTTCCTCTGCTGAGCTAATTCACCTAAGGAACAGAAGAATAGCCCTGAACAGGTAGCAAACACAAAGCAGTGTGACAGCAGGACACTGGAGGAACCAAGATGCCCTGGCAGCTGTTAGAGGAGGTACAAGTGGGGACAGGACCTTTTCAGTGGCAGCTACTGCAGATCCACTCAGAGCCAATGGTACAACGTGACCTTCACATCACTTTCTCTGCTGGGCTGAAGTGGGAAGATGTAATTCTCTTTTTGTGACAGGGAAGATAGAGCTTACCATGGGCTGAAGGAACCATCCTTTCAGTTTACTTGGTGGTAGGAATTTTTGAAGCCACGTGAACCTGTGTGTGGCTGGCCCTAGGGCTACTTTGCAAACACCCAGCCTGACAGAAATCACCCCATCTATGTATGTAGACACTCAGAGAGCTGTCAGAACAGATTAATCTTTGTTTGTTACCTGCCTAGATAGTATGTTTTCAGGCCTTCTTGGAACACTGTTGTGAATTAAAAAGTAAAAACCCACAGAGTTCAATTATTTTTCCTTCCCTCTTGCTTGTGGGGAAGAGGTGAATGGGCTTTGTGAGTGAAAGCCCAGAGATGGAAACCTGCATAGAAAAGAGAGTGCACCCCTCAAGTGTGTGTGGGGCAGCTGACTGGCAAGTCAAGGACTCAGAGAATGCTCTGGTGGCCTTTGGTGGCCAGGTGACTGTGTCAGCCACTTCTTCTATTGACACTCCAGACAGCTGTCTCCAAATGAAATACTAGCCACATCTTCATAAATGAGTGTAACAGATTATTTGAATTTGAACTGTGGGTGTTTTTCAAGTCAGAACCATTCTGGTACTTCTGTTCTACTTCTTGCTTTGCATTTGAAACACAACTTTTTTTTTTTGTGCTTTGCTTGGTATAGTAGCAAGTATCACAAGATGAAGGCTGTTCTCACCTCTGTCTGACAGAATGTTCATTCACAGGGGAGAATTCCCTGAGTTTGGAGACTCACCTGCTGCTGGGTGCATCGAGCCTGGCTGGGTGCTGTGCTTTGGACTGGGGACAAAAGAAATTGATAACTGACCAGCAGTGGCTACTGCTAAACTGCCTGCACAGTGCCAAGGTCTTTTCTCCTTCTCATTCTGTCCCCACAGTGTGAGTGGGCATGAAGATGGGAGATGCACACCTGGGACAGCTGACCCCACCTGGCCAAAGGATTTCCCATACCAATTTTGTCATGGTCAGCAGCAAGAGCTCAGGAATAGGAGGAAGGGAATAACTGTGGTGACAAGTAACCATCATGCATGCTGAGGCCAAATGAAGCAGCCAAATGCCTACCTGCTGAAGAGAAATAGTGAATTAATCCTTATTTTGCTTTGTTTTCACACACAGCTTTTGCTTTCCCTATAAAACTGATTTTAGCTTGCTTCACAAGTTTGTGGGCTGCAGATGACTCGGCACACTAGGTCAAGAAAAATCTGAGCTAAATTGGCTGGGACTACATGATCAGACTCTGTGGATAATAAATATTTTTTTCTTTTTAGGAAAATACTTTAGGTGTGCCTTTGGACAACACTAAATTGAACATGTAACACAGACTGTAAACACTATAGCAGGGAGTCACTCAGAGAGTGCTCTGGGTTAGAGATAAGAGAGATTGACCATTGAAAATATTTAACTCATCTGCACTGTACCATGTGGTTGTTGGTTTTGGCTTTTACCTCCTTTAAATAATGAGTCTTTGAGATATCTTTATTTTGTCTTTATTCTTCAGTCAAACAATATCATCATTGAATTGAAGAACGAGGTTACTGGTTGAAATACAAGTGCAGTGTGAGACAAATATGGAAGATAACACTTTGCAAATAAATACAGAATAATTGTCTTTGCATAGTTCAGAAGTGAAAAGTAGGAGGCAGCACGTGCTGTGAGCTGACACACACCACCACAAAAACCCAAGTTCCTAGGCAAACTCTTGCAGCTGCAAAGAAAACAAACCAAACCAAAAATACCCCAAACCTTAGAGAGCACTAACTATTAAAAACCAGGCAGAAAGGGAACTAATAAGCATTTTTTCTTTTTTTCTTTTTTTTTTTTTTTTTTTTTTTTTTTTCCTTAATGGACCATGCTGCAGAAAGAGTGTTTTCTCCACAGACAGAGATGCTTTTAAATAATCTGCCTTGGCATCCCATAGCCTGTCATACCCGACTGTGATGCTCCTTTGTTGCTGCCCATCTGAAGGCCTATTACGTTCTGTCCCTGCCGAAGCTGCTCTTCTGAAAATCCTCGTTGATTCTGCTGTGCTTTCCTGTCCAGATACACAAAAAATAAGCAACATGCATACATACCATCATTCTATGTATGATCATGAAATCACACAGGGATCATGAGAATGAAAATCCATCTGAAATTGGCTCATAGCCCTTGTCATGCAATAAGTCGTTTGCACCATCCCACGTGCTGGACAATACTGGCTGGGCTAATTGTTTTCCTGCAGATAGAAGTAATGCTCTAGTCAAACCTACAATACTTTAGACTTTCAATGTCCCCATTATTGCAGAACCCCAAGGGACTTCCCAGAGCTGTGACAGGTAAACTATTTGCAGTGTTGTACATAAAACACAAAACAGGGTTAATTTGTGTTGAACCCTATAGCTCTTAACAGCTGCAGTCCATGGGATCTGATCCATGAGACACTTACCTGGGCTGTATTACAAGCTGATACCATCTAGAGCAACAGTAAAAACTGGTATGATTTAACTCAGTGGCATAAATAAAAGCTGAGTGTACCCAGAGCAGCAGTGGGTCAGAGAAGGGACTTGCTAATTTTTGCAGAGGGGACACTGGTTGTCTGCAGGACAGAATGTTTGCTTTGTTGCCAGATCTCTCGCCTCCTAAGCAATAGTCTTTGCCCTTTACACCTGTGTCTTAACTGTATGACAGTCCTTTATCTTCTGTCAAAACATACTGATCACTTTTGTTCAGTGTCCCTGGTCTCAAAAGCCTTTTGGCTCAATGAGTCTTTGTTGGAGCATAAAAGGAGCCTTTTTCTCCCTGAAAATGGCACTGAAGGCCAAAGTGGCAGCTAAGAAGAAGGAGAAAAGTTTGCAATCTGCTGCCTCACAAGAAACTGTTTATCTTGGATTCATCCTTCATTTCTACCAGGTGGGGAAAACAAGTGATTTACGATGGAGAAGGATCAATTGGTTGTTATCAAATGCGTCTGTACCCAGACTGAGGGAGGCTTTCCATCTACCAAACCTTACTCCCACGTGGGTAGAATCTATTTCCCTGCTGTGTCTGTTTGTTCTGTGATCAAGTTACAGGTTACACAGCAATATGGCATCAAGTTACAGTTTGCCTTTTCTTCCCCACCCCTCTGCTGGATGAGAATACAAGGTTAGGTACCTGCTGTGATTGAAAACCATCAACATGATCCTCTCTGTGAGGGTCAGATCCTGCACTGTGCTGACAACCCTGGCTCAAGTCCGAAAAAGCACTTCAATGCTCTGCTAGGCTCAGGGTGTTCAGGAAATTGCAGAGAAGAACTCATGTCCATGTGAAAGCCCAGCAAAGTGGAAGGGGGAGAAAGACCCACAGGACACCAGGACTGACCAGTCATTTTTCAAAATGAGTCCTCAAGTGGTGAAGTATAGACTAGTAAGAGGGTTTATAGAGGCCCACCACAGGCTCTCAGATCCCACAGCTCTTGCCAGAAACTCACTGTTTTGGGGGAAGCACACAGAACTGCAGTGCCTCAGAAAGCAGGCCCCTCTCACAGCTTAATTTCTTTTCCAGAACACTTACACAGGCAGCAAACTACTGCCAGGATCTCCAGGAGAGGAAGTTTTTAGAACAACTCCTATTACCTAATTGAATCTCAGGTTCACTGTGTCTGCCTCTATTTTAATTTAAAAAACAGGAAAGCATTCTACTGTTCTTTTCTCTTTCCTCCTAGAATTTTTTGCTATGTTGATGAGTACTTCCACAGAAAGTAAAAAAGTAATTAAACAGGGAAAAAAATAGAACTGCAAAGAAGAAATAAAAGGATAGGCTGGATAGGCTAATAGAAATTGATTACATATATGGCTTGGATCATATAGTATTATTTTACCATCACAAGCCCCACATTTAGTATATGATGGTCTTACAGATAATATGTACAAGATTTGCTTTTAGGTGAGTGGAAACAGCCTTAACTGAGACTAAGAAAAGAGATGAAGGCAAGTCTACTCACCTGCCATGTCTCACACTATGTCAAGCTCTGTTTGGCCTGTCTGGCATCACTCTTACCCAAAACTGAGCCACCAGATCTGTCAAACTTCTGTGCCAACTTTACACTAGTGCTTGTGTTTGCCAAGCCACAGGATAACAAACAGCTATGGATCCATGAATCTTGCTAGGCAAGGACAGGGACATCAGCCTGATGGCACTGGGAATGTGAGACACTGGCAATGGAAAGTTAAATGGCTCAGCTCAAGTGTGGCATTATCCCAATGACTGCAGATCCCTGCATGGATACTCTCATGCCTTTGATCCCGGTCTCTCAGTTCAACTTAAGGCGATTAAGAATGATGAGTAGCACTGGGTGGCAGTGAGAGGGTTTGGTCTGCCTGAAGGGATAGGGAATCTACTCAGAAAACAGCTCCTGACTGGCAACATGCCCTAACACCAGCTTTCCTTAAGGCAGCCACTGCAACACAGGATTTCACAGGTATTGGAACTCAAAATGTCCCTCAGACATTTTTGGATGTTCCCAGCCCAGGTCAGAAGCATTTGAGACCCTGGCAGGCAGCTGGAAACAGCTGTGATTTTGGGTTTGAAGCATGGAATGATTTACCAACCTTGCAGGAAGAACAAGAAGTCACAAAAGTTTAGATATTATAGTAGAAATAGTCACAAAGTAGAGGGAAGAAATTTTTAGTGCTGTACAGGGGGGTTTTAATACTTGTACAGGTGGGTTTTAGTTTTGTACATGGGGGTCAGAGGTTTTAAGATGAAGGGATTTGGGCCTGCCCTGTCCTCCCTCTTTCTTCTTCCTTACCTCCATGTTCTTGGTGATGTTGGCACTCACAGATTGGTTTAGAGTAGAAAAGCACCATTTAATATAGGTAATGGGCATTGGGGAAAAACTGTAACCATGTAACACGTAATGTACCATATAAAAGATAGAAAAGCACCATTTAATATAGGTAATAGGCATTAGGGAAAAACTGTAACCATGTAACACGTAATGTACCATATAAAAGATAGAAAAGCACCATTTAATATAGGTAATGGGCATTGGGGAAAAACTGTACCCATGTAACACGTAATGTACCATATAAAAGACAGCAGCAGCCCTGGGCAGGGAGAGAAGAAGCAGTCGGGAGTCAGAGAGGATGTCAGGGTGTGTGTGTGCCTCTGCCTGAGCTGTGAGCAAACCACAGCAGCCCCAGAAGAAAATCTTTTAGATAACTTGCAATAAACTGCCTTGAGACTGGACAACAGAGACTGCTGAGCCTTTCTTTGGAAGCTCGGGTTGGAGGAGAGACTTTTCCACCACATGGAGCTACCCCTGACCCAGGGTGAGCTCTGGCACACAGGGACTGCAATGGATATGGGTTGGCTACCCAAGTAGTACAGGCAGCTAGAAGAGAAGGGAGCTGATCACATCTTCATCCATGCCAACAAAAACTGTTCCCACCCACAATTAAAGAGTCCAGATGAAAATTAATTTTTCCATGTGGGGCTTTGTTTTAGTTACATAAAACAAATAAGTCTGTCTGGGTCATAGTGATTTCATGTCTGGTTTATATTAAAGAATGTAACTGGATTTGAAATCAATTTTAAACCTAATTATATTCCATAAGCATAAATCTATTTGTGCAGTGTATTAAGTTATTGTAACCTGATTTCATAAAAACAATGCATAGGAGTTTGCATTTATTAATCTAAAATTCAAATCTCAGATTCAGTTTTACTAGCTTAGGGTTTAAGACAAACAAAGTGAAGTTTGCTTTATTTTTGCTGAGCCTCACCTAGACATCAGAAAATTCAAGCAAAGAAAAGACAAGCAATCAGAACTCTTTTTGCTAACCTGCCTTCAACAATTCTCTGTAAGAGATACTCTTGGATGGCAGAAACTCATGTCAATAATATGCCTGCAGGGCAGGAGAGTAACTGTGGGAGGATTTCCTTTTCTTCCTGTCCCTGCTTTACACCCTCCCTAGCCAAAACAAATGGAATTTCAGAACAAATAAACAGCTTTGCCAAGACAGAGAATTCTTCACAGATAAGTGGTGCTCCCCAAGAATAAAGAAGCCTAGGAAATTAAATTATTTTTGGTTTCATGAGAAAAGTAGAGACTTCATGCCTTCTCTTTGCTCCACAAAGGTGTTGCTACTTGGGGGTTCACAGACATCCTTAATAGCCTTGTCTTCCTTAGTCTTTCTGTGTGCTATGAGATGTGAGAGAACAAACCTGATGACAAATGTACACTTTTCCTGCTTCCCTTCTCTAGCCTTCAGAGAGAAAATCCCCCCTGTTACAAGGAAACTTGGGAAATATTCTTCCCTTCCTTTCCCAATAAATTTCCTTAAAGCCTAAAGGCAGATGATATTACCAACTTCTCAGGGAAGACAGCTGTGAGCAGCTGAGCTCTGGACTTTACCTGTGGAACCAGGATGGATCTCCTTTGTAGCAGCCGTCATCCTTGGTGACTGCCAAACTGCCCAAAGCCATTAAGGTTCTCTGCACTGCTGCCATGTCCTTCCCTAGAAAGCCAGACAGTGAAATTAATGTAGGAAATCCTTGCACAACAAATAGCTTGGCACACTGAAAACCAGTTTTATCTGATCTATTAACTAACTCCCCCAGGTCCCTGATAATGTGCATTAATAGAATTATAAGTGCTATTTTACCATTGCTGAAATGGAAGTACTGACATGCAAGAGCTTATTAAAAGTCAGCAAAGGGATAGAGTTAAAACAAAACTTAGTTTTTCAGACATTTCTAGGTTTCCAGGCCCTTGATTATTTTAATGCCTTCTTCCACAAATAATGGTAATATACTCAGTAAAACGTGGCTGAAGGAGAATAGCACCTTAAATAACAATGCTTGTGTCTCAGTTTAACCAGAGTCAGTTTGATCCCTGTTCTAAGAGAGCTTACAGCAGTTCTGGGAGCTCCTGTGCAGATAAATTCTATCAGTCCTTCCCAAAGTAACCATCAAAGCACCTTCCTAAACCTTCCTACTTACTATGATGTTATTCAGTTTCATACCTTTAATTTCTCCCATTTGGTCCACTATTTTTCCGTGTTCTCCCTATGTTACTTCATTCCTCAGTTCAGAAAGTCAGGCTTCTCTCAGCTTTAGCCAACTAAAAGTTACATAACTCATTACCCAATCCAGAATGCTACCTTTTGGAATACCTCCCAGCAAAAATAAGTTGCAGCAGGTATTTCCAATTGTGCAAGGTGGTAAGTTATTGGAAATCTGCCTTTTGCTTCTCCCTTATGAAATCCTTCCATAAGCATTTATATTATTCCCTTCTCCTCTTTCATTCCAGTTCTTCCTCTTTCCTAAAGTACTGTATCTAGTTAACACATCTGATTCTGGCTTTTCACATGTGAAAACAACCAATTCAGAAAAAAGGAGACACCAGAGACACGATGGTAACAGAATTCAGAAATACCTCCAGTGGACCAATATTAATGAGCATCACTGTAGATGAGGCGGAGTGCAGAGGGAAGGGAGCAGTGCACACTCTGTATTTATGTAGTGCATATTCTGTATTTATGCATCACCCTGATTAGAGGCATGTGCAGCCCAGGGCTCTGTAACACTGGCTGAAGTGAGGACAGCATTCTAAAGCTGAAAATATCAGCTTCCAGCAGTGGCTGTCATACAGACTACTAAAATTTATAAAAATCCTATCTGCAGGGGACCATTTGCTAAGAAATAAAGGTCAGCTCTCTAGAATGGATGTATTTTACTGTATTTAAGGCGAGCTGCACCAGAGGGGTCCCTGCTGGGGACATCTCCAGGCGCTGCGTGAGGCAGGAGCCCTGGGAGCTCCCGGGGCAGCAGCTGCACCATATGCTGTGACAGATGCCACAGACAACGTCCTTGGGATGCCTCCCATATAACAGTGACTGCCTGGGATGAAAAGAGATGCAGGGAAGGATTTAAAAGTGAATCGGCTGAATAATGATGGCAAGCGAAGGAAAAAGGCAAAAGGAACAAAAGGCAGGCAGTGAAATATGATGATCAGCCCTGCAGAGCCATCTGGCAGCCCCCCCACGCTCTGTGCTCAGCTCTGCTTTATTTGTCAGTGATGAGTGGGAGATGCTGCAGGGGGAAAACTGAGTGAGTGGGTGAGTGGGAGCTGAATGACACGTGCCAAAACAAAGCCAGAGACTCCTTGCTGCATATGAGGAGTGCTGTGGGTGAGGGAAGACCTGAATCCAAGTGGTCTCGTGTCACTTGCCCTCTTCCAGCAAAGGATACAAAGGGCTTGATGGACAGCATTAAAGAAAAAAAAAAATACAGGGAAAAATTTTAAATTTCCAGCGCAGTCACCTTACAGAAGAGATCATATACCTCCCCTGAAGCCGGGTTTGACTCTGGTATTGCACCAAATTGCAGTCAGTACCTTCCCTCAGCTCCAGTACTTGTGGGCTGCCCACCTGGCCCACAGCTTCAGCCTCTCTTCAGGGACCCACACTGATGACACTCCTGCATCTCAGTGTCCTCTGCAGGGTGCTTTCAATAAATAGCACAGCCTTACAGAGGAACTTGGCACTGTTTTTAAAACAAGGAAGGGGTCTCTGCTCACTTCTTGTGCTAAGCCTTTTCTTTAGGCAAAACCTATCTGGAAGGACCTCCTCTCCAGGGCCAGAAAGGAGAAGGTTCAAACACAAAGATGGAGAATTGCTCTGCAGAGTACTCCTGAAATGTTTTCTGTAAATGTTGAACAAATACCCAGTGGTTCAGCTGCCTCTTGCCTGCCTGGAAATATATCAAGGAAGGATCTGTAAAAGGCAGTGAACATGTCTTGGGTGTGGATCAGGAAAAGCTGCTCAGCACAGTACATTTGTGTAAGAAGGGGCCAAGAGAGAGGTGATACTTTCCCTGGATCAAGAAACCAAAGAGATGAAGAAAAGTGCAACAGATGGACTGAGTGAGTTTGAAATGGCCAACAGCAGATCATATCCTCAAACATTTTCATTAATCATTGCTAAGAATTTCAAAGCAAAAGCTCATGGAAAACAATTAGTGCCAGGGGACAGCTGTTTCTCAGCCACACATTTTCTTTCCCTCTAAACATACATTGACATCTCTCTTGCCAAAGAGATTATGGTGTGAAGTGTAGGAGTACTGCAATTATGAAACAGTGAAATAGAGACTGTCCTTTCTGCCCAGCTAAGGCATCCCTGTTCAGACAATTCAGCCCTGAAGCAGCACAGATGCCAGAGGTCAGAGTTACAGTGAGACACAAAGAGCTCTCATTGCTGGAGAGACATATTGTGTCATCCCAGCACTGAAATGAGCAGCAGAAAGGATGAAAAGGGAGTGGGAAAGTGAAGCTTTGGGAAGTCTTAAAATAACAGTGAAGAAAAGCCTTGTATGTCTTCCTCCTAGGTTGCAAGTTGTGTTTTGACTTCCTGTCCTCTAGAAGTTACTATCTTTTCACCTTGTGTCTGTTGAGAAAAGGTGGTGAGTGAAAGGAAATTAGGAGACAGCCACTAGAGCATTATGTCTTCAAAGCAAGTCCTTTTCCTGGTGAGGAGCAATGTACTGTATTTTCACATGCATGGTGAGAAGCCATTATGATTTGCAAGAGACTGTAAAGAACAACGTCTGAAATGGGCAATTATCATCCCTGACAAGTTAGATGGAGCTTCTCTCTCAGCAGTCTGCTAGGCTGAGGGGTGGGAAGGTGCTACTTCAGGGAAGTGAAAATCCCTTCATTTAAGACATGTAAAGATAGATTGCATAAAACACTAAAGACTGAACTGGAAAAAACAATCCTGCCTTTGTGCCAAAGGATTTGTCAAGTAAATCTGGCACTCTGAGACATTTACAGATCCAAGTAACTCCAGCTGTCAGTATGTCCTTTCCCTCTAAGCCATTCATGAAGAGCTCCCTGGTCTTTCATTCCTCCAGCTGTCCTTGAGAGTAGTGATCTCTTCCACATATATTCCGACTGTCTGTGAAAACACACCCCACTTTTTTCTCTTGATGTGTACTCCTACACAAACTATGCTGGCCAGCTTTCTCAGTGTATTGTTTTCCTCTTTCCACTGTTTGATTCTGGTGGAAGATTTTTGGCCCTTTCATATGTGCCTTTCACTGCTCTGCAGCTGTCTTTGCTCTGAGCCCTCAGCCAAAGCATTGCATCACTTTGTCCAGGGAGATGCAGGATATACAGAATGTTTGGTCAGAGCACCAGGATGGGATGTACCACCACAGAAAAGGGCAAACCAGCCCCAGGAATGCACAAATGACTCAGCTCTTCAGCAACTAGAACATGCAGTTTCCATTTCGAGCCTGGGATGGAGACAGACTTCACCTGCCTTACTGTAAAACCACAGGAGCACCCTGAGGTTTTTTTCCTGTTGCCATAGTGACCTCTCCTAAAAGACTGTCTCCTTAGAGAGAGAAGGTCAGCTACCATGGCATTAAGCAGTGAGTTTTGTTTCTCACTAGTCATAAATGAACCCTCATAAGCTTCACAGAGGCATATATGCTCCTGGGAATGAATTTCTTAGCTTCAATTAAAGCTTTGCTTATAATTTGAAGACTGCAATAAAATTTTGTCATCAGAAAATCAGGGTTTTACATGTTCTTATTAGGAGCTGTTTACTTTGAAATAATTAACAGAGAGAACAGTTGTTTTATTAGGCCTGTGAATTTCTATCAGAATGATGGGGTTTTGGATAACACATGAGCTTGGAAAGGTTCTGTTATACCCTCAGGGTAATATAAATCCCTCGGAGGAAATAATGCAGCACTGGAAGAACATGGTAATGAGGTAAGGCAAACAGAAACAAAAGATAATCACATTAGAGAATATGCCTAGACAAAATGCATATCAAAGCAAAGTAAAATGAAGACTGTAAACTGGCTTTTAGTTTATTATTTTACCTTCCCATAAATCCACTGTCTGGAAAATATCTGTTGTTCTTACTCCGTAGATTTCAGCAGCTTTTAAGAACTGAGATATTTGTTCCATCTGCTTGAAAGCCATTTTTGATTCAGAGATCTTTGCAATAGGCTCATTTCCCTTTGGATGCAAACTGTTTATTAACTTGCATAACAGCTAGAGAAAAAGACAGAAACAAATTTAGAAAGCAGGCACCAAACTAGAAGGCAATTTCTGCACATGAAATGATATTGCATAATGCTTTTGAATGGCCAGTTTCTGTCACAGATGAAATTTCTACAGTTAAAAACAAAAAAGTGAATTGATAATAATCAAAGTAAATTAGGAAGGCATTAAAGCTTTCATTAACTGAGGCAATAGCCTAACTATAGAAATCCTAATCTGCTAGAAACAACAAAGCAATCACTGGTAGAGGTTATATAACAACCAACAGAGAAGAAGCCTCATGCCCAAGCCAAAAAATAAGCAATGTCAATTGAAATGTTGTTAAAGTCACTTTGGCAGAGATTCAATGATTAGCATAGTCTTACAGCCACCACAAACAGCAGCATCTGCCTGTTGTTCAACAAACCAATGGAATACAATGTTTTTGCTACAGAATTATTCCCAAGAAGACAGTTATGACACAGTCCTATCCTTCAAATTTGCTACATCTCTTCACCTTTCCTTGTCAACATTGATTATTTCTTTAAAATAAAAGCATACATCTCATTTTAAAAAAAGATCTCATTTAACTGCATGAGAAAAAATGCTGAAGGAATGAGTCATACTTATATATAAAACATGCATGACTCATAAGAATCATAAATATTGTACTGATCTCAGTGCACTAGTAGGATAATTTATCTTCTTGGTCAAAAGGAAATAAATCAGATACTAAGACATATATTTCTGCACTGACCATGAGCTCTGATCAATGAATCTAAATGAAAACAGAGCACAGGAGCACTGTGCATATAAAAACATGAAAGTGTGCAAGTGGACAAAACACTCACTGTTCCATCCATCAACCAGGTCTGAAAATGTTGCCTTCCAGGAGGAGGGTGCTCTATCTGTTCTCCACACTGTACAATAATCCAGTTCACCAGCCTAGACTCTAATTCTGCGTCGTATTTCTGTTCAATCTTTTCCTGAACTTCTCGGCTTAAGCCATAGCTTGGTCCTCTGTTAGCCATCTCTGGAAACAAGGGAGAACTTACTTAGTGGGCAGAGTCCCAGTCCACACCTTTGAAGTATGCACAGGAAAATTAAAGGATAAAAGAGTGAGAAGCCCACGCTAAACATTAGACAGTAGAACAGATGTTCATCAAAGCTGCAAGTAACTGTATGGCACCAAGTTATAGCTCCACAGAACAGGGGAGGGATCAACAAGGGAATATCCTTTTCCAAAAGTACAAATCAGCTACATCTTTTTTAAAGGAAAGGAAAAAACAGCAGCAGCCCCCCTCCCCCCCCCCCCCCCACCACCACAAAAACAGTAGAAAAACAAGATTTAAAACAGGTTTTACAGAGAGGCTTCTGCTATGTTTACATAGAATACAACAGGGTTGTCAGATCAACATTACAGCTGCCTGCAAATCCAAAAGCACTTTAAAATTGCCTACCTAATACTTGCTAATAAGAAGAAGGTTGTGCATGGGAGCTCAAGCAATCCGATTAAAGATGCAGTCAGTCTTCCTCAGCAGAGATGCAAGGATGGATATCCAGAGATCAGCACACTGAAAAGCGAAGATGAATTTAAGAGACGAAGGCTGCCACAATGCCCTGCTGCTGCTGCAGCATCGTGGTTTGAAGAACAGTGTATTGATTTGATTTTCCTCACATATGAGGAGGGTCAGAGCAGGGGCGTTGCTAAGAGCCATTAAAGAGACCTGCCTCCTCAGTCACAGCCCAGGGATCCTGTTTATCTCGCCCATCTGTGGTCTGTTTTCATGCATCTTTCCTCAGCCTTGTGCTGCTCACCCCACCGGCTCAGATTTACTCCACCTAGTCTGCATCAACCCAAATTGCATCAAGCGTCCCAGTGACAGGCAGAAACACAAATAGAGGCACTCTGTTAAATGCAGGTGACAGTAATTACCACACAACTACTTTATTTTTAGTCATAAGCCAGAAACAAACCTTTTTTCTCCCTGTTCTGCATCTCCATAACAGGCTAAGAGTGTGACAAATAATTTCTCCTCTACCCTGTTCAAATGCTGATAAGAAGTTTGAACAAGGGGACAATAGGATGAAAAGTGAAGGAAGAGGAGGCAGGTAGTAGAATATTATTATCACCCTCTCATCAGTATATATTAGCCTATTAAATAGTGGAATGGTGTCCTGAAAAACAGCTCAAACCATTGAAAACAAGAGGAAATCACTAAAAGGAGCAAACCTACTATAAAGCACAAGGATTTTACTTTCTGCTGCTATGAGTCAGCTAACCACCAGCGATAGGAAGGGAGCTATGCCCATGTACAGTCATTTAAATTTTGATTATACCACTCATACAGTGTGGAAGGGGAGAGAAGAGTTAAGATGAGACTTTTCTTGCAGTCTGATTTAATCCTATATTAAATAAAATCACTTTGCTTCTTTCTGAGTTACATGAGACTGTCAAATATCTTTCATTCAGGCTACATTATCCACTCTGGTATGAAATAGTTTCCTTTTGGCAAATGACTAATGTTCAGCTTGATATGCAAAGAGGTTGATAAACCCAAGGTGGACACATAATCATTTTGGTGGAGAAAAGTCCTTCTGCTGCATTTGGAAAGGAAAAAAAAGGGGGGAAATCCCCCCACTCCCTTGTATATCTGTTTCATAATGGGCTCTTCATCCATTACTTTCTCATAAGATGCTGAATTCTCAGACTTGCACTGCTTCTGACGCTGCTGGGCTTGAACAAACTCAAGAGATGAAAAATGTAATAGATGACCTAATTCATTGTTGTCCTCCACAGGCATTTCATTTAGTGCTTTCTCTTCTCTGCACTGGTAGTTTTAAACCCCACGAAGCACTTGATTACATAACTCAGAGCAGGCTACGTGACAGGGCCACCACTTGAGCACTTTCTGTCTCAGTGAGCACTGGCTGAAGGCACAGCGGATGCGCCGGAGCCACAAGCCTGGAGCTCAGAGAAGGAACAGGCAGAATATGAATTTAACATCCTTTCTCTTCCAGCAGCTGTTAAGGGCTGGGCTTCACTCTCTTTGGCCAATCCCACAACCAATAAGCTTTATTTTGCACTTTCAGATATTTTTGTGTTCTTCTGTTTAGAAGGGAGCTACCGAGGGTGCCTGGCTGTTTTTGGTCACACCAGGGGCTGAGTGCTCACTGGCAACAAGATTTTGTGACAGCCACCTACCTTTGCATCAGCCTCTGTTTCCTAACTTGGGGGCAGGGATGAGTAATTTAACTCTCCTAAACTGCAGAGCAGAGGTCACTCCCTTCACAGATGTTGGCTATGCAACCTGTTCTCGAGGGGCTGTTCCACACTGGGAAAGCTGAAAAGCTTGCCCATCAATATCAATTTTTAATAAGGCTTTGAAAAACTGGGAAACTGCAGAGGATTGGAAAAATGCCAGTTCCCCACCAATATTTTCCAAAGTACCACTAAACAAATCGTAAGCCTGCTTTCTGTGCCATCAATCCTGGGGAAAACAATGGAATTTTTTTTTAAGCGATAATGTTGATGCAATTTACTAAATGCTCTGTAATATATTAGAGTTGGCTACTCCATGACATGTTGATTAGGGAACTAAACCAATTCTGAAGCAACGTGACACATTAGAGATTAAAGCTGGCTAACTAGTAGATCCTGTAATATGACTGTAACTGAAAAAAACATTAATGATGGTGTATATTTTATTCAGTTTGTACAAGAATATGTTCCCAGGCCAGAACTAGTTAATGTTATTAGAAGTCAATTAAACACCCCCACCCCCACTCCTAAGAAGATCCCAACTCATGTAAGCAAAAAAGATAAACTTCTTTGAAAGCAGTCTATGTGAGAGCAAACAAAAAGTGTCTTATTGCAGCCGAAGTCCAGCCATCATTGAAAAAGTACTTTTAAGAATGCAGCACTCTGTCCTATGACACAACAGATGTAAAAAAAAAAATGTAGAGGACAATGAAGATGTTGGGTAAGACACTATGAAGGGCTTGGCTGAATAAAATATGGGAGGTCCACCAACAGCAATGGGAATATCACACCCAGTTCTGATAATTACTCTTCATAAAAAGGAGTGGAAGAGTAAAGAAAATTTAAATTGTGATTCCAGTAACTGGAGAACTGAAAATTAGAGCTTTTACAGTAATTACATCAGAAAGATTACCTGTTTATCTCATCAAAACCAGAAGTTAAGAAATGGCAAACACATGTGCCTACAAGTTAAGAAAAACTGAAGAAGCTCAAGTTCCTTATGTCAGACACAGGCAGGTTAAAGCCTGATGGTTAGAAATGTGATGTGGAAGAAAGGGGCAGGTTTACAGCACGAATTTACTACCATTAGAACACTTCACCTACTGCTTCTAATAGATTTTGTCCTCTTATTTTTCTTGGCAACACAAGACTAGAATTTATGACTGAAGCTTGAATAGTTGCAGAAGCATTTCATGCCTGTAAGCACCATGACTCCACTTATGCTTCCAGATAATCACAATATTATCCTATAAATTTAAAAAAATCTTTGTAAGCCTATAAATAAATGCTGCCAAACCCAACAATTGGTATTAACTAATGTAGATATTGACCATTGACCAACCGATATTAACCATGTGTAGATCCAGGGTAACTCAATAGCTTTCAATGTATTCCAACTAGAATACATAAGAAAATGTAAAACCTATCCTACCACAGAGAAATCCTTAACCTTTGTCAGATTCACCGTTTGGTAATTAATTCCTTAGAAAGAGCCTGGTATTTCAGCTATCCCAAGCACAGTCTTACAAAGTATGGTGGGTTGAATCCCCATCACACAAAGCTGTCCAGCAATAAGAATAACTGTGAAACCCAGGCTCTGTTTCCCTGGTATGCCACTGTACAAAAATGGACCTTTTACTATTAAATTTTTTAAAAAAACAGACAACCAAAACAAAAAGAGGGAGTTTTCAAAAACTTTTTTAAGTTTACAGCAACTCCCTTCAAAAGGAAGCCTCCAAAGAGCTCTCAAAGATCCTCCCTGCATGAATGTCCATGTGTGATGTCAGGTTTTCTAGAGTTGCAGAGAGGATGCTCAGGTCCAGTACAAGCTCAGTTCAAGTACAGGGCCTTTTTCTGGGAGCTTCAAGGCAGGAAAGTGCTCTGCAGAGCTTTGGTTTTGTGCATGGCCTTACTTTGTCATAAGATAGCTGTAGATGTTAGATGTAGACATAGCTACATGTAGATAGCTGTAGATAGATGTAGACTAGGGAAAAAAGGTAATATTGGAATATTGCCCTCCTTTTAAATGTGCAAAAACAGGTGGCAGAGTTATCAGAACCAGGGGACAACATGAATTTTAGAAATTCAAACTTCCTCATTACTTTGAAGTCTAAGATCTAGAGGTCCTTGAAGACAAAACATGCTAACTTAAGCAGGTATCTTCCACCTACATAAAGGTTTCTTTATCAGCTCTGTTTCTTTGTCAGCTCATGTTATGCCCCAAGCAAGTACATACTTGGAACACCTTAAATTTGGGTTTAAAAGTAATTCAGGAAAGAAGGACATCCCTATGTGTGTGACAAAAGAGAATGCACCAATACTCCAGCCTGCAGGACAAGGCAGCTCAGAAGGCTGCCATGAACAGGAGTGTTTCTGGAATTTTGAAGTCACTGACTACCTTCTAATCAGCTTGCCAGCAGAAATAGTTACCACTTATGACTGGAAACCAATTCCTATGGATATAAACCTCAGCATTCCCAGTACTCAAGATGACCTTGGAGGTGAATTGTACATTTGAATTCTCAGGACCTCTTAAGTTTTGAGCTGGATTAACAGACTCCTTTGAAAGAAACTCAGAAGGTTTCATATCCATTGCTTTTCTCTCCCCAGCTAGAACAGTACCTCCTGAGAACGACTTTGGTTTGAAAATGATTTGGTTTGCAATGCACATTCAGAGGAGAACAGAAAGGTCAAAACAGACAGCAGAATTTACAAACAAAAACCCCCTAAAAGATCAAATCCTCTAACTATATAAATGCTGCTTTTATGGTTAGGGATTTAGCTTTGCTCTAAGGAACTTTTTCAAGAAGTACTGTCCCAAGGACTAGCACATTCTGGCACACTTTCTGCCAGCAAGCCACAATCAATTAAACCCCAAACCCAACTTGTATGGTCGAGATCTGATCCTAGGCAGGTTTCAGGGAATGCTTTTCCCAAACTACAGTCTGATCACGCCAATCCCTAAGGGTGCTACTGTTCAGCAGACCTTTGCCACTGACAGAGCACCTGCTCCCACCCCAGCAGGCAGCAGTGACCTTCTCATGTTGCCAAGTGGGAGGCAAGTGGACAGCATGGTGCAGATCAGAAGGCCCAAAAAGAGCACAACCTTTCACGTGCTCGCCTCGAAAGATTTCAAATATGTATTTTAATTTCAGAACCAAATGACTGGAAGTTTTAGGAATTGTCATTTGCTTTTCCTTCCAAATATAAATGCAGAGCTGCCTGAAGCTCCTTGCCAGACACAAATCGAGACTGTAGGAGGTTGAAAATGTGTCTACCTGTGAGCTGCAATTACTGCATCATATGGAGGGTGCCCATTTCTCTTTAATGGAAAAGAAGCACTGGACCACATAACATATATATGCAGGACTTGACAGAGAAATAAAAGGTCAAGCCTACAACCAGACTGCAGTAACTCCTTTTACATATTAGGTGACAAAGGCTGTAACATTTTTCTGTTCTAGGCAAATACATATTGAAGAGAGATGAGGTGCTCCAGTCACAGAGCAAATGTGAGCTATAAAAACTGACCAACAAGCAGTAAATCTATGAGCAGAGCATTTGTGATCTTCATCTCTGCCTCTCTTTCTCAACAGTAAAATCTTCCCTTAGAAAATACCTGCCAGGAGCAAAGTGCCAATGACAGGGGCATTAAAACCTCATCCTCAGCAAGCTGGCTGGTCTTTAATATAATGGCTGAGTTCCCTCTGCCTTTCCTGTCCCTGCTGGGCTTGAGAACAAACTTAGAAGGGTGAGAGTGCACACTGCTGTTTGGTATTTCTGTCTGCATTCCTTACACAGCTGATGAATTTTCACCAAGCCTTGGTGAAACTTTACATTCATACACATCTTAATGAATTTGGTCATCAACACGAAGCAGAGAGATTGCTCATCTCAAAGACAGGTCAAACAGAGAACCCTCTTCTATTTCGCTGGAAACCTTTAGTATAACCTAACTTTTCAGCATTTAAGAAAACTAAAAAAATACGAAAGGCTAAGGTAGGTCTTTTTGTAACAGCACAACTCAGTAGCTTAGAAAATAAGTTCATATCTTATGATTTTCCCCCCCACTTGTTTGGGTTTCTTTCCTGCCAGAGGAGAAAGAAATTACAAGCACAAACCTAATGTAGAGACTGCACTGTTTGAGAAGATGTTACAGCTCTGTATTGCATCATGACTGGAGCACTGAAGATAGCTGAGCAGCTGCAGACAAGTCACCCGTTGAATATTTCTCTCTAAGCACGTTTTAATTTGATATGAAAAGTATGGTACCATAAATCTTTTAGCCCCATTGAATAACAGCATGTCCAAGAGAGCATGTAACCAAAATTAACATAAAAATAAAACAGCAGGAGGTGATTCTTCTAAGGCCTATCCAGCCAGGCTTTTTTGTGAACACTGTCTTTTTTGCATTTAGTGTTGATGCAAGAGAAAACAGCTTAGCTAAACAGAAACTACATGAAACACTTAACACCAATTAAGTTAAAAAACCCCCCAAGACCAAAAAAGCAAACCAGATGGTGTGTAATACAAAGCCAAACAAGAGGAGAGACAAAAACAAGTAGAATATTTAACAAGATAAAAATACATGTATCTAAAACCGTGGAAATACAGCTCAATATAAGCAGAATAAGAGCACTTGTTTATTAGGAAACAAGTTGAGTAAGCTTTAGAAACTGATTATTTGAATCAAACTTATTGTTGAGGAAATATACATTATATGTTCATAAAATGCTTTGCATTTGTCAACAAATCAGCAGTCTGTTAAAAAAGAAACAAAACACAACACAATTCATTACAAGGGATTTTAAAAATCTGCATCATGCAGAGCTTTCCCAGTGTGCAATATCCTATTTTAATACAGTATCTCTACAGAGGAATGAAATACTAGTTTTTAAACACAACTAATACTGAAAATAATTACTATGTAGGCATCTACTGGCAAAGAAAGCAATGGCCCAGGCATTAATGCAGAGGACAAAAATTACCAATTTGGAATGACACTGTAATATGTGAATACCACATTATTTGAGATTGTCAAAACTTCCTGGTAGATCAACAGCTGCTCAGAGGTAGGATGTAAATCTCTCTCGTTAACACTATCCCTTCTTTCAGGCATCTGAACATGCCAAGTTGCCAACAGTCAAAACTGTGGCAATTTCCAGCATGAACACAGGGAAAATGTTTATGCTTGCAAAGATAAATATCAATGGAATTACTACAGCAAAGTCAGAGAAGAAGGTCTGTCTGCACAAGGTCTACCTCTTCATATTTAAGGAAACCAGATTTACAAAAAGTGAATGCAGAGAGAAGGATGCTAGCATTCCCTGAATTTCAAAACACTACCTGGAATATTGTCTTTGTGAAGAAAGTATCATCTCTGCCTTTGCATTTAGGCCATATGTAACAAACTTTGGGTGTACCTGTACTGTAAATGCTACCCCTGATCTCCATTTAGCCAGCAGAGAAGGAAAACAGGACTACAAGACAAGTGGCAACAAAAACCACTCCCCTAGGAATAAGTTTTCAGTAATGCTGTGGTTTCAGCAACTGATGCTGCAGTTTTGTATTCCCAAAAATTATGCCAACCCTGTTACATTCATGTTACTACAGCAGAATAATGGAGAGGGCAACAACACAAACAGCAACAGCAAACAGGGAAAAAAACCCTCCTGAAAACTCTTTACACAACTGCTCCACTTCATATTTGCCTTCACCTCTCTTGCTCTAAGGCACTGCAACAGACATCTTACCTGTAAAAAATCAATTATTTAATAAAGGCTAACATGAAGCACGAATACAATGCAACTCTTTCAAGAGGAATACACAGCTACAGATTATGCAGGCACACAAACCCTTCTCCCGGTCCAAAATATTAAATTAAACGTTTACAGGTATAACTACCTATGGAAAAAAAAAAAAAAGCTCAAAACTTTTCAGTCACTGAAGTAACTTTAATATATGTGAAGAAAAAGTATATCTATTACAACTGGCAACTCTCGGCATTAATTAAAATTAATTATTTTGGAATTACTGCAGTCCACTTGTTTCAGCCTCTTCTTCCATTACGAACCAAACCAATCTAAGATGAGACAAAACTGGATTTAAAAACCTATCGTGACTAAGGGCAGTTTTGAAATAATTTTGATTTGACTGCATCTTTAAAACCCACAAAATCTGTTTTTTAGGTATAATCAGATTCAAGTCATACAAACACATATAAAGATGACAACTGCTTAACAGTACATAAACACGAACACAGCCTCAATTCCAGGAATGCCATTTGCATTAAGTTTCTCAAAAGTCAGAAACATATTTCAGAGATTTTAAAGCTAAAGTGAATTGCATAGTGATACAAACAGAAGAACAGTCTATGCCAGAAATACTTGGGAACAAGATTTCATGAAATGTTCTGATTTCCTTAAGCAATTATCCCAATCTAGATCATCCTGAGCTGGATAGAGACTATTTTTAAGAGCTTGTTGTGACAGAACAAGGGGAAGAATGCGTTCAAACTTAAGAGAGTAGGTTTGGATCAGATAATTAGGGAAAAATTGTTTACTGTGGGGCACTGGAACAAGTTGCCTGTAGGAGCTGTGGATGCCCCATCTCTGGAAGTGTTCAAGGCCAAGTTGGATGGGGCTCTGAGTAACCTGATATAGTAGCTGGAACCAGATGATCTTTAAGGTCCCTTCCAATCCAAACCATTCTATGACTGAGTTAGGGAATTGGTACACTTGAAATAGAAAATTTGCATCAAAACAAGAGCCATCTTTTATTACTTATATCAAAATTAATTTTTAAATTTTTTTTACATCACAGCTTGTTTTTTGCCAGCCTAAATAGATCTTCACAGGACTTCAACAGGAGCTTCAGGAACTTGAGTTCCTGTACTCCACAGGAACTCAACTGAAATTTTAGTTTTGTCGTTGTTGTGGGTTTTTTAAAACTTTTGTTATTTGTTTGTGATTTTTTTTTTAAATTAAAACCCACTACTTCAGCAAAGCCCTGTTCAGCACACTTCTACTGACACAGCTAAAACTGAAAATGACAAACTTTCTAGAAATACCTTACCCCCAGCAGCTCTAGTCTTTTAAGGTAACAATAGTGATGTCATTTACTACTTCAAATAACAAACCCAAAAACAATTGTATGCTTTTGACTGCTGTTACACATTCAGACCAGCCTGAACTAATTCCAGCCTCTCTCTCAAGTGTATGAACGGCGCTGTATTTCTGTATAAAACCCAGATAATCATATTTGCAATTAAATCCATTTCCTATTAAATTTTGTGGATTTGCATTTTAAGACTTATTCAACTATCAAGTTCTATTTACAACTTCTCAGGGTTGGACTCATGCAGCTGAAGAAGACACTGCTCCCATCAATCCACAGCTCTCAAGTCATGGGAAAGAGGCAAAAGTGCTCTGTGGCACCATACTCCCCACTTTGAAGATGTTACTATTAAAGTCACCTTACTGATCCAGTTTCAGTTTACACCACGATTATTTATTGTTTCCTTAACAGTAGGCCCACAAATGAACGAGATGGCAGCCTGGAGAAGATGACACACCTCCTCCTGATAAGCACAGATAGAGTAAGGCTTTGAGGCCCTGCATTCTTAGAAGTCAAATTCTTCCCTATGTAGTACCCCAAGCACACCATCAGGGTGTGCCTTCCACTTTTTAACAGCATTTCAGAACAAAATAATCATTTATCTGAAATCTGTTTATTGCGTTTCATGGTACTCACTATTCTAATAACTAACTTCAGTAAACACCTAAGTTGTATTTTGCCTTGCACAGATGGTTTCAGACATAAAATACAACGATGTTACAGTGAAAGGACAGTAACAGGTATCAAAGACGTGAAAATAAAGTTTTACTGTACAGGCCAATAGCAACAAAAAGTAATCAACGTGTCAGTACAAAATTGTAGGAAATTTGTGAAAAGAATGGGTAAAGTGGTGAAGGAGAGGTTCTGAACAGAATAGCAGCACTCCTTCACACTTTGGACTGTGTGCAAATGCAGCAATAATATAATACCTGTATTTATGAAACAGAGGTAAGGAAACAGCAGATAAAGCTCAGTTCCTACTGTGACAGTCACAGGCCTGCCACCATCTGGGTAAGAACAAGGCTTCTGTTACTCAAGGAAAAGAGTCAGGTGTAGAGTTCATGCACTAATGCTACTCTTCAGCTTATGCTACTGTTGACAGCTTGTCAATTAAATCATCAACAGTATTCACAAGGAGCTTTGTATCCTCCTTGTCACTCATGCGGTGCTGGCCGATTTTGCGGAGGATAACATCCACGTCCTTGCTCAAAACACGGTCAGCAACTTGCATAGAGATCTCCCAGGGGACATCCCCATCCCTCATGCCGTGGATAAGGCGTATGGGACATGTTACAGGAATAGGACTATGCAGCACACAGTGATTTTCTGCTTCTCTGATGAAGTCATAGGTCAAGGAGTAATATCCTTCCTCATTGTGCTTTGTTTTATACTTCCATTCACCCTTTTGTTCTATTTCTTTTTGTGCCTATATAAAAAGAGAGCAAAGAATAGACAAAACATATGTTAGGAGTACTTAAGAGTACCTCAATTTATTTCTGTTCTAAAAGCAGTAAAAGTCCCCCAAGCACAGAATTTCACCTTGTTGATTTTTATTATCAAAAGTCTACTCCCATTTTCCTTACAGCATACGAGAGGACAAATCCACTACCATGTCACAAAAAATGCTCTCCAAACCTCTCCTGCAATTTAATCTAGTTAAAATTCACCAATGAAATTAAATTTCTTAGCCAGAATCTATCAGAAAAGAAAAAGATGTATAGCCATCATGAACAGTAAATCTCCTTGGCTTCAGTCAGTTCACTGACCCTCAGACAAGGGGAAATCCTAGGGAAAAGACACTGCCCAGTGATCAGTCTTTTCAGTCTTTGCCACAGTAGGTGTCTCTAAATACTGTATTTCTAGATTCTTAAGTATTTTCAGATTCTGAGTCCTAAATAGAAATATTGACAGTACCTTAGAAAAAACCCAAACAAACTGGGAAAATATTTTCATTATTCTAAGGCAGACATTTTTTATTGCTATGTAACAACTCATTTGCTTTCCTGAAGACTAGACATTATTACCATCAAGGAAGAATCTCAGAAGGGCAGTTCCCACTACCTAAATCTTTACAAACACACTAATCTGAAAAATTTCCTTTCTATGCACACAACCTGCGTCGTATGCATTTCATCCAGTGACACCTCAATTACTTTAGTGGCTACTTCTCCATCCTTCCAAGCACAAGGATCCAATTCCAATGCAAATATAAGATATTCAACACTGAAATCTAATGGACTGCAGGGATCTGACTTCACATCCTCTAAACCACAGTAATATAGGCACACTCTGGCTAGTGCTCACACTAGTCTCATACTGTAAGCTTACATTAATCAAACACAGAAAACTTACCCTAAAATTTACAGGAAAAGTACAGTGTAAATAACATTATTTCTTAATTTTTTGGTAAGATTTCTAGACTTCACAAAAGCCAACCATCAACATTTACCTCAATAGGAAGCCTCTTAAAAGTTGTTACAACGTGATCTGCTGCTACAGCTACACCAACCAGAGCAGCTACTTTATCTGGACGTGCTATTGCAGCATGAAGCATCAGCCATCCACCCATGCTTGAGCCCACCAGAATCTGGAAAAGAAAATTAAAAAAAAAAAAAAAAAAAAGAAAAGACAGTGTTTTACAGGAAATGGCTAATAGATTTTTTTTCTTCTTGCACAAAATATCAGTGTTCACTTGGTTTAACTATTTAAACCTTGGGCATAATCCTGCTGTCCTTACCCAGGCAGAACTGCTGTCAGCTCCAGTGGAAATTTTGCCTGAGTAAGCACCACAAGATCTGGTATTTATTATTCTGTTTGGCATGGCTGGTTATTGCTGTCTGAGACTGAAACACTGTAAACAAAATGAGAGTTGAAACAATTCAGTATCATATGCATACTTTTATGTTTCCTTCTCAAGATAAATGCACGTGATAAAGACTCAGTGCAGAGAAAGAAGTAAACAAAAGCAATTCATAATATAAAATAGTTTTCAACACAGTATTAGGTATTTCTAGGTTGTAGGAGATTCCAAGTTTCTCACAGAAATTTCTAAAGTAACTGAAGAAATCAACTGCTGCTTCTCTTGCCTGTTTTTAAAGCTCTTTGATCATATGGCATATCTTGCAATCTTCCTGCAAATCCTTTAATTAATGCAGAAGCAGGGGACAGTGACACACTTTTTCATTAACAGGGCCACACTACACAGGAACAATTCCCTGTCCCCTGTCAGGTAGCACCTCCACCACCAGGCTTTCTCAGGCTCTCTGGGACAACAGCCCTGCTCTGAGCAGGAGATTCTAATAAACAACCTCCAGGAGGTCCTGCCAACCCATACTTCCATGATTTTGTGACCTACCTGCCTGCAAAAGAGCTCATATGAATATGACATCTCAAATGATTCAGCTTGGAAGTGAGCAGGTGTCAGCTGTTCAGTAAAAGCTGCTGCTGACCAGAGCTATTATGGCATATTTTTGATCAAGGTTCTACCCTGAGGGAAAAACAGCATTCTATATTTAAAAAATAAAATATAACCTGTGGTCCATCTGTAAGTTCATCCAGTATACTCAGAACATCTTTTCTCCACTTCCCAATTGTACACTCTTCAAATTTACCATCTGAACTTCCACATCCTGTATAGTCAAATCTGAAAAAATAACCATCAACAGGAAAGTTATACTACTGTCTACAGCAACACAGACACTAACTAAATACTACTGTATAATCAAATCAGCAGGGAACAAGACACCACACTGAATATTTTCTTACTTGGTCCTGTTTATCACTAGGACCAGAAATCACATAAAAATGATTTAAATACAACAAACACAACTAAGTTATGCAGCATTCTCTATTGTTTGAGATAACATCATAATTTACAAGAATAGACAAAAAATTTCCCTTACAGACAAAAAAAACCCCTCAGACACTTGAATTTTGTAGGTATTTTTTAAATGTACAAACTCTTTCAAACACTGAACCCAAACACAAAGACTTATGACACATTCAGACAGACAGCATTCAATCTCATCTATCAAAGGACAGCATCACCAAGCAGGGCCATGATCTTCTAAACCCACAGAAGACAAAGGGAAACTTAAACAGACTTGGGATGTAAGGACACTGCTTATAGTGGTAACTTAAAAAACAGAACTCCAGGTCCTTAATTTCTAATTTTTGTGCCTACAGCCTGGTTGCAACATGTAGGAGTGGTATACTACAGAAAATTAGGATAATTTTTTGAATTACTTTCAGAATACATTCTCCTGATTTACCTCAGTCTCTCTACTGACAGAAATCCTATATTTGGAAACAGAAGACTTCTTATCTTGTATACAAGCTACCTTAGCACAGGGAGCATCCCAATCCAAATGCCAAAGTTTACATATTTGTGTTAAAACCCCTTCCCACAACCCATGAGACTAGTTTCATTTTCTCAAGAACAATACTCCTCTTTGTACCTGATGAAGGCATGACCTAATGATTTGCAGAAATCTTCAAGGGCAGTTGCTTTCTGACCATTCATATTTGAATTGAAGCCTGGAAGGAAAATAACCCCTGGATTCCTCCCTTTTATTTTCTGATAAGCGATGTTTGGTCGATCTGGTCGAGTGAGAAAGCTGACTGATGATTTCAGCCTGCAAACTGGTAAGAGGAGCTATTTAGTACAATCATCATGACAACCTTGGCAGAAATGCAAGCTTTTATAAACCCATGGTTTGGCAAATATGGGCACATTACATGAAAATAAGGTATTTTGGCACAAGAGAGAAGAAAAAGCATCTCCTTTATTCTTTAATGACTGACAAGTACTGATGAACCTGAAAGACAAAGTTTATTGTGATTCATTCTCAAATCATTAAATGCCAACCACCTAGAGAGTTCATTCAGCAATTAGTGATGTTGTTGACTGAAAACAAATTCTCAGGCTTCCTAGACTTCATCAGTCCTCATGTTTCATACCATCTTGAGTACATTTACTCACTTCACCAAAAAATCTTCCCATTTAATATCTGCATATTTTAAACTTTTATTTTCAAAAAGCATAATTTTGAGACTGGTGTACTCTGTGCAATGTAAGTTTACAAGTACATGAGGTGACAAATTTTTCATTAGAATTAAAACTGAAGGAAAAACTGCATCTTATCAAAGCCCTGGATTCACACAATATATGGAGATACAGGGGCAAGTTCATAATCAAGAACTGGGAAACAATCTTGTGACCAACCTTTTCATCATGATGAGCATGAAACAACATTAGCATTGTTTAAACCAAATTAAATTAATAACATCAAACATGGACATTAACATAGGAAATGCTAACTAATTAATAATTCTGCTGAATCTCAGCTGCTACAGGATTTAATCTAACTTTAGCAGTCAGTTTTACCTCTCCTGCAGGTGAGGACAAGTAATTTGTAGAGAGCTGTTAAGGAGACTTAATCCACTCTATTATCCAGCTCAGGAAGGTAATTTGTTAAACTGAAAGCTTGGTCAAGTCATATAAGACTTTGACACTCTTAATTCTTGGATTAGAAGATCACTTTATCTTCAACAGGGGGGCAAAGAAACTATGTAACCCAAAATATAGCCTCAGGGCTTCCTAGGGGTGGATAAATAGTGCAAAGCCCAAGCCTGACAAGTATCACACCACTTAACTGTCCTGCAGCCTTGAATTCTGTTTTGTCACTATCAGAGATTACATTGAAAGGGTTTTAGGGGGCTGGTTTGTTGTTAAACTTGGATGTGCATGAGTAAGTGTGGACACATAACAGATACAGAGTGCAGCTAACATTCAGAACTTTCCTACAGTCCAACAGAAATGGCATCATTTGAACTATAGATTAAAACCATTAAATTGCTCCTCAAACAATGAGGCAGCTCTTTATCCTGTTTATAAAGGTGAATGACTTCCACACTAAAGGTATTAAGACACATCCACACTGTGGCTTCTGATTTGTGAGTGTCTCTCACTAAGCCAGTCACTTCTTCAGGGCCAGCAGAGTGCAAGTGTCAGTAGGAGGAGAAGAACCAAGTGCTAAATTTAAAAGAAAAGTAACTGGGAATATTTTTCTCCCCCTTAAGCCCTGATAGCCATCTCTGAAGCCACTCGTCTTCCATGCTGCATCACTCTGGAGGTGTCTTCAAATTACTTTGGCACTGGCAGGGTTCCAACTGCAGCTAGAAGACACAACTGTCTTAGCTATTTCACAAACTATTCTTCCATTTAACAAGTTAATGGAAGCACCAGCAGCAATCCTAACCTGAATAATGCAAACCCCTAAAGCAATCACTGCAGCCAACCCATAAGCAAAACTCAATGTACTTTCAGATTTCTCTTTAGACAGACAAAACCATCAGCAGCTACCCAGTAATTTCCCCTCCTGATTTTAGGAAAGACCTTGGTAAGAGCAGGAAGCATTTCTGAAAGGTGCAAGGCAGGTATTAATGTTCATAAAAGCAAGTTACAGAGAGAAGGTGATACCTACAGGAAGACCACAGGACCCTTGCCTGATCTACGGAATTCTCTTCATATCAGATTGCACTTTTATGAACATCAGAAACTGTGACTGAGACCAGTGTTACATTACACATCAAAGCCAAAGAAGTTCTGGGAAGAACAACTCTGGGAATATTCCCAGAGACTGAGATCTCCCCACTCCCACCAGCAACAGATTAATGCTGCTGTGACAGGGAATGGACTCAACTCTGTCCACACTTGGTTTCATGCAACCACCCACATTCCAGCAGGAACTGCTGCTTGGCCTGGTCCCAGAGCACCTAAAGACACACTCAAATAAACAAGATATTCTGATAATATTACTGTTACAAACACACAGTGTCGGAATCTGTGGGTATTGGTGATTCTGAGATTGTAGAAAGTCTCTGTCTGTCTGCCCCATTGCCAAAGAAGAAGCTATAATTCGTCTGTGCTGTTTTTCAAGGTTGTTTATTCTTGCTTATCTATAACATGTTTTTCTGCCCTGCCGCAGCTCTGGCCTGCAGGGCAGCGTGTGGGGCTCTGCCCTCAGTGGGATGTTACAAACATTATATACCAGAAACTACGTGTGCTAAATTTACAATAATGTGCTAATATCTATCATCTACGTTAAATAGCGTGTCCCCAGCCTAAACCAACAGAAAAATGCCAACACCACAGTGAAACATGGAGGGCATGAAGAAGGAGGAAAAGGACACGACACACCCAATTCCTCCATCTTGTCCCCTCTGAACCCCTAATCTAGAAACTTAAATTTTTACTTTTGCACCCGTGCCACACTTAATTATTACTTATATCAAACACTCAGAGCTGGTAATTCATCCTGTAAGATTGAAAACTCTTTTCCATGGACAGAGATCACAGACAGTGTCTCTGGGGGCTCTGTCCAGGGGGGTTCCTGACCCCTGCCAGGGTCTCAGACCTGCCAGGGCAGCCAGAGGGAAGCCCTAGATTCCCACAACACAAAAAGGAAGAAGAACAAAGCAACAAAATCCCACTGTAATCAAGCTTTCATGCAGCTACAAAGTGTGCACCCATAGTGGCAATTAAGTTTTACTCACTGAGCAACCTTAGATGAGTCACACCTGTCCAACTAAAGGCAATTAATAAACTCAACAGGTCAGACAAGATGAGATTCACCTGTCCAATTAAAGGCAATTAATAAACGGAGCAGCTCAGACAAGCACGGGGTGTGACCCATCAAGAAGGGCAGTGTTTGGGCAGAGGCGGACGCCAGCAAAGCTTTCCAGGTGCCTGGCGGAGCTTTGCTCGGTTTCACACCCGACCGAGCGAAGGGTCGTCAGCTCCTCCAAACCCACCAGGGCCAAGAGCTCAGAGCCAACACCACACAGGCAGGACAGCGGCTGTGCACAGCCACCGAGCCCCTCCGCGGGCCGGGCGGGGAGGAGAAGCCCATGGGATGAGTTTGAGATGTCCATCCCCACACAGAGCCGCGCCCCGGCCCTTCCTCACGGAGGCGGCGCTGAGGGGGAGCTCCCTTAGAGCCGTCACAACCAGCACCGACACACATCCCCTCCCCTCCGCCTGCCAACCCTTCTGCTTGCTCCGAGGTCCCCACGGCTGTGCCTTACCCAGGAGCGGTGACAGCGATCCCCGCAGGGCCGAGGCACGGCCGGGCCGCAGCAGCGCCATGGCCGCCATGGCCGCGCACGCGCCGCCCGCGGGGGGAGCGGCGGGCGCGGTCTGTGCTGAGGGACGGGCCCGCCTGGGGAGGGAGCGGCCGAGTTCTGTCGAATAAACACAAAACACGAATCGTGCGTGGTTCCTCCGAGCCTGCCGTGCCTCGCAGCTGTTATGTGAAGTGAATATATTCGCGCCATTCCTTGTATGAAATGTGTGATATTGGATACTTGTTAGATTACGCTCGTTTGGATTAGAAGCCTCCTCCCCCCCCCAACTCGCAGGCGAGACCTGGTGAACATTGGAATATTGGAAACTGATTTACAAGTAAAAGGATGTGGCTGAGGAGATGGGCCGTGTCTGGAGAGATATTGGGACCCCAGGTGCTGATCATGGCATAAACGACCCGAGATGGATATTATAGAAATATTATAGAAATCCTCGGGCAGATACATGTGAATGCAGCGTTCCTGTACATTTCATCAAGGGATTCAACAACTCCAGACACTGAATTGTTCTTCCTCATCACCAAAAAAGAAAATCTCATTAACTTATGGACTGTGAATGGAAGAAAAGACTGACTGCCAAAATCTTGGCCTCAGGCAGAATTTTCCCTATAAAACCGCTTGTGCCAGGATGGAGGTGTGTGAGCACAGAGGAAAACCTCTGCTGAGGTTGACTCCTTGTACACCCAGGATCGATCCCCAGGCTCAGCACTGTGGTTTTTTTTTTTTTTTCCGTGGCTAGATAGAATTTGACTGCTAATAAAACTATTTTTATTTTTAATTTGGCTGCTCAGCACTGCCCGAAGCAATGCTCAGCACCCACCTCTGCAGTGCTGTGCCCAGGTCTTGGTTCCTCAGTCCAGGAGGGACACGAAGCTCCTGGAGCACTCCAGTGGCAGGCCACGAGGGCGATTGAAGCATCTCTCTTACCAGGAGAGGCCAAGGGAAAGGCCTGGGCCTGTTCAGCCTTTGTGGTATTTTATAATAAAATATGCATTTAAAAATGCGTATTTTATGATTGGCTTTTCGCAAATGTTACAATGAATATTATGTGTGTAATGTTAGAGAGTTATTCTGTATTAATTCTCTTAAGTACTGTGTTAAATACAGGTTTTAGGTTACAACATAATGTTAAAATAGAAACTTTGTGATATAGGATTTGTTACAAGCTCCGTTAGGAAGAGGAGATAATCAAGAAACTCTTCACACAGAGATGTCAGCGAAGGGGGCCCATAAAAAGTTCCTGCCTCCTTATCAGGAAAGACAAACATTCTTCCACATTCTCTCCATCGTTTTTGGAACCACCAAGATTAAGGAGAAGAAGTTGACAAAAACCAGAAAAGTTTGTAATATGCAAAGAATTTATGCATCATGTATGAGATATATGAATATGTAACAAGCTATTGCTTTTAAGGTTATTCCTTTGTTCACAAGGGATGCTTTTCGTGACTTAGTGTCTGAGAGCATCCGGACCTCCGTAATTCTTTGCTTTATATTGTCTTGTAGTTGTCCTAACTCTAAATTTTATTACTCTAATTGTATTACTATTTTTATAATCATTTTATTATTATTCAACATTTAAAAAATTTTATAAACCAAGTGATTACCATTTTTCACAAGCCTCGAGAAGAGACGGCTGAGAAGGGACCTCATTAACGATCATTATGATCAGTGCAGATTGATTATAGAAGGGGGTACCCACCACCATGCTCTACTTACGTTGTCTTGATATACACCACTACAGACCCCACCCCACTTCATGATGATGATGGCAAACCTAATGAAAACAAATCAATCATAAAACCACACTGGTTTTCATTTCCACAGTGAGTTAATACTCCCATTCAGGCCATGTCTAAGTCAAATACTGGGAAAATGTTGAAATCCTTAAACTCAAGCAGTTTTTGGTTTGCAGTTAAACAAAAAAAAAAAATTGTCAATATCCAAAGCTGGTAATAAATTTTTCAAATAGGTTCATAAAAAATGAAAAAGGTATTATATTATGTACATGCAGAAAACAAACTACACTTCTAATCTCACTGCCCTCCGAAAGATTATTTTCCATAGCTCTTTTATGAGAAAATACATGGAATAGTTTAATTAAATGTTACTGAGAAATACAGTGTTGCTTGCATGACTGCATATAACTATTTAAAAGACAAGTACAAATGTCTCAGGATAATGCAGCAAGAAAATATTTGAAACAAGTGTATTTTTAAAAATGTTTATTGTAATGCCTTCATTGCATCATGCAGGATACAAAAATCATTATTAGAAAACCTTTGTAACTATACTTGGGAATAAAATCAAGATACATCAGGAAAAAAATAATAACTGTATAAACAAAAGCAATTTATTTGATAGTGTTTTAAATTATAGATTACAGGCTGTGATCTGCACAGATGATAACAATTACCTTGCAACAACAGTCTCTTCTATGATTCAAGTAGAAACTGATGTTTGTCATGCTAGAGCAACCACATCACTTGTACATACCACAGACCTGTTCATTGCAGTTACAGGGTTTAAAAAGTATAACAAAAATATTCTGCCAGCATACTTCTATTCTGTTTTCAGTTTATTTGTTCAATTAAAAGCCATTAGCTTTTCATCAAAGGAAAAAAAAAGGCTAATGTGCTTTCTTCTAGTACACAAACCACAGAGCATGTTTCAATTATAATCAAATAGAACCTCTTTAAAGTCATAATATGACACTTTCTTGAAGTTCATTTCAATTAAATAATTTATATTTTTGCAATATTATTGAAGAACTTGGACGTGATTTTAAAATGGGTGACTGCTGCACCCTCAGTATTTTTGCTGTTTTAGGAATCTCAATCCCTACTACTTCAAACTTTCAGTTTTTTTAATTCATACACTGCTTAGTGTAAACTCTTAGAACTCACCTCTCTTTTTATTCTATTTGACAGCATTATTCTGTGCAGATATACATTAAAGAACAAAACAATTCTCTGGGAAAGCTTGTCTCCAAAGAATCCAGACACACAGAGATTTTGGTGCTGGCTTCAAGGTAGGCAATATTTGAGAGATTTCAATAGTGTTCACTTGGCACATAGTAAGATTAGAACCACACTGGGACCTTACAATATAAAAGAAAATTGCTGTAGAGTCCAGAATCAGCTTATTCTGTTTAACAGGGAGGATTTAAAAAATCCCTCTTTATGAGGCAGTTAATACATGTGTTTCCATTTCTCATACTTGTGGAAAAATTGCATCTTTATAAAGCTATCCATCTTGGGGTTTTTTTGTGTTTTTTTTTCTTGTTGTGCTCCATTGATGCAAACTTTAAATATACAGTTGTTGCCACAAAGTTTTTGAACATACAGAATATAACAATTTAATTACATTAAAAGTCATTAAGAGTTTTGGCACTGTCCCCTTACAGAAAGTTAGGTAAAAGTAACAATATGAAAATGTAAGGGAAATCATGTAACTCTTTGGCTCTGTTGTAACACTTAAATACTAAGGCAAGAACTGTGTGTACCTTAGGGCTTCTTTTTTGTTTGTATTTCTATAAAATACTTGACTAAAGTTTTAAAAAGTCACCTAATCATCTATAAATGTCAAATTTTGCATATTAAAATATATGCTTATTACACCTTTTTGTTTCACTACTAAAATTTTTGCATACCAATGAGAACACACACACTTGTAAACTGTTCAGGATAATTTTACGAAGACATTCTCTGTATAAGAGAATTTGTAGAAACTTATCATTCAGTCAAGATGCTGTAATTAAAACTGCCTGATTATCCATTTTTGGAGCACTATGATTCTCTCAACAGCTTTAGCTTGTTCATTCCTATAAAGATCAATTACAACAGGTAACAACAACCCCCTTTTCAATGCATTTGTAACCCCTGCTCGACCTGAGGTTTTGGGTGCACATCATAAGGAGGACATTTCAGGGTATTCACTGGCTTTTCAGCTGTCACTAGCTATGGCTAACTTCATTAGTTAGGTTATTGCAGGATGCCCTATTGCTCCCCTTTTATTATAACATGAAGTGGGTGTAGCCTTCTGCTCCTGTGACAATGACATCCATCCATATCCTCATGGCTTCTGGAGAAGGAGCAACCATGTAGTAGATGCGGTCATGGGTCTTAACACTGAAGGTCAGCAATGGGTTGGGACTCTAGAATAAAACACAAGGAAGGTATCAGAAGAGTGCAAAGACATTTATTGGTATCAGAAGTGGATTTACTTACAGGGATATTTATGAATATGTTTAAGAAGACATTTAAGTGTTTGTAGCCACCATAAACACCTTTTACAGCATTTTTCCAGTAGACTATTTGTGGGACTCAGATTCAGTCAAAGAAAGAAACTGAGAGTTTCTAGCCAGGCAGATGCCTGGGAAAGAGTTGGAGAGAATGTAAATAATTCTTTATCTCTCTTGTTTTTCACATTGTTTATAGTTAATTTCTATCACCGTGCATCAAGCACTCTGCACCAATGCTCTGGATTGTTTTCACTTCAGAACCAATGGATTTGGTCCTTGCAAAGCTCTGTATAAAATAGCAGGGTATTTTGAATAAATCAGAGTTTTACTCTCAGCAGCCTTCTGAGTCAGAGTCTTCTCATTCCTGAGTGACACCTTTTATACTATTATACATATATATATATACACACTATATACTAGACTATTATACAGTACTACAGGGCTCCCAGCTGTTTCATGCCCAAATAACTAACTCACCCGCTCTGTCCAGTGGCTTCCACAAATTGCTCCCAGCTCATTTAAATTACAAATGAGAGGCAGGGTGTGCCATGAGCTGCTGGCACAGTTAACTCCCTCCCTGGGACAGAGGTGTGCAGCCAGCTCTTGACTTGTTCAAGCCACTGATTTCAGTGGTCTTGCCACTGGACTAAAGAACTCCTTGCAGCAAAACTACTTTGCAGGTAGACACTTCTCTCTGCTTCCATCACTATAAAAAAAGCCACCAAAACTGTGCTAATTATTGATTGGCTTCCTCTTCCTTTTCCTACACTCCAGGGCTTTTTTTTTTTTTTTTAGCATTTGTTTGGGTTCCCCCCCCCCCCTCAATAATGTTAGTTCTCCCTTTAATTTTCAGCAGCTACCATACTTTGCATATTCTATGTGATACATGGCTAAAACAGCAATAACAAAGTTTACCTTGTATGCATTCTTTAGATGATCATAATAGACTTCTTCAATAGCTTGAAAATATATTACACCTTTTAATTTAGTTTCGTGTTTGTCTAAAACGGAAAAGAGATAATGACTTCAGAACTGAATTGAACAGTAAGAAGCAAAAGCTTAATTTGCATTTCCATATATATTCAGCTGATAAGTAACTGACTTAACAGTTCTGCTTCTGAAATCCCATGGAAATCTTCAACTTTTCTTACTAGTTTGTTGGTTTTATTGAAAGATGCATTTTTTATTTTAATATGTCTTCTTCTTCATCTAGTTTCCAAGGATAAAAGCTTTTGTGATTTCCTTATCTATTTGCAAGTCACTCCCTTCACTGAGTTGTCTAAATGTTATGGAGGGTAACATGTGGGTTAATGCCCACAGAATGCTAATGCCCACAGAAGGACTGATGTCTCTCAGATATATCCACTCTTCCAATTCCATGAAAATCAGCCAGACTTCACACAGTTCACAGGCTAAGACCTCCAGTTTGCCTTAATGAGAAAACTGTAATGATAACCAAATTTTCAATACAATCTGACAGCAAAACCTTTATATTAGAACATAGTCTGTGCATGTACTTTTTAAAAAAATGCTTCTTCACATGTGAACTTAAGAGTCACCACTATAATTTTTCATAAGGAAATGAGCAGGGCAGGGCAGCATCCACCCTCCATTTTCCTGCAGTGGGGAGAGAAATTGTTAAGAAATATCCCAATTGCATGTGGACAGTGGAAAGCCAACTTCCTTTTGCTCCCAGCAGTTTTGTATTAGGGGAATATAATGCTTTCTGCCCCAAAGTCATAGCATCATCTCAACACTGAACAGTCATGCAGAACATCTTTATCAGTCCCATGAGGGATTCTGCTGTCATTTAAACACTTGGGGAACTCAGCTTACATCCTGTGTGTAGCTGCAAGCAATTCTTAAAGCTTCAAATGATGGCAAAATGAAATCCCAGAGAGCACATGATGCAGCTTTGGGGATGTTCCTGCCAGCCCCTAGAGAAGCAGTGCTGAAGCACCGAGATTATGAGATTACAGCACACGTTATACTGAGATAAACACAGCACTATACAAAGGGTGTTGTCTGTGCACTACTAGGAAGCAGGGAATCCACTCTCTTTTCAAGCCCCACCTGAGGCCTTGGTTACCAGACTATTTCAGGTACCCAAGCTCCCATTGAAAGTGTCTTGGTAGAGTTCCCTGAATGCTTCAGCTCAGAAAGTGCAGATGATTCAGTCACCACACTGAGCTGGAAGTCTTCAAGCTAAATTCTTGGTTCAGTACACTGGCAGAACTAAAGCATTATCTCAGGACATTCACTTAAGAGTTCAATTACTCTGAATTCATTTTGGAAATCTACTACGTATTTAAAGATCTAAAGATTTAAAAATCCTCACTCATACAAGCAGCAGCATTTTAGTGCAGCTGAGACTCCTCATAAAACTATGCTTGTTGGCTGGAGTCCTTAGGACATTAGCAAAAGTTTTCTTTGGTAATTGAGATTACATTATGGCAACTATACTGCACTCAAAAGTGAAACCATTAAATGTTAACATAACTGCTAAAAAAAGACAAAAAAAATCAGTACCAGATGGGAACACTACTGTGTTACAGGCCTTCCTAACCAATAAACCAGATGTTTAGAACAAAATAAAAAATGTCTGTCACATTCTTCATTGTATTTCTGCAAACTAGTAAAAAATATTCAGTGTGTATGTAATGAATGAATGTAATGAATTCAGTTTTAAGTTCCTTATGAGTTGCTGGAAAGCAGTTATGTCAGTAGTAAATGAAACTGTGTGGTTTTTGTACTCGGTGTTTTCTTCTGTGTCTCAGCAATGACCATCCTGCCTCTTTCTGGCCTCTCTGAACAATAAATAGTCAGAGCACAATGTTATTTTGTGGCTTCCTCAGAACAGAAACTTCAAAGTCAAACTACGTGTATATTTGCACAGCATTTGGAGAAATAAGTATGTTCTTAAATTCCCCATTTCTGGGTTTACCCTAAGATAGCAAAGTAATGTAATACTTATAATGGATCCAGATACTGTGTAACACAACTTCATGTACAGAAACACTTTTGGAGTATTCTTCAGCTGAAATTCCTTACACTTTCAAAATAAGGCAAACTCAAAAAGTTTAATTTCCTGCATGTTTAATTTCCTGAAAACCTTTCCTTCACATTAAGCACAGGACCGTGGAAGCATTCACTTCAATTTCCATGGTAAGTATAATAAATTATATTCTTGTATGAAGGGTACAAGAAATCATTCAGACATTGAGGGAAGTAAATAATATTTAAAAATAAAATACATGGAACCATTATTCTGTGTACTTGTAACCTGATCATCTTCCCTTTTTTCCCTTTCCCATCTGCATCTCCTCTTTTGTTTTGTTTTGTATGTTCAATTCTGCCTTACCTGGCATGAGGACTGAATGCTACAGTGAAAGGTTGACATGACCTCTAAGGGATGAAATGGAAATCTAAGTTTTATCTGGACTCCCTAATTGTTCATAATTCAGCTGATTTTGATTAAAAAAAGAGAAGAACAGATGTACCCTAGTAGCAATCCTGCAACCTACCTGCATAATAAGTAAAAGTTCTCTTGTTCCTATCAAAAACAAACCACCGTTTTTTCCACGTTTTAATTTTTCCTCCCATTTTAATCAGAAAGCCTCGGCAGGTCTTCTCAGTCAGAGAAATATGGTAACAGGTCTCTATGTTGTGCCCAGCTGTTTCAATGTGACTTCTTAGGTCAAAGTCTTCCTTTCTAACAGGCAAATAGCGAGTCAAGGGACGGGCCTACAGGAAAGAAAAGAAAATCATATTATTTTTAAGAGAAGCCTTATAATCTCCTACTCTTTCTGCTGCAAAGACATAACTGAAAACTGCTCCTAGAGTCTAAGAATAAATGTAAGAAAAATGAAGAGCTTTCACTGCAGCTCTAATTTTCTTGAAAAGAAAAATCCTTTAAGCTAACTTTCTAGTGTTGGATAACTTTGTAAAAGCCAGACAGAGCATAGAAGTTTCTTGAAATCAACAGCTGATAAACTGGTAAAACAGAGGCCACAGCACAGAAAAGTTGTCTTAGAATTAAGATATTAATTAAATGTAAGGGTGTGTTGCTGCCTTAGATGAAGTCCAAGAACTTCATGTAGGATGTTAAGCAAATCCTTTATTTCTCTAAATACTCACTGCACACGTCACTCTTCAATTTTAATTTTCTGCCATAGGTATTTTTATGCAGAGTATAATATATACATAATAAGAACATCCTATCGCAGGAAACAATAATGGGAATAAACTGTAATCTTCAGTTAGTTTCATACAGATTGCAGTGAACAAAACAGAATTATTTTCTGCTGAACAAATTAAGTGTGATAACTAGTTCACATCCCTCTGCAAAAGACAGCAAAGCAGTGCAGGAGATGGTGCCTCCTCCTTGATAGCAGTTCAAAACCCTGCACCAAGCCTGGATAGTATCAGCTGGGAGAACAAGCAGGAGGAGATAATGATTTGGAACCTCTGCCAGCTGAAGGAATATTCTTGTTTTCTCTGCCTGGAAGGTCTGTGCACAATCACCACCCCCTCATTTTAAACAAAGACAGGTCTCCCAGAGAAAGCTCCTGCTGCAGCTGAGGCAGAGAGAGGCTACTTTGGAACAGAAGCTGATTTTAGATGCTTTCAAGGATCTAAAATGCAAGGACCATCACTCCCTCTCTCCCCCTGGACTCCAGAAAAGTCAGTGACCTGGAAAACTAATCTGCCCCTGCTCCATTCCTCAAATTAGCCTTTTAAATTCCAATGTGAGTCTCAAATCAAAGGGACTTTCCCTCATTGCATTTTTAAGAGCTTGGTGCAACAGGAGCTGTGTTGCTCACAAGAACTCAGCACCCTTCTAAAATTATGCAGTCCTGTATGATATGAGCTGGCACCAGCTCTGGCAAATGCAAAGGTGGAGTTCCTTCCTCTCGTTTACATTTCTAAGTGTCAGAAGGTGCTGGGGAAAAAAAATTGGTCTCACCGTACAAAGGAAAGAAAAAAAAAATCAGTCATTTTTGACAGATAAATTTTTGTCTTCCTGCCAATTCAGTCTTCTTCTCTCTGCCAAGTCTGACAATTAGCAACAACTGACAGAACATTCTATTACAACACATGCATGCTCTAATTTGGGATAAAGATATCAGCATTGCATTGTTTATGCCATACTTGAGTTGTCAACAAATTTATTATAAAAAAAGGAGGCAAACAAGTAAAATTTAACGTTCCTGATTACTTTTTATATAAAAACAAATGAATGAATATCTTTAACTAGAAACAGCTGATGAAACATCAGCAAAGGTAGCACAGATAAAACCAGAAAGATATTTCAGTATGATATGGAATCTTCTGCACTCAAATATGTCTATTAACATGAAGACATTGTCTTGCTCTGGTATACTAGCAATGACTGCCTAGTCTATTTGCTGTACTTTATATTGGTACAATAATATTTGTTTTAGAGGAATAAACAAATAGATAAGACCCTAAGCCTAAAGAAAACTCAAGGTAACTCTAAGCCCAAAGAAGAAGCAAAAATATGTAGAAGGTAACACTTCCTAAATTAAGTAATGTTTCTCATGTTGTACAGTCCCATTAACTTTAGAAAAAATAATATTTACTTTGTACTGTAGATGTGGAGCTGAAAAAACTTCCTTATTTGTCTTTTTATTTTCTGTCAAAAGTTTGGAAGTAATAATTCACATTTCAAGGTATTTTATGTATTAAAAGAAAATGCAAAACAAAGCAAAACCCCCACCAACTCCACACCAATGGTTTATAAAATTAACACACTCACAAATTTGTTGTTCTGTCCAAAAAATTCTGCTCTGCCTATATTCTGTAACAAACTTTATAGGATTAATATTGATACTTTACATAAAAAATGCTAAATAGATACCTATGCTGTTATCCAACTTTAAATGAATACTTGGCTCCAAGAGCCCAAACATACTTTTAGCAAAACAATTGCACCTCAGAAATACTAAATCCATCTGTTCAGCTGAAAGCAGCTTGTTTACCATTGGCAGATATACACTTAGTCCTTTTCTGTATATGAAGGGGAAGTCTTGCACTTCAAAACCATTTCATATCCCTGTATCTGACCTGTGCTCTTTGTTTCTCACGTATTTTGACTTCTTTTTCAATTAATTTTTGCCTCTGGCTCGTTTCTTCCTCCAATCTTTTCTCCAGTTGTTCCCTGCGGCGTTTTTCTTCTTCCAGAGCTCGTTTCTTAGCTTCCATCTCCCGTTCCTAAATACCACAGCACACAGAGAACTTCAATTATATGCAAAACTATAGCTGGCAATGTCATTTCTAAGCTAGGGCTAAATACCTTTTGGTCCCTTAAGTAAGCAAAAATATATATCCAGCACACTGGACTGAAATTTGGAGTAAGAATTACAAATAGAAATGAAGGTTCTGCTTCAGCAGCTCTCCAGCAGGTGTCAAACCAATGCTGAACAAGTTTCTGGGGATTTTGCCATCAGCTTGTCCTTTGAGATAGCAGATACTGCATATGGGCTCAAGGTTGCAGTGTGAGGTGAAGCCAAGGGGAAAAAGGTATTTTTAAGTGTTTAGTAGGTATAATCTGGGTAGGTTTCTATGTTGCATTAGGAGAATATGATCCAAATTTACATGCCTACTCTTAGTTACTCAAAATTATGCTTACCCTGGTCTCAAGCAGCCGAGTCTTTTCAGCATGTGCTTGTTTGAGAAGTCTCTCCATCTCCTCTATTCTTGCAATGTTTGAAGTGCTAGCACTGCAAAAAAACCCAGTATTTCTTATTTAAAATAAATATTTTTATTTTTTTTTTATTTAAAGAAATATTTTACAGTCCAACATAATTTTAAGAATTTGACAGTGTTCAGATCCAATTCAGTGCAGTAGCCACTAACACAAAAATAGGTATATTTGGTGAGTTGATGAATGACTACAGCAGTTCTGTTTCTTCTGTACTTTGAGCATCCACAAATTTTATGCATTTCTACAAAAAAAATGTTTCTCTCAACTTAAACATGGTAAAATATAACTTAGACATTTTAAATTGGTCAGAAAAAAGCATCATAAACTGTTTTTCTTTCAAGTTTGCTATGGCTTGAAAATATGTCAAACACCATCTAAAACAGCCTGAATTAATTTTACTTAAGGGAAATTTTGTCATGGAAAATTAACTGCCCATCTTCCAGATTTTATCAAAAAAATCAGCCCACACTCTTTTCTTTTTTCACCAAAGTTTGCCTTGTGAGAAACAAAAATATCTGTTTTAAAGGGTCCTTTTCTGGTTTTTGTATTGATTTGGGCTGTTTCTTTGTGTTGCTTTCTTTTGTTTTCCTTCTGGCATTAGCTGCAAGAGTCAGAGGGAAGCAGAAGAGCTCTTGGGGCTTCCCAGTCCTTGCCTGCAGACTGGACTTACAGGATAACTAAAGATGGTCAGAGCAGGAAGTCAGAGAGAGAAGGGTTTCATAGCACTGGCACATTAGCTCAATTTATGGAGTTAGTTCCCAACCTGTCTCCAGCTATCAGAAACTTGCTGACTATCCATCTAAAACAGAAATCCTCAAAACCCAAGTCTTAATGTTCTTCCTTTAAGAAAACCAAAACCAACGCAAAAAAAGCCCAAACAAACCAGACAGCAGAATGACTGCCACTGGTATTTTCTGAAACTTTTAACGCTGCAGTGATAATGACTAAAAGGGGAAGTCAGGGGGCTTCCCTGCCAAACAGGGAAACAGCAAACAGATGCTACCTAAAACACTACATGCTAGCCAAAAAAAGCTGTCCTTGTGTTGGTAAGGTATTCATAGTGCTGTGACAAAGCTGTATTTAATCTTTGTACAGCCTCTATTTATGCTTGTGAAACTTCTGGGGCAGGACTCTTAGCAGGAATGAAAGCATTACCATAATGTCAGAAATAAAAAATAGACTGTCAGAAGAAAATTGTTTGCACACAATTTTGAGACTCATGTGGACCTTTAATACAGATCATGGAAATTCCTTTCATCTGAGAAATGGTGTCTGAGCTAACAGCCTCTGAAGATGAGTAAAGCAAGCCTTTCCATTTCATCTCATCATTTTTTACTGACTCAGAAAAGGGAGAGGAAAGGGCAAAAAAAATTTTGGAGGAAGCCTGAGTGTTTCAGTTTAAGCATCTAATTGGTTAACATGCTGGACTTGTAGAACAAGTGTACATCATCAATGGCACATGTCCCTGAGAAATTCCCTATCAGAAGAAATTCCTTCCCTGCAGCGATCAGGTGAGGAAGCACTGATTGCTCTGCAAATTTTAGCATTATCACTTAACTTTTCCGTATTTCTATTTTCCATCTTCCAATAAACTGGTGAGAAGTAGTTAAACCCAATTATGAGGAGCTAGATAGATCTGATGCCTGTTTAATGATCTTACATCTCCTTCACCAATCAGCAGAACTCACATTATCACAGTGTCAACATGTATATACTCTCTTTTTTCATTATGACCCTATGAGCATTGCAGGGTGAGAAGGAAAGAAGATTTACCTGGAAATGTTATCTGGTGAGCATGCAGAGATGCTTGTCTCCATGCTGTCAGAGCTGTCTAAGCTTAACGTGTCAAAAGCATGGTCCTTGTAACTACGATCTGGGTAATGGAAACTGTTCAAATACACGTTGGATTCCGATGCTGTTCTGCTGTAGAATTCTGGAGACTTCTGCCTTTGGTTTTCACAGATGCGCTGATGGTTATACCCTAAAAAGTACAGAGGAAACACTGATTTCACACAAAAATTACGTGACAGGAGCATAACTTGCTAGCAACACAAGCATTTTGAATATCACCTCAGAATTCAATGCACTGTGACCAAGGGTAGTACAATATTATGGCTAATTTTACATGTTAATCACACTAATATAAAAGCTTTAAATACCTGTTTTATCTATGATGTATTCAAATCTATATTAATATATATATATTATTAATATATGTAAATAATAAATTATAAAAAAGAAAAAGTAATTATATATATTATTATACGTATATATATGTTATTCACATACATATATATGTGAATAACATATATAAATATGTCATTCAAATATATAAGTTAGTACAGCTGACTTTTCAATATATGTTATTGTATGTGTATTTATGAAACTCTAATTTGAAAAAAAAGAAATTTATGTTTTAAAATGAAAATTAGGCCTACTCTGGAAAGTAATGTAGTTAAATTCAGGAATTTAGAAGAAATAACACTGACTAAATTAGAAAAAAAAAAAAAGTTCTACTATGCAAGATTCTTAAGTACTTGTCTGGTTGACTTTATTGAATATGGTTTTTGGGTTTTTTGTCTGTTTGGGAAATTTTGCCTTCTGGTAACTGCAATTGGACTCTTAGTTTCAGCTGAAATAATACAGGCTGCTTGTTATAGAATCACAGTTACTAGTGTAGAGGTACTTTACTGGAGTTTTGAAATTGCAGTTCACCCTATGGGATTGAATCCAGTCCTTATAGCTCAATGATTCTGAAGAAAAATACAAAGGTTGTTATTTTTCCACAAAAACAATTTTTTCTGAAAAGTCATCCTTCTAAATGTCTCTTCACAATTACTTTTATCTCATGTCTCCATTGCTCTTTGAAAGTAATACAGACTGAGAGAGGCTTTTGAGCTTGCCTGATGAGGAAGAGTTGTCATTTTAACTGCTGAAGTATTTTATAGTGCCCTTTTAAGGTTGTTCCATTTGTGATCTATGTGATCACCAAAGTAACTGCACTGCTCTTTTCCTGCATTTTTTCTTTCAATGAATGCAAAAAATGAGACTTTCTCATAGTTCTGATGGTTAGGTTTACAATATTGTCTGCACATTTCTAACCCAAATACTGAGCTGCTGGCAGAGCTGGAAATCAGGAATGACTGACAGACTACATGAAAAACTCACATTCTTACAGGAAGGCAGCCACTGACATTCCACATATTTAAGATAAACAGACACGGGAAAAATGCAGACAAATGTACAAATGCAGCAAGGTCCAGATAAAAATTTTTGCTAGACACCATTAAGACACTGATGTTAAGCAAGCATACTTAAAGTGCAGTGGTTTTTTTGTCTTGTTCTCATTCCCTATCTGTGCATACAAAGCTATTCTCTGGTGGTTTTTGCCATGCCAGAGATGAGAGTCCCAGTTCAGAGCGTCAACATCTGCAGTTATCTGAAAAGTGTGTCTTCAGCTGAATAATTAAAGCATGTCGTTAAAGAAACTGCACCCTACAAGCATTTCCAAAGTAGTTTTCTCCTCAGTTCCTTCTGTTCCATACAAAGTTTTCTTGGAGACAGTTAAAGCTGGTTTCTAAGGAACTACTAGGAGTCACTTGCCATTTAAAAGAACACTAAATTTCAATCAAAAATTCAGTTGCATCGATTAGTAAATGAGACAAAAGGGACACAAATACACCTCAGCAGTCATAAATAATAGCATCACGCAACACAGGTGTTACTGATTCACGTGTGGTTTACTTTTTCCCCCTTAATTTGCCAAATGCTTCTGTTATTGCAGATAAGCAATTACCTTTCATACTGGAACCTTTGGAATGACTAATTGCTCCTGGGAAATGGTTATCAATGATTCATTAGGGAAAGAGAGAAAAAATTAATTACTGAAAAAACTTTGTTCAAATGCGTGTTTTTCTGTTGAGCCCTCTACAAAACCCTGCCTCAGAAATTTTAATGCCATCTTTTATATTTCACTGAAAAATAAACCCATCTAAAAGACACAGAGCAGCATAGCAGTGCTACATTCTACCCCTTGAGATAAAGAACCTATTTTTGAAGAAAACATTTATCAGTCAAATTTATGCAATCATGCAAACATAAATAAACACTGGAAGAAATCAACATTTGTTAGGTCGCAAAATGAGATGCATTTACAGAAACAAAGTATAATTCAGTGTTGTCTTTTTATCTTCATGCTGTAAGCAGCAGGCAGCTCAAAGCTGAGGATCAGCTGCATAATTTTTAGCTGCTCAGTTGCCTATTCATACAACATGCACTTAAAAATATTAGACTCCTTGTAAGATCCAGCACTTAAATGAAACTTCCCACAAGCCAAGATTGTATCAGTTAAGTCTAACCTGATACAACAGCTAAAATATTTGTTGTTGCATTGGTTTTACTACAGAACTCCACTGCTCTGCAGCAAACCCATAAACTTAACAATGTTAACAGCCATAGTGTTGAGGAAAAGGTTACAAAAACCCATAAAGCCATGTCATTAAAGAAAAATATTCCAAAGGAGTTACTGCAGAATCGCAAAATCCAGGTAAACCACCACAAAATTATAATGAGGGTAGAACTAAAGGTGAAAGCTGTTATTAAAAGTGGCACTGTCAAGTATGTAGAAAACCCACTAGCATTTTATGAAAATGATCCCATTACATTTTTCTTTTATTTTTCTTTTATTCGTATTCTTTCTTCTTTCTCTTTTTTTTTTTTTCCCTTTGTAAAGACTGATATTATCATGTCAAGATACATTTGGTGTGTGGAAACATGCCAAAGTAGGAAGCCCAAGTCTGTCTACCTTGTCATTGTCACTCACAGAGCTGCAAAGATTTCTGAATTTTCTGCTCTACTTGTGTGGCTATGAGCAAAGAAGCAAAAAATTAGGCCTGTGCAAAGCCATAGCTCTGCAGATTATTAGCATGAGTCAGAAGTTTTGTTGTGACAGATTATTTGACAGCAGGAAAAAAAGAATTTTTGAAATGCTGTCATTATTTAACAATTATTTAAAAGTTTTTCAAGAGTCTACGAACTACTTGACAGTGCTGATGCAACTGGTACTTTTGCAAAAACATCACATGAGAAATACAGCCAGGGAAGGGGATATTTTCATACCTTTTCTGTTTTTTCCTGAGTTTGACAAGAAAAAGAGTGAAAAACAAACAAAAAAGGCTGACTTCTTTGAAAAGTTTCTAGACTGTTTGTACAAATATCCCTTGCTTGCAGTATATTGTTTTTTTTTTTTTAATACAGAGCTTAGAAAGGACAGAAATAATCATCTTGTTGGTACCTAAGTTCTCTGTCCCAATAGCTTTGTTTCCAGAGCTGTGTCTGGTCTCACACCTTAACTCCCAGCTAACCAACCATTCCTTCTTCCCTTCTGGAGTCCATCCTCCAGTCAGTGGGACTGCATTGGCTAAAACTCTCCCTCCTCACTGTGTTTTTGCATATGGTTTGGTTACAAAGGCACCTTTTCTTGACTGTATTCAATTTATGAATACAGTCTGTCAAAAATACCTCATGAATGGCTGCTAAGAAATACCTTTTTCCACTAATGATTTATAATAGGTGTCCTCTAAAACATTTAAGTTGCCCTTAACTCAGGCTGTGATTACTGATTGTGATTGGTTCTTTCAGTAATAATTCTTGAACTCCTAAGACTGACTGAACATGGTTTGGTAATCCTAGAATAAGAACTACTTAGTACTTAAAAATCCATGAAAATATTTATTATTGCATCCAGCCTAAAATTTATTCATAGATATTGCTTGTTCCTGCATAAAGAAAATGAGAATGAACTCCATGTTAAAACCCAAGAGGCTGTTCTTAATTTCCCGATTTCACTTTCAACTTTCCTTTTTTTTCAGCTCAGACTTTTATAGTTATCTTCTTGGACTGAAATAAGAAAAATTAGGGAAAGCATACTAGAGAAAACTCATTTCAGACAATGACTATGTTCTACCTGATCTAAGGACCACTGACATAGCATCTGACTTGGTTTTCAAAGATGTATTTAAAGATGCCTGATAAAATTAATGGTAGTTACACAGACTCTAGTCCTGTTGACTTTAGTGCAAGACAAGTAAGATTTCATAATTTTAATGGACAATTATATTCCATTTCAGTAGTCCTGTGTGGTGCTTTGAAGCAGTATGTCATGTTCAGAACATTACCCAAATCTCATTGTTCCACAGAAATGCACTTTCTTTACCTTTGACTGTGAAGAAAGTTTGTTTTCCTTCCATGCACTGAGTATGGGTGTGAAGTGTGAGGGGAAACCAGAAATCCCACCAAGTTAAACCCAAAGAAACTTCTATTAAGGCTTTACCTGTAAGGCTGAATGGAAGGTGCTTGAAGACTGTTTCTCTGACCCTTCTGTATAGCTGCATAGAAATATTCTGAGATCTGACTTGGATATTCCTTGCTGAGTTCTGCACTGCAGTGCAGAAAGAGCCCTGCAAACACTTTTGTGGTGTGTTACCAGACAAAGGAGCTTCCCCCAACCTAGAAATGTGGCACTGCAGTGCAAAAGCAGTTCACTCTTCAAGTTCCTCCAATAGCAATAAATTCAAGGAGCTTGAGGTTGAACCAAAAGGGAATGAACACTTTAGTAACTACTAAGAGAGGCCACAAATGATCCTTGTGTTACTATATCCTTCCTCTTAATGATCCTGTGACAGTTCAAATAAAGCACCTGTCAGCAGCACTGTTTCCCTTTGGCAAAGCTGATGTTTCAGAAAAGGACATCTAGAACTGTCCTCTTTCCCAGTACAAATTAATCCCTTAAGGCTCTCTTCATAATTTTCTATTTCCATTCAAGCTGCTGGATATTTAAAAAATATCAGCCAACTTGTATGAAAAGTAGTATAGCACCTGATTTCTCAACAGCATATGAAAAGTGCTGTGCCACCTGCTCCAATGAATACATCTCTCTTCTTCTCCCCTGCCTCTCTTTATTGTCAGGCCGTAATTAGATTTTGATTCATGAGGTTTCTCTTTCTCTGTCTTAAGACAAGAAATCTGACCCTACTCTTAGATTGTTTTACTTGCACAGCGACAAAAAATTAAACATTAGAAGTGATTTATTTTTAAAACCCTTGCCTGTGTTAGGTTTGGCAACAGTTTAAAATTGTGTTTTAGGTCGCACAGTAACACTCTTTGCAATCATTTTACAGAAATATTTCCACTTTTAAATACTTGATCTCTTGTCAGAGTTTAACCAAAACATCCCTCTTGATTTTCAGACTTAAATAACACCACAATGATGACTCTAAACACAATTGCCAGCTATTCCACCTTTGCACACACATTACATCAAAGACACTTTCCAAGCTGAGCATGGAGCAGTTCTACACAAGGACCTCTTGCACTGATATTGATAATGCTGATGCAGATGCTGGAAAGAAAATAAACTGACAGAAGGCACTGAGGAGTGCCTCCTTTTGAAGATGGAATACTCATGAATAATGCATCTCATTAAAACAAAAAAAATATATGTATCGACTCAAGTCAACATATAGCAAACACAGAATCCCACAGCCTACAAGATCATGTTTCAGAGGCGTAGCTTTTTTTTGGATCCAGAATTGCTGTGTCCCTATTAACAAACCCAGCCATCTATCAACAACAGAACAGCTCTCTCCCTTCCTGTTTTGTAGCCCAAATATTTAAGACCACTTATAATACCACTGTCACAGCTTCTCAAAGTTATCTCTCTCTGGGGAATTTATCCAGGCAAAAAAATGTGCCTGTGAGAAACAGTTTTTAAGATCCCAACATTAACAAAAAAGAGAAGAAAAAAAAAAAAAAAGAAAGAACATGTAATAGATTGCTTCAAAATCAGTCACAGAAATTACCTAGTTAACATAATGTATATTTTCAATATATGTCTCTTTTTTACTGGATTATATTTGGTGACCATGTACTTAAAAACTACACATGCACCTACATCATAATATTAACCTCTTATTTTGCCAATATCAAAAATATCGGCTGCATTTAGAGCTTGCTTTTGTCACCAGGAAGTAAACTTTTATTTTGCAGACCTGCTGATTATAGCAACACCAGCTTCAGACTTATTTTTGAAAAACTGAACTGATTTTAAAAAGAAATTAAACAATTGAAAGGTCTTACCTTTGTGCATCCTTCTCGACTCCGACTCTTTGGTCATGGTTGCCAGGCAGTGAGGAAGTACGCTGCCACAGCTGTTGCTCTGTCCTAATGGTAAATGTCCCTGCAGGAAAATTTGTACATTTGTGCTTAAAACTGTATTTCAAGACTTTTTTTTATCAGCAGTGGCAAAATAATGTGCTTTGTCATGGGCATTAGTGCCATGTCGTATCAATCAGCCAACTGTGTACATTCTGTATTAGGCCAAAATATTTTCAAAGCAGTACCTTCACCTTCCTGTTGCTTGCTGATTTACCACATCACAAATAAAGAGTATTTCCACTATATATATAGCTTTATCTTTAACATTTAGAGGCCTTCAGTAAGAAAGAAAACAACAAGTTGTGTCTCTAGAATCAAGTTAAACCAGCCCAAAAATACAATCCTTGAGACAGAAATCGTGTATTTATTATTAATGTTCTACAGCACAGCATTTCCAGAGGTCAGAAAAATGGCCAGAAGTACAGAAGGCTTCACAGACATTCCCATTTGTTAATAAATCTCAAGTAATTGCAAAGCCAGCTTCATGTATGAATTGGGGGGGGTTACATAATGCTTAGGGTGCTACCCAGCCTTCCCTGTAACCCAATGCAGGATTTCCTGCAGAGGCTGGAAGGCTGTAAATAGCAGCAGGTGTCAGCATTCAGGAACACACATAACCATGGGATATGATTATATGCAGGTGCTTTTATTGAGAGCTCTGGGAATCAGGGGTACAGACCCAAATCTGACTCTGACATGGCTTTTGAGCTGAATGCATTTTATATTCTATCGTTATATAACGTACATATTAATTATTAAACTTATATTGTTCTATTGTATACATTGACTTTATTCAAGCATGAGTTTCTCGTGATCTTTCTCAAGCCTCTGACTACACTTTCTCATGACTATTCTTACAATTAAACAGTAATTATATTTAATTACTAAACAATCATCACATCTAACGATTTTATCATTTATCACGTACTAGCTACACAGGTGCTAAGGCCCACACTTTCCCAGGGTGTTTTCCTCAGGGCCTACTAAGCTTAATTTTCCTTCTAACCCAAAATCCCCATGATTTTAAAACCCTTTTGCTACCACAGGCACGTACTTTGTTTGTGATGCTGCGTCCCAGTGTGGCACTGTTGAAGTGGGGAGACACGGTCGGGGTTTTCTTGCGGGGCAGGGTGTCGCTCAGGTACGTGCCCTCCCTGTGCTGCTTCTTGCGCTCCTCCAGGCTCCTGAAATGCTTCACAGGGAATGTGGTACAGTTTTGACAAAATGAATTGATGCACTTGCTCAGTTATACTCTATATGGAAAATATTGATAGTCTGGAAAAAGCAGAATTTAACATACAGAGCACCTCCTGCTTCACAGTGCTTTCCATCACATTATAATTATACTAATGAAAAAAATGCATTAAATTCATATGCACATTTTACGTACATGTCCCTGTACCTCTCCTTTGTGTTAAATCTTCAAGTCTAGTGTACAAGGGGAACCCAATTATAAAGGCAAACTTTTCCTTATAAGTTATTCTAATGAATTGGTGGCTTAAAACCAATACAGCTTTTGAAAGGCATTTTTCAAATGTATATGAAAAAGTAATTTAGGATTTCCAACATAAGTTACAACGGGTCCTGAATATGAATATTTGCCTCTGCATTATCAGGTGAATGTTTGCTCAGAAACATTCTATAAGACATAATGAATTTTTAAATGAGCAGTGCCTTTAAGTGCAACACTCCACAGGCACAATCAACCTAGAGTGTATCACACTGAAGTCCTCATACATAAATCAACTTTGTGGCCACCATAACAAAAGCAAACAAAAGAAAATAATCCCAATTTATCAGCTTTGAATCTGTTACCTGTTGTTGCCTGCGGTGTTTCTTAGCTGGCAGAGGTGGAGGTGTGTCAGATAAAGGAATAGGATCTACATGAGTAGCCATGACCTCAGGCCAATGGACTGATGGAAGTTGAGCAATAGAGCGAGGAGAAAGAGAGTGAGGAAACACAAATCCAGAACAGAGAGGTGATCTTAGCTTTATAGAAAAAAGAGAAATTACACACAGAGTTTTCTTTTTGGAATTTCTCAAAAGATACGGCACATAAAAGCTGCAGTTTTAGCACTGTGTTGGAGTGTTTAGCAGGAAAGGAGGTGTACTTTATTGCAACTCTCAAGACATACTGGGCTACAAGGAGGAGCACACAATTGCCAAATTCTATACCAGTTTCTGACTTATTGCAATGCAAAAGTACGTGGATTTACAATTATAAGGTTATTTCATTCCTTTAAAAGGGGATTTATTCAAAATTTCACAAAGAACGAGGAAGAGAAAGTAAGCTAGAAAACAGACTGGACAGACTCCAAGGAATAGCTAAGATGGGTAGAAGCTATTCATCTCCCACAACTATTCAAGATATACTACTACCACCTTATGGGGAGGAAGAAAAAGAAGCTACAAAACAAAATGAACACCTGAGCACCACTAATCAATTTGTCATAAGCTTGTTCACAGAGGTTTCTCAAAGGTGCATTACATTATTGTTTGGGCAGGCAAAGTTTGTCACTTAGTGCTGCTTGGGTCATAAGAATTCAGGTTTTTTCGCTTTCAGAGTCCCATCTACCTCATCAAAGACACTTTACAGCTGGAGCAGTCCTTCAGCTTTACTATTAACCTGTTAGCTGACTTGCTAGCTGGCAGAGGCAGTTTGCTTTAGGCTCAGTTTGTTACATGTTGAATTACCAAAAAAAAAAAAAAAAAAATAAAAAGAAAATAAAAAAGGCAGCCATGAAAGAACAATGCAAACAAAGGGAAATGTCTCTCAAACAAACCTCTTGATTTTGTGGCTGGCTCGTCAGCACAGCCGTGGAAGGATCAGTGGCAACTGCTTCAACATCTGAGGGGGTCTGAGTGGAAGGGGATATATTCGTGGAATTGCCATACAGCTCACTAATTTCACTTACACTGATATAGCCCTAAAAGGAGGAATTCAGAAGTTAAAAGGAGCAAAAGCCAAAAGACATGCAAGAGTATTAATGTATCCAGTACAATGAAAGTTAGTTTAGGGTGATTCAGCCAAATATTTGTTATCATTGAAATACTCAATCATAAATAAAATAAAAATAGTGTCAAGATTTTTGAATGTTAAATATTTGGATTCTGAAAATTGTTCTTTATTTAATTTCAAAAACATTTGTGTAATCAAAATGCAAATGTACATTAAGTGTCCAAAGTATTTTACTAAAATGCAAATACCCTTTAGAAATTATGTAGCTCTTTCTCAGGAAAGCAGACTGGGTGAAATGGAAGAATAAATCTTATTCTGAGATCTTAATTTTTTTTTGTCTCTAATTAAATAGCCTGATTTGTTTCTTGCTTAAATATTAGACAAATAATTTGAGTAAATAAAATGACTAACAGAACTGGGAAGAATTTCTGTAAGGACAAGCCATTCTCATAAGTTACACTAACACATCTTCCATTTGCATTGTCTGGAAGACACTTCTTTCTTTTATATGTTACCAGAAGAACCAGGTAAGATGCTGTTAGTGTTAGCCTGCAGCCATTACAATTTGCTTTTTTTTTTATTTTTTAATTAAGCAGTCATACAGAAAGTGATGGACTGAAGGATGGCAGGAACATCATGTGCTGCTGCCTGCTGAGAAGATTTATGCAAGCAGATATAAGATATGACAGCAAAATGTAGTTATTGCATGTATTTCAGTGTTAACTGCACAAATGTTTTTTAAAAAGTAAAATATGGACTCTAATCCATTGTGCACAGGATACCAGGCTGTATGAAGTCAAATGTCCTAATTTCTTATCCATAGAAAACAAGGCTATACAAAAGTAAATCACTGTTGAAGCAATGCCATAAAGATGAGCTAGAAATATGATTATTTTTAAATCAAGATGTAAAGCTGCTTTCATTCTGACAGTGTGTGGCAAGGGCTGTGTTTTTATTACTGCACCAACATAGTGACATACCAGTGTGCATACTTCAGCAATTCCGTAAGAGAAGCCACATACTGCTATAGTATTTCTTCTTTTTAGAAATGCCTAAATTTACCAATGATCATAGAAGACAACTTGAAGAGAAATACCAACATTACTATCTATTAGCATAATTTTCAATGTATGATATCAGTTATTTCAAGCATATAAAACAATCCTGTAAAATTATGCATCTGACAGTGTACAAAGCGCTCTACAAATGGGAGGCAAATCTTAATTCTCATATTATTTGATGACCCATTAATTGAGGAAACTGGCTAAGATACTAAAGTTTATCTCTCAAAACATGTGACTACAGTACAGTAAAATAGAATCCAGTGTGAATAAACATAAAACTAGCTTAACCATCTTGTAGTGGCAGTTCATCAGTAACCAAAACTCAGCAATTCCGCAATGCAATATTGTGTTAATATTAAAGATATAAACACTTTCACCTTTATATGAAGAACATTCAATTCTGACTCACAATGCCAGTGAGGATTTAGAAGGGGAATAAAAAACTAAGTAAGGAACAAATGACTGTGCTGTGCACTAGCTCAGACCCCTGTTACATTAATTAAATAAATGGTTTCAAGTCAGATTAATCATCCAAGTAATTTTTTCAATACTGAACTTTTAAACAGCATTGATTTTCTTTGCTTATTTAAGTACTGGGATAAGCATCCTGCTTCTTTACATGAGGCAGTGTTACTCTCTTGCTGTGCAGGCTGTGAGTCAGCTCACAGTGGATGACAGAGGGTTACAAATGTGTGCTTTGGTGAGAAGGGCTGGCAAACGTTGGACCACAGACTCAAGTGATGCATGAGCAACACTATGGTGAAATGAACTGCTGTGCCAGCAGTCTCTGTAAGCCTCTCCTTGGTGCCTGACTTTCAAAAGTGCCAGGATAGTCAGAGAACAATTAAACTGGACCAAGACAAACACGACATCCAGCAAAGGTGGTACTTTTGTAGGACAGAGCCTATGGAAACACTGAGGATGAAACAGACCCTTGCTGCTCCTTCTCTTATTTGCCCTGGAGTAAGTCCTGACCGACTTCACTGCAGTGATCAGACTGACACCACTGAATAATCCATTTCATTAAAAAGAGGGTAGCCTCACTTAATGTAGCTGCATTTTGAAGTATGTGAGTAAACAAGCCATGAAGCGTATGCAAAAAAACCCAACCAGATAGCACCCACTCTCTAGTGAGAGAATGGGCAGATCCATCTCAAAAGGAAGAAAATGAAGCTTAGACTTGCCAGATGTCTTGGTGTGAGGTCAGATGTCCAGGTCAGAACAAAACCTAAGACACTGAAAGTCTAAGCAAGCAAGGAAAGGTGCTCAATCCCACTGGCACGTGAAACTGCACACTGGGAACTTGGAGATCAGATAAACAAGACCCCAGTTCCCAGGTGCTGAAAGGTTGTGGCTGCTTTAGACTTTGAGAGCTCAACTTCCCAGAGTGACACCTACATCATTAGATGTGGCAGACCTTGGTCAGGGCTTCAATACAAGCAGATCCAGCAAGCCCAGTCAAAACTCTTAAGCAGAAGTTAAGGAAGCAGCCATAGATGCCTGTCAGTGTATTTCAAATGCTAAATTTTATGCTTCCTCTAACTGTCCAAAAATGGGAAATAAATAGCTGAATACATATGTTAGAACTACAATAGCTTGAAGTCTTCAAATCAATGCTTTTTAAAAAGAACAAAATGTACATTTGTCATGCTTTAGTAATGAGACCTAGAATGAGGGAGGAGAGGCAATGATAAAATCTACAGCGCAAAAATAAGACCAAACTGTATTAGTACTTGAACAGTTATTCCCAGATCTCATTCTCCTTCACTTCAATGAGGTTTAATTGTCTATTTTGAGAAAATTAGACATAAACACACACTCCACACACATAAAACCAATAATTTCTCCACAGCAAGAGATTGCATTTGGAAAAATGTCAAGAGAAGCTATTTTTGCTCACTAACGAATCTAGACTTCTATGAATAAATTTAAAAAACAGTATGAAATTACTTTGTAAAGACTTGATGAAGGACTTCACTAAATACTATATACTGTAGTGCTTTTGTATGAAACATTATTAAAAGTTAGTTATGGTAATGTCAAAAGCAGAGAAACTCTTTACCTCTTTCAGACTATTGGGACTGACAGGAAATCCCTTTCCTCCAGAAAGTGTGGAATATTTCTTTTCCAGATTACAGAGATTTTCTTTTTCCTGTTAAAACCAGACATTTTTTATTAAATTCCAACAGCCATGTAGTGAAAATAAATGTTAGCCATTTCCTTAACTATGTGAAGAATCTCTTTTTTTAACTGTCACATTATTACCAACTCACTGTCTTCTGCAAAACTGATGCTCTTTTTCTGCTCTAAATTCTTTTATTCTATGAAATGCTCTTTTATTGCTAAAAATGTTTGAAAGACAAAAAATACTTACCCTTTGCAGCATCATTATTAAGTTGTTTTTCTCTTTTACAAAATGATCTTGTTCTCTTTGTGCTTGTTGGACAATATGATTAGCTTGTTTTTTGAGAGCAGAAATCTTTTCCTAATATGAGAAAATCACAATTTACGTGATTTATTTTCAAATCTCAAGACAACCTGCAGCAAAGATCCTATTCATGAAAATTCACTTATTCATATGCATGACTAAGCAGCAGGAAAATAAGTTTTTACAAGACAGCTCACAGCTCTGAAGGAGATAATTAAACAAGAATTAGACAGTAAAGAGAAAACTTATTCAAGAGACAAAAGAATAATTGCATGTATTCTTTGATAATACAGTGACAAGCATCCATACACTGAACAGAAAGTGTTTAGAGATCCAAACTCTGATTTCTGAAAAAAGTGGTATTAACTGATCAAGCTAGAACCTTCCAAACTAATTTTTAAAATTACTGTATTTTCTTAGTTTGGTGTTCTACTATTACTTTTACAAAGCCATTTAACAGCAAAATCAAAAAACAAGCCTAAAATAACTGTAGTTTTGCCCAGAGAGCACAAATCTCCTTTCTTAAAGAGGAAAAAAAAAAAAAAACAAAACCAAAAAAACTTTGGTACTATTTTGGAGCAAATTAAAGGGTTTGATTTTTACATGAAATATGCAAACAGGGCATGAAATGTTAATTTCTTTCTTCTTGGATAAGTGCACTATTTGATCTATGTGGGATGTCACTGGGCCATTGTCTTTACTCTGCCTCAAAAACTCTTTCAAAGAGGAATGTTTTGCATTATTTCTTGCAGATGGGCAGGTTGTAGATCCATTTCCTTGCCCTTATGGTCAACAACAAGGAACAAATTCATGGAGTGTTAGTGCTTTTACCTTTCTACTGACAATGCTGCGCTGGTATTCAGCTACTTCATGCAGGAGCTGTTGGGTCAGATTTTCCTTCTCTTCATCCAACCTGCTTTCATGTTCAAGCTGCTGAAATTCTAAATCTTCAAAGTGTTTGCTTTCTATGTCCAGAATATCAGCATCCTTAAGGAAAAAAAGAAAAAGTTAATATAAAAAAACCATAATCATGCTTTTGCTGACACCACAGTAGAGGTACTTGCAAACAAACACAAAAATCAACCTAAAATTATATTTATATATTTCTTATAACACATCTCACCCGGATCTCAATACTTTTAATGATCTTCTTTCATAATAAGTGAGTAAATAGGGCTAATTATTATTTTGATGTTGCTTTCTCCATCACAGCAGGAGATGCTTGTTCTTGCTGAGAAGCACCTGCACTGCGAGGGAGCTGTTTTGCAGCACTCAGAGCAAGTGCAGCCTCCCAGGCAGGCTGGGACACCACCAAAGCCTGAACCTACCTGGTGATGTTGTCACATGCCAGACTCAGAGGACACCTGCTTTCCAACCAAAAAAGGACAAAGTGTTGCACCAGTACCCTGGAGAACTGCACGTGGAATTAACTGCTGAAAATTGCTCTCTGTGCAATTAAGGACTCTAGTCACCCACCCTAGCCAGGAGGTACAGACAGCACTTCAGAAAGAGTATCAGCCCACTTTTTATGCATTCCCCTGAACTAATACCACATTTTGTCAGAAAAAGAAAAATCTGAATGCTGCAGAAAGGAACCAAGAAATAAGAACACACCTGCCTTCCGCTTAGGGATGATGAGTTAAAACTCATGGTGCTTTTCAGCACAAGAAATGAATGCTAATCTTCCTCCTGCAACATCTGTGCATTCATAAGGTGAATTCCTGTTTACAAGTTTCAGAGTACTGAAGAAAAAGGTGTTTTCAATAACTGCAGCATTAGCAAATGGTAAGGCTCTCTAAAACAAGCACATTGTACATGACTTGTGTCACAAGAAAACCTACATCCTGGAAGGAATGCAAACTTGTTCCTTTTCTTATTTCAACCTAAGGCAAAGGCTAGCAGCCAAGATAAGCTACTACTAAGATAGGTCTCTATAAAAGGAATTGAAAAGCAGGTTCCAGTGTACCAGAGAAAGACACAGGATGCAGAAACTGAAGAATCCAAGTTCCTACATGGAATACAAACATCTTCCCCTTACTCTCCAAAGATGTGCTCTTCACTTGTAGGAGACAGTGAAGAGATCAAAAGCAAAGGAGTGGGCTAAAATTTACAGGAAAGTAGTTACCTGCAATACAGAACTAGCCAGACATCTTCAGCATCCCCAAAAAAAAAACAAAAGGGCTTTGCCTGGGCCATGAAAGTCAGTAAATTCAGCCTATTGTACAGAACAATAATTGCTACTGAGGCAGTAGAAAAGACTTCAGAGAAGGCAACTGATGATGAAAATGCCAACTGGGGGCATTTAAAATACACTTCCTGTCCAACAGGGAAAGTGTATATGAGTTCCAGGCACAAGGAAGCAAGAATGTCAGATGCCCACCCCAGCCCAAACTCCAGACCCACCGTGCAGCCAGCAGCTACAATGAAATTGGCTGCCCATTCCACTGAGCCCCAGAGAACCACAAAGGAATTTGTCTCCTTCATGCCTTTCTCGTTGTCAATAAAGTAGCACAACAGAATATGTTGCAGACTCAGGTATTTCACAGGATGGTTTGGGTTGGAAGGGACCTTAAAGATCATTTCATTCCAAAACCCTGCTATGGGCAGGGAACCTTACACTGGACCAAGCTGCTCAAAGTCCCATCGAATCTGGCTGCTCTCACACTTGAGATCAATTTGAGAGCTACTAGGCAAAAATTCAGTGATAACTTCTACTGCATTGACCACAGCAGCCACAGCAAACTCCCACTACAACTGGCCTGGAATAATATGCAATAAAACTAACCGGACATTAACCACATTTCAAGTTTTTCCCCACTTTCAAATCCAAAATTATTATTAGGACAATTTGCAAGGAACAAAAATCATTAAAAAAATAAAAAAATAAAAAATGTAACCAAACAGATTTCTAGAAGCATCTTGGTGGTCAATAGTGAAAAGAGATTTACTACCATCCCACAGTAACAAGACTGCAGCAGCTCATGAATTAATACATTCAAGCATGTGACTGCAGAGGAAAAGCTTCCTTTCCTTTTAATATGTATGAGACATTACATAATACTCCCCCTTTTTTTTTAAGATAACACACAAAAATTTTTAAGTGTCTCAAACTAGCAAACTTTCTCTAGCAACTGAGAATTTAACACTGCTGTTTCCAAAGCTGGCCTTTTTATTTTGCTCTTTGAAAAAAAAAAATAGAATTCTGCAAATAAAACAACATCTAAAGAGTATTTCCTATAAAGCAGAAAAGTCTTTTTTTCATTATTGCTATTACAGCCTTTATTCCTGATACAAACACCCAAGACAGAAAAAAAATATTTAACTTTTAGATGGCCTCTTGAGCTTCCTATACTGATGCTTTTAAAATTATTTCCCTCACATACTAAAGCTAACTATATGTGCTATATAACCTACTTTAGGCTAATATTTTCTCACAGAAACTAAGGGTGCTTTCACTGACAATATTCTAGCTTTTTTTGCTTACAAACAGTACAAACTAAAATCAAGTTGCAATTAAACTTTATGAAAAGTTTATTTATACCAGTGTGACACTGTTGAAAATGTAGAACAAAATAAAGCTATTTTAGCAAGTGGTAAAATCTTCAAAATTAATTTTTCAAACTAAACAGCTAAATTATATATTGAAAAAAGGTATCAGTAGCTTCACTGAGATGGGAATTTACTGACCAATTCCTGTCTTTGCTCACACAGGTAAAGAATTATGTTCCACCATCCATCAAAACATCACAACAGCTTCCACTTCACCCAGCAGGCCTAAAGGGCTGATTACAGGCAAGAGACCCAAAGCTTTAGCAACATTCATCACCAAATTATTTCTAATCCACACATGCACATTACTTGTTTGCAATCATGCATATAATCTATTACAATATTCCACAAAAAAACCCCAAACCAAAACCCTCATGGCCATTACAACTCTAAGTTGCAAAAATGTTCAGACACTGGATACTTGAAAGAGAAAATGTTACACTTGGCTACAAAAAAATAAAAAAAAAAAAAAAAGAAAAAAAGAAAATTAAAAATCAACAAAATAAAAAAATTAGTGCAATCTTGAAACTTGCTACTGACCCTCTTCAGCTGCTGCTGTAACTGTTCCCTCATGGACTCAGGGCAATTATCAAGCTGCGTCTTCTGCTCGGAGTAAAGCTCCTGAAGCCTCTCTAGTTTTTCCCTCTCAGCATCAAGTTTTAATTTTTCCTGAAGCATGAACCAGAAAATAAAGACAATTACCTTCAAACCCAAGCAGTTGTTAGTGATTATGACAGTGTGTGGCAAAACCTTACTACACAGTTGAAGCACGCGGGTCAGAGACAGAAGAAACCTCGTTAGTTGAAATGCAGGGGTGGGATGCAAAAGGATCAAAACAAAACATTCATGTTGCAGCATTTTTGAGAGAAAGAGGACATGAGTTATGAAATTTGAGCTACTCCAGTCTAGGCCTCAGATTTGGGCCTTGTGAGGCCTTCAAACCTCTGACGCAGTTAGAAATTCAGAGTTTGTGGCGCAGATAGAAATAGTCTTAAGGTGTGATGGGGACCACTGGGTTGTTTGGGTGTGAATTAGTATAGGTTTTATAGTGTAAGGTGTAGGCCATTTTAAGGAAAAGGTAAACAATATTAGTTTGCCAATCAGAGTGTCTTTGTTTCTGTAAACTATGTGGAAGCTTATATAAACTACCATCTTATCTTGAATAAACGGAGAACGTTTGATTAACCACATTGGTTCAGATCTGCGTTTGTCTTGTCCAGCTTTCCGTTTTCCTGAGATTCCCTGGCTTTTCATTCATCATTTTAGTGGGGTGATTAATTCTCTCCCTCATCGCTGTGCTTTGGGCCTGTGCCTGGATGATGCTGTTAAAGCCCCCCGCCCAAACACTTGTCTCACCTAATGTAAAGAAAAATAAATAAGGGAACTGTAGCCATGTCAGCGAGGTAACTGATGAAGCTGAGAGAGAAAAGAGTAGCTTTTAGAAAGCAAAGTAGATGGAAAATAACTGCAGTTTGGCAGTGAGGGAGAATTGGCCCTTCCCAGGAGAACCAATTTCATGCCCGTGTGGCTCTGGACAGATAAGTACATTTAGCAAGCAGTGAAAAGCCAGAATGAGACAGAGCATTATAAAGAAATAACTCTGGGCCAGGAAATCCTGTTGCAGCAGAAACACCAAGCGATCCAGCAAATTTGCTTCAGGATATAGGAACTGCAACCTGCCCATGGGGATCACAGGGGACAGCTTCCCTGTTCTCCTTCAGCTAGTCCAGCTTTCCTTTTGTTCCACTCAAGCAGCAGTACTCAGAACACTGCTTCTCATCCTCCAAAGCCTTCAACCTTTTCATCTTTGTAATCAAGTACTACATAATTTACTGTGCAACACTGCTCAAAAGATTGGCTGCACATCACTTAAAGCTTGCCTGTAGACTGTTATTTATCTATGGACCAAAGTTTGGGAACCAATAAATCAGAGCACAGAGCAGTTTTTCAATGTCTTTCACTGGCCAACATGGCAGATGCATTTTCTCCAATTCAGCAATTAACAACTAGAAAAAACAATTTATGCCTGATATGCCAGGCATAAACAATCAAGCAAGCCCCTGAAGCCAGGCTCTCTGCTATCTTCTATCATCACACCAGTAGAACTCACTTTTCCTACTTGTTCTGTGGTAATGCATCACCTTCCAGATGGTCCCTAGCGCTCCTTAATATTCAAAAATTAGTTCTGATGACTCCAAAAAGTTTAATTCTGTCACAGCATCTACTCATTTCCACTCTTCCCAGTCCCAATTATTACTTAATGTTGAAATCAAATGTGTGTTATAGCAGGTTCTGTATGCTTGGACATTGCCATAGAGAAGGAATGTCTTTCAGTACACAGTACTTGCCATTTCCAACTGTGGGAAAAATTCCTCTTTGCTATGCTTGATGTGTTTCTCAAACCCTTATGCATGGCAGAGGCATAGTAACAAACATGTATTAGCTGCCTGCTTTCTTTATGGTTTTATCTCTGAGTGGGACCAGGGGCTGGGATTCAGTTCTCCCAGTATCTAAAAACAACAGGAAAAATTTTTATTCAAGACCAACGCCCACCAGAGTCCCAGCCCCATTATGTCCATTGACACGTGCAGCTTCTCAGTTCACACAATCAGATGAACATTATGCTGAACACAAATACATTTTATTAAGCTTGTCTAAATGAGCAGCATATTCTATGAGCTGAACTTCCTGTGCTAGCCTCTGTCTTACAAGAGCAGCAGCAGGCTTCAGAAATAACAGATATCACATAAGGGAGCTGCACAATGAAGGATAAGCATGCAACTCCTGCGATGTCACCTCCAGACCACTGTTCCCAAGAAGCCTCATTTGCTGAATCATCCTTACTTCCAATATATGGAAGGAAAGCTATGAATAAACTGGTAGTTCCCCTCCTCACCAACCCTGCTGTCCATTTAACATTCAGCCCACAGTCTACCACCTTGTTTCACACTTGCCTTTTCTGCCCACCTAGCCACCCAAAGCAGCAAGGACTTCTCTGACCTTAGCTGAAGCTATAAACAGCTCTCTAAATGTCTGTGCACTGCTATAAGCATGCTCATTCATCAACAAGCAAGCCAAACCTCAGTGTGAGGAGACATCATCAGCAAGGATAAAGTCCCTGAGAATCCTGCTGGAGATACTGTTACACGCCTCAAGAAATTAGAAATGTATTCCTTTGAGATTGAAAGCGATACTCATCTGGTCTATTTATAGCATAGGAAGTGTTAACATCCCACCAAACTGGCTCCCTTCAAAATGTGCAGTCTTAACAGGAAATATCACTTTCAGCAGTGAGAGCATTATATGTTTTGCAGCTGTGGAGTTAAGTTTGCTGATGTCTCAGGCTGTGCACTGGTGAAGTCCATTTAATTCACAAAAAAATAATTTCAATGAGAATGAGAAGAGAGTAGTGAATGGGAAGTTTTTCATACAGTGCTTTCTGTAAGTGAATCAAGACAAGTTCTTCTAGAAGGGGAAAGATTTGTGACCTTGAAAGCCAAGTGCAAGATGCAGCCAAGGCAGGGCTGTGGCTGACTCCACATCTGTTTGCTCTGAGAACAGAACCCAAGCTCCTGCTGCTCATCCTCATTTAACTGCAGGAGCTGGGACTTGGTTAATACCTCTCTGTGGCAAGCACATTTCTCTCCCTCTCAGGATTTTCATAGAGGTGCACAGAGAGAAATGAAAGAGAAAACAATTTCTGTTTCTGCTCCTTGTTTTTCCCATGTGGAATGTGTTTGGAGAATTGTTTACCTGGAGTGAGTGCTTGGTTGGATTCTGGTGAGGATTGTTTGAGCCTGATGGCCAATCCAACCCACCTGGGGCTGGGCTCTCAGAGAGGGTTGTGTTAGAGTCAGAGAAAGTAGTATGTAGTTTTAGTATCTTCTTTTTATATAGTATATTAATGTATTTTAGCATAGTTATAATACAGAAATAATTCAGCAGGACTGACTTGGGGTTTGATCATGCTTGGGGCAATGCTTGGATCAGTTTTGGAGGACTTCTGGGAATTGTGAAGGAGAGCAGTAGAAAGGATTGACGTGTGACACAGTCTCCAAAGGCAGAGACAGGATGTCAGCAGAGAACATACGGTATGAACACTGACCATAAGTGATCAACACGGGTCAGAAAAGGAAATCAATCTTTAGATCTGGTAGAATTGATTTTAGGGCAAAGAAAGAGCAGGAAAAAAATACTATATATACACAACACATCTCATAGATAATCATGACAGGGAGGAGAGAAAGGGATGGTATTAAAGGCCATCATAGCCCCTACAGGAATGAGAACAACAGGAAGAAAAAACAAATTGCTTCAGTGCTGTCTCCAGTGGTTGAAGGTGCCCTATGCCTGATCAATAATGCTACTTTAAGCCTTAGTCGTTTTCCACACCCTTTCTACAGAGAACTGCTGCTTTTTAATTTATCTTTCAACCCAGTTTGCTATTGCATGCAGGCTGGCTGGATAAAATTGTAAACCAATATGTGGCTGCATGGACATGTGCCCTTCCTGCATAAACTCATAGAAACTCTGAAGAAATTAAAGTAAATCGGATGAAATAGAGAAAACTTCTCAAAAACCCAGCTAAAAACTGGACAAAACCCTCCCAAATAAGTAAGAACCCTATCATTTTATCAGCTCACTATGAAATAAATTGTATGGCTAGGTGATTTGGGCTCACTCACTAATGTTCCAAATCTCCCTACCCTCCAAAATAACACCAAAAAAACCCAAGACCCCCCAACAAACAAAAAATCCCCCTCCAAAACCCAAGGTATTTGTTAGTTTCAGACAGAAATTGTAAATAAGCCTACAAGATAAATGAAAGAAAAAAACCCAACACGTTGAATGATTCACTTCTGATACTTTCCATGATCTAGTCTGAAGTATTCCAGGAACTTCCTCAGTCCAACTCACCTATAAATAATCATGTTTTAAGGTAGCAACCACTCATAACCCACACTGAACATTCAGTCAGTCCCTGTTAGCATGGAATCCACGAGTCTCACAAGTCTCACAGGTTTCTGAGAAATGTAACTGCATATAACGACCAGAAAACCCCACTGAAATAAAACAGCCTCCTGTGCAAACTGTACATGCTCCTTTTCTGCATTTTCTGCCTACTCTTTCTTGCATTCCTCCATCTCTTTAAGAACAGTTTCATTAAACTTGCCACAATTTTATTCTTTGACACTAAATCCTAGTCAGCTCCATGACAAAAGCGATTAAGAGAAGAAAATAACAGGTATGCCAGCCATATGAAAAGGAGCATAGCAAGATAGAAGAAGGCTGTTCATAATAGTTCTTTCTTCTGTATGAGTGGTAACTAATTTATTATATAACAGTTTGTTTTAATTGATGGCATCTATACAAGAGATCTCAATAGTTTTGTTTCAGATGCCTGTATTAACCTACTGTTAAAAAGAATTTTAAATCAGAGTAAGCGATCCCCCTGCTTCAAGTAAAAAAATCTAAGTAGGTGCATACATTAAGACAACACAACAACTAAGACAACACAATTATTTTGGAATTTCTAAACTCGTTCTCTGACCATTGCAATGTGTTGTCCCAGTGAACAGATGGAGGAATAAAAGAAAGCCCATGACTCTAGAGCACGGCTCCTTCATGAGTGTAAATGAGGAAACAATCATCCAAACCACAAGAAGAAACCATTCAGTTTAGAAAATTCAAATTCTTTTGGTCTTCAATATCTAGATATCAGTAAGAGGATTCCCATTAGGGGTATAACTCGTTCTGATATTTCTCTCATGAATGCTTTAAAAGAAAGCTTGTTCATTCAGATTTTTCTCCTTGAATCTTTGTAATCCTCTTCGTGGTCATTGGTGTTTTCCTTATAGGATATCCTTATGTGGATATATCCAGAAGATGCAAATATTCCTCTAAACATTTAATCTTGTGCATTGTGTCTGAAGGAGGTAGATCATTTTATGGACATGGTAGCTCATCCTTTTAAAATACTTGCTTACATCTTGCTGAACTGGAATCTGACCAATAAATATTTAAGACACTATGCTGTAAGACATAAATTTGTCACATTCTTCAGGATAAAATCCAGCAGCGGGAATTTTGCATCCAGAAAAGGAAGGACTGAGGAGAGAGGTGCCCAGTCTATTAAACTTTGATTGCTGAGGGCTCACCAGGCAGCTGCTCTTTCCTTGCCTCTATTCTTGCAAGTCTTTGCAGCACAAATTCAGCAGAGGCTGAGCTTCAACTGTTTTGGCATGTCTGGGATATTCTGTTAATGACTGAAAAAATATTTCCACAAAAGCATGTGGACAAAATTAAACGTATTCCAGAAAAGATGAGTTATCCCCTGCCAGCTGCTCCTGATTTCTGCTCTTGAAGAGGGACAGGAAACCCAGGCTGATAAAGGAGTTCCAGAGTACATATTTCTCCATGACATAAGGCAAAGGTCCTCTAGAAGAAAATAAGTAATCTCCCTCTCTTTTTTTAAAGTCTCAACTTTTGCATAAATACTTGTTTTGAAATGGTCTCCCAAAACTCCCATTTATCTGTGATTACCTCCCACAGCACATCTCTTAAATTCACTCCAAATTTTCAGTTATTCTTGCTTATTCATGCTCACTGATCTATTTTTTCTTTCTCTGGCTATGCTGTTGCTTTCAGCCTCCTGCTTTACTTGGAGACACGGGGTGTGGGGAATCATTAACCATCCTTCTCCACATATGCTGGACTGCATGCCTTAAAATGGCACAGATTATTGAGGCACTATGTGAAAACAAAGTACACTGCAGAGCTGGGGTGGGAAAGGGGAGAAAAAGGGGGGGGAAAGGGGGGAAAAAAGGGAAAAAAAGGGAAAAGGAAAAAAAGGGAAAAGGGAAAAAAGGGAAAAGGGAAAAAAAGGGAAAAGGGAAAAAAGGGAAAAGGGAAAAAAAGGGAAAAGGGAAAAAAAGGGAAAAGGGAAAAAAAGGGAAAAGGGAAAAAAAAGGGAAAAGGAAAAAAAAGGGAAAAGGGGAAAAAAGGGAAAAGGGGAAAAAAGGGAAACGGGAAGAGCTTCACCTGCTTCTCATTTTGGCTACTGCCCAGCTCAGCTCCCTCTAGAGCAGGCTGCACTCAAAGTAATTTTGTCAAGATCCATAACTAAGCTCTTTCCCAGAGAGCTTCAAGCTGTATCTGTCAAATTGTGTTAGCGAGGACTTATCAGGGTTCTCTCTGCATAAATGTAACTTGTGATTAATAGCTTAAATAGCTGGTATTCACATATGTAGGCTGCAATTTTTTTCTGTGGGGAAAGGGGGAAGGGGAAAGGAAGGAAAGGGGAAAGGAAGGAAAGGGGAAAGGAAGGAAAGGGGAAAGGAAGGAAAGGGGAAAGGAAGGAAAGGGGAAAGGAAGGAAAGGGGAAAGGAAGGAAAGGGGAAAGGAAGGAAAGGGGAAAGGAAGGAAAGGGGAAAGGAAGGAAAGGGGAAAGGAAGGAAAGGGGAAAGGAAGGAAAGGGGAAAGGAAGGAAAGGGGAAAGGAAGGAAAGGGGAAAGGAAGGAAAGGGGAAAGGAAGGAAAGGGGAAAGGAAGATGATTATGAGCTGTTTTTAAGAAGGCCAGGCAAGGAGGCAAAATTGTACTTATCTCCATATCCTAGGCATGGTTTCCAGCACAGCTGAAAGCACAGGGCATGTAAAACAGCTCTGGAAGCAGCTACTCCAGCCAGGACAGCTGAGTCCTGACAGCACTTGTCAGTGCCAGACAGGCCAGATACCACATCAGAACGATGCCAAGTCCTGCAGGGGTGCTGAAAGGTTCTGTCATCTTTTTGGAATTGCAATCTCCCATGGCTCTGATTTTCAAAACCCAAGTAAACCAACACAAGTTGTTTCACTCCTTACAATGTGCGTGGTGGCAGAATCACAAAGGCAAGGGAAATGCTTTCAACTCACCCAAAGGTGTGCACTTAGACCATCTTCCCTCCCCACTGGTTCACTTGTCCTCTCCCCCTATCAGTCCCTCCTCATGACCTGAGAGGGTTGAGCACGGCACTCGGATGAGACCAGCATGCAGCTTAACATTTAATATATAAATAATATATATAAAATTTAAAAATCTCACAAAATACATCCCTGGTTTACAAACAGGGGGCTGGGACACAGAGATATTGCACCACAGCAAAGAGCACACTGACAGCCCAAACCTGAACTCACTCCTTCCTTTGACTGGTATGTTTACCAGTCAACTCTTTTGCCTTGCAAAGACTAAAAATTGTGGCTTTAATACTCCGAAAAAGTTGGCAAAACTTTGTGTCATCACCTAAATGAAATGTGCACAGGGCATTTAAAAAAATAATAATTAAAAAAAAACCCAAATAGTTAGGTAGAAGGTAGTACAAGAGCTTCTATAAACAGTTCATTTCAAGTACATAACATGGCCTAAAAATTAGATTTTAGTTTGTTATCTCTCTTTTTAAGAATCTCACAGGTTTTTCAAACAGGTGCATGGGTAAGGATGAGACTCAAGCAGGCAGGAGTTTCCTGTCAAACAGGTGCCAAGATCAGTGGCAAATTCCATCAGATGCTCAAGTTGCTCCAGAGACAAGTGCCATCATATGCAGCACTAATGCCCCCACCACCATTTCACAAGTGAAATGAACTCTCCCTCTCACCTCCAGACAACCAACACCCCATGGTGTATTCAGATATCACCCCCTTACCCTGGCAGAAATGTGACCAAGATATGGGACCCCAACAGCTTCTTGCCTTGAAGCCCCACCAAAACCAAAACCCCAGGTATCAGCAGGGGTGAAATATTCAGGCAACTGTGACCAACCTGTGGACACTGGGACACTTGTTTTAGCAAGACATAACACAAAAAGTACCATCAGCAGAGTGGAAACTCCTGGTCAAAACTCAAGCCTCAATTCTGTCCGAAATTTCAGATTATTTCAGCAAAAGGGGCCACACCTATCAGGCTCCATCTGAGCCCCCTTTTTGTGGGTGGAGGTTCCTGTGTAACTACAGAGCCGAGATGTTCACTATCTTGCAGCAAATCTGCATGGCTGAATTTCAACATAGATAAAATAATGAAGCTTTTAAAAATGCTACCATTTCAAGCCAGCCAGAACTTTTATTTGTTGACAGGATTAGTGCCATCTGTTTTGATGGCTGACACTACTTTCCCTAGAACACTTCAACCATCACTTTATATTTCCCTCCCTTTGTAGAAGCCCATCTCCCATTTCTATTTTCAACTTTCACTTTTATGCAATGCTCTCAGACATATTCCCAAAAAAAAAAAACAAACAAAAAACCAAACTCTGAGTGTATTCCTGCAAAGATAACTTCAGTTAATTTCAGTATTAACTGAGCCATGGCTTGACATCTAGAGCACACACACACAGCTGGGTTTGGTTTTTTTGTTTAAAACGCAAAAAAGAGGAACACAAAAGAAAATACAACTAAAATTTTGTACCTGATCTGACTAATGCCATGCCTCACACTGAAAAAAATGTTTTGAGTGAACTTGCCTTTTAAATAAAAATGTGCTTTCCGTGTTTCATTTCACCTGAAAATTTAAACTAGACCTGTCATTTGCTACCTACACACTAACAGGCTGCAAGGAAATTTAAATTGCCTCCAGATTTTACAATAACTTCCATTAGTTTAACTGAACTTTCAAGCTATTGGAAAGCCAATACTAAAGACAAAAGATCTCTTGAATTTCTGAACGTGTTATTTATCACCACTTACCAACCAAAACTTCCAGCAGCATCCTTTTAAGGGCATCTGGTAGCACACCCTGTCTGCTGATACCCACTTTAAACTCATCTTTCTGCTAAAAAGCAAGCATGAAACATGCCCCATAGGCAACTTAAAATGTGACCAGAGGCAACACTGAAAGCTGAAGGATCAGTAAGGGGTACACAAGCACAAGGAAAAGTGCAGACAGGGAAATTCAGGCAGGTTCAAACTCAAGATGGATGTGCACTATCTAGACACAGGCTTGATAAGAAGAGCCACAAAACAGCAGCCAGGCTCCTGGCAGGGCAGGAAGGAATCGACAACAGAAAGCTCAGAATAAAACAATGCAAGTTGTAAAATGTGATTTAAAGGGGAACTGTGGAAGTGCTAAAAACATGCAGCTTTTCTAAGCAAAAAATGCAGCAGATATTTCAGACTTCCAGATATTTCTGGAAAGCTTAAGAAAAAAAGAGAGACTAGCTAGAGTAATTGCACAAGTGACAGGTCTAAATTATGAGGTAGAGGATGAAATTTTAAAAGGAAACAAGACTGGCTGAAATCCCTGGAAAAACTTCCTGACCTTGAGGTATTATTTGCCATGGCACATCCCCTGTGGAGAAGGGAACTGCATGCCTGAAGAGGCCAGCAAAAAGCCCTCTGGAGGGAACCAGCACTCCCTGACTTGAGTGATGCAGCTTCATTTCCAGCCCTTTCCATTTCTGCACTTAAAATCTTCCTACACTGCTATCTTATTTTGGAAATATATGCCTGTCTATTTCTTGTGTAGTTGAGAGCAATTAAGTATGTGACTGTATATCAAAACTAATTAATTTCTGAGACTTAATTACAGAGTTCTACAGTACTTAAATTGTCAGTCAGCAAACAAAACAATATAATGACTTTAAAATTACATACTTGATGGATGTCTTATATATTCTATATGGCATTAGAAAAAAAATGCAGCCTTTTTAATTTTGATCCTTTGCTGAGAAAATACTTTTTTTCCCCCCAAAATTATATAAAGGAGAGTACTGAAACAGTTAAATTAATACTGTTCTTTTAAACAACAGATAACCCAAGTACAAGCCCTATATGGGGTGTTTTTATTAGTAAAAGTATCTTCACAGTAGGTCAAGTCATCTATTTTAGCTTACTGTAGTTTGCTTGTCAATCATACTTTGGAAAACAATACTGTGAAAGGGAAATGATGGTGAAACAATTATTTTTTCTTCCATATTTATCAAGCAAATTTACTTACAGGCAGTATTTCATCAAATAAGCTCCATTAATATTAACCATATAAATATATTTTGAAAATCAAGGGGAACAGAGCACACAGCAGGCTACAATAACTGAATTACCTTTGTCTTTTCACCAATAACATTTCTCTCCAGTTCAGCTATTTTTCTGTTTAGATGATCCAATATTTCCTTCTCTTTCAGCAGCTCTGTTGTTTCAGATTTCTGTTCCCCATCCAAAAGGGCACATTCCATATCCAACTAGGAACACAAAACATCTTTCAGAAGCAGTCCAGATTCAGAAGAAATCTTGATACACATTATTTTCAGGGGGAAGGGGAATGAGTTGGTTCACAAGAGAGAAATATTTTTTTAAAAGGGGAGGGGAAAAAAACAACCCCGTAAGTTTTTCTGCCACAAAAGTTAAAAAGAGGTCACAGATTTGAGAAAAAGTAAAATTGCAACATAAAGTACTGCAAAATAAAGTCCAAACCAACTTTAGCTTGAAGATTCTTTTTTCCAAAACTTTTTGTTTTCTAACTCTTCTCTGTGCTTCCTCCTGTTATGATCCTGTCTCTGTGCCCAGGCTCTGTAGGAAACCCTTCTGGAACAGCTGTTTCTTTCCTGTTGCTGATAATTGGAGCAGGCACAACCCAAATGCCTGGCCAGCTTAGTTTGCAACTGTGAGATTCCAGAAGCCAACAGGGTGCCAACCTACCCTTTCCACTGTAAAGCCAAGGAGGATTGAAAGGAAGTTGTCTCACTTCCTTTCTCTTTAAACAGTCACAGGAGATACCACCATAAAACTCCCAAGTGACACAAGGTATTTGGATTAACTGCGTGACCATTATAACAGGCAAGATTGTTCCAATTCCACTTCAGAGTGTAATGGTTACAGCTGGGAAAGGCTAATCCAAGCATCATAAGCATCCCCTAGCTGGAGAAAAATACCCTTCATAGCAGGAGACTGCCAGGTTTGTGATTCTGGTGAAAAAGCATATGAAGGCTACACACATCCACAAACTCCCTCATGTTGTACTTGCTGAACCCATCAGACTTCTGCTACGTAGGCACAGGTAGCAGGCAAGGCATTGAAAACCAGAAACATGTTTTCATACCTCTCTTGAGGATTCATCCATCTGGTCATTTAAATCTTTGATCTTCTGCTCAAGTTCTTCCAAGTTATTCAGGATTACAATGCGTTCCTCCTCCAGTCGACCAAGCTCCTGCCTTCTCTGCTCTTCACTAGTGCATTCTGGTATCTGCAGCTGTACATCACAAGAGGTTCATTACAAAAAGAAGCAAACCGTCTTTTTTGCCCCCTTTCATATGGTTTTTATTTTAGACAAGTATGTTGGTTTTGAACCCATTACATATTTCCCATCTACTATATTGCTATTTCTATATTTAGGAGGTGTACAAGAGAAACAAACATGATACTTTACTTCCAGGCATTGGAAATAAATACTATACTGAACAGTAAATACTATTCATTCTAAAGGAACTACTAAAACTTAACCTTTGAGAATACTTTATATTCTGTGATGTTGAGTTGTGAAAATCCAAATTTTCACTTATAAGAATAACACAGACAGATGAAGATGCTTTTTATGTAGATTTCAGCTGTTCATTTAATACAGGCCAGGAGGTAGGATAGGACATTTTTGTAAGCAGCCATTAAGCTGGGTGGCTTCTGTAAAATAAGGACAAAAGTTGGTTCCATCTCCCCAGGTAGCACTGAGGAAGTGGCACCTTAATGCTCCTCTTTTTGTTGCCATTTCCTTACTAGATAACCTATGTCAAGAATTAAACAAGATTATGAAGAAAATACCTGTGATCTTACACCATCCAACACTACATCAAGCAGTACTGAGTTTGAAAAGCATTCTTCACGTATGACCCCAGGGGTTTGCAATCCACTTGCTCTGAGAAGGCTGCTGGGTCATTACCCCAACCAGGATTAGAGGTGGGCTGCTTGCAGGGCTTCACAGCCTCGCTCAAGAGAGACTCAGTTCAGCTACTGAATGGCTACTCTGAGAGCAGGACTTTTATCCTGAACAAATCTGAGCTCAGTATTTAAAAACGAGCTGCACTTCATTAACGCAGTGGATTGCTGGTGCTTTTCTCAGGGCTTAACAGAACCCCCTTTAAAATGAATGAATGAATGAATGAATGAATGGTATTCCTTGATTTAGCAATAGTAGTCCTAGCAGCAGAGCCTCTTTTTGTCCTGTCTCCTGTTTGGATAATGCTGACATAACATCTTTGATTTCAACTTCCTAATGAGGATTTTAAATAGGATCTCTGACTTGCATGAAGAAAGCAACAAACGGGAAAGAAATGCCAGACCACAACAATTGCAAGTGAAATGTGTTACCATCTTTTCAATGTGGAAAGACCAAGTCAAGCCATAATGGCATGTTTCTGTTCAACACAATTTCACACCAGAAGACTCAGAAGACAGATCTCCAGAGAGATCACCCTTTGAAAATGAAAATGTGTTACTATCACACCTCTCTCAACTTCTACACACACACTACTGACTCTCAAGTTGTGAGTGTAGCAGAGGTTAAATACAATTCACCTGAGGCATATCACCACGCTGAAGATCATGCAGTGTGTAGATAACAGCAAATAGAAGAGACAAAGTATTTTGAAGGTATGAACTTGTTAAACAGAAACTTGCTTTTATGGCTTTGCTTGGTCTCATTTCACTCCTGACTCCAGCTCTTCAGTCCAGTTATTTAACACACTGCCTACCACTGGGATTTGCTACACCGGGAGGAGGCTGCTACTGCACTGGCACAGAAATGGTTAGGAATGATGGTAGCTCCTTTATTAAAGGACAACTTTCTTTTGGCAATGAAACAGCAGTGAGAAGCACACAAGAAAGGAGGTGCAGCTTATTAAAAGCAGCAGTTGGGTTGGAGGGGCAGAAGGCTCGCTGCCACTGCCTCATCCCCAAGAGACAACATCTGATCTGGCAAGTGGCTCAGGTCCAATCCCAGGAAAGACACAGGACAGTAAATTTGGCTCAGGCAACTCCTCCTCACCTTCCATGTGAGTGTGAGAAAACATACTCCTCTTACAAGAGCCTCAGACTGGGAGAAAACAGCAAAGCATCTCTTCTACATCTCAGCAGGATGATAAGCAGAGTTCTGTAAACCTTACTTAAGTAGTTATAATTGCTCAAGCAAATCTTTCTCCCTTGGAAGACCTTAAAACTCTTCCTGAACAGTACATCTCACTGAAAAACCAAACCAACTTCCAGTACCAATGAGCTTCCACAAGATATGGAATAATCCTTTGCTGGCTGCCACATTTTGCTGGCTGTATTTTCTACATTTGATGGCTTATAAAGGGTTATGAGTTCTGAGATTAATTCTAAGCCAGCCTAACTGTGGCCCTTGCCAACTCCTAGAGGAGGATTTCAAACCTGGATTCCACTACGGAGCATTACCTTTGGTGTGATGCTCAGGTAGGATGACTCGGGGGCGTCCTTCAGGAAGGTGGGAGCAGCAAAAGGAGGAGGTTTGGTGCCCTCCCCGAAGTGCTCCTCAGCCCTCAGCCCCCGCGGGGGCAGGTAAGCAGCAGTGCCACGGCTGTGGCCGCTCAGCTCCGAGAAATCCGAATCGCTGGCGGAGGATTTCAAGTGGCTCCTGAACCTCGTTTCCAAATTCATCTGGGAGTCTTCGAACACGGAATCCTCATCAGAGAGTTGGAGTTTTTCGAGCTCTTTGTTAATTTTTTGAACATCGGCAACCGTGGTAGCCGCAGCGGGGTCGCTGTCGGATTTGGAGTATTCCGCGCACAGATTGAGGATTGTCTCCAGCCGCTGTCGTTCCTGGTGCAGGAAAAGATCATAGCACTGAGTGTCACATCTGAGCTAAAGTAAAGATGAAGTTACAAAAGTCTGCTGGGCTTTTTTGTTTTATTTAGGTTAGGGTTTTGTTTGGCTGTTGCTTTGGGTTTGTTTTTTTATTTTAGAGTGAAGGATTAAAGTCCATGTGAAATCCATCTACCACTTAGAGATAATAAACTGCAATAAATAAATTACAGTGCAAGATGAAGAAAAAAAAAATAAAGTGAAAGAAGATTTTACCAATATTAAAAATTTCTACATTGGAAAAATAAATAAGTGTTAGTACATCTTATTTAACTAACTATTAATTTCTGTGAAATGTGCTTTCAAATTTTTATTGGTGTTTCTGTGTCTACACCCCATTTGTATGTACACACATACAGTGATCTCACTACGTAAATCACTAATTATTTCACTTCACACTTACGCTATATTCCTACCAAGCTGCAAAATATTGCACAGATTTTCCATGAACTCACACGTTTTTAGATTTTTCCATTTTGTTAACTGTGATTCCTCCTTTTGAAAGAATTAGTCCACATTTTGAAAAACACAGTTTTAGGAGCATTAGAAGAAAGAAAAAAAGAGGCATCACGTGTAAAATACAACATCTGCCACATGCACAGAAGTGGAGGAAATCTTTATTTCCCAGTTTACTCAAATTCCCTATGGATTCATACCAATAGTTCAAACTTCAGACTCAGAGCAGCTATGCCATTTTGACTTGATATGCCTCAAGTTGTGAAAAACATTTAATTTCTGAAGGATTTCTAGATCTCTACAATACCTTTTATCAACTCTTAGCAAGTTATATTTGTTTTATTTTACTGTACGCATAGCTTGTGGTAACTTCTATTTCGGATGGATTTTTTTATATTTAAGAGGATTCAGATGGATTTTTTTATATTTAAAATGAAAGACCTAATTTTTAAGAGGTACAGCATTTATGTAATTTCATGTTACTTTTGTTAAAGAAAAAAAAAATTGCTTACCATAAATCTATGGAAAAATTTGCCGGAAAAGAGACCACTGTGAGAGTTCCATGCTTGACATTAGTATCAGCACTAATGATCTATTTCTGATTTCTAGGAAATCCTTCTAACAGCAGTATTTAAAAAGAAAGCCAAAAAACCCAACGTGCTCAGCCTCCCTCCCCAGGAACCACCACAGATTTGCTTTCCCAGCTCTCCCTGGCATTACATTTGCAAGGAGGATTTGCACGGCAGCTACCCCAACACTTCCCATGCCCAACAGCAAGGATCAAGCAAAACAGGGCAGGCAATGCACTGCCTGAGCTTTTCCTGCAGTGAGCCACTGCATTGCATGAAAATTCAACCCTGGTTACAGGCACCCAGAGTTTTTTGGGGCTACTGAGAGATTACCTGGCTGTACGCACCACACGTGCACATCACCCGCAATTCAGAGCTCTGAGCTGGAGAACCTGTCTGAACCCAGCCCTTTCCAAGCACAACCCAAACAAGAGAGTGCTTTTGCCTTTGGGTGGCTTGTTCCCAGGTTCCCAGTGCAGCTTTCCTCAGAATCCTCCTCCTGGAACGAGATGAGCCCGGGGCAGCAACTGCAAACTTCTGTTTTCCACGAAATAGCTCCAGCAGATTCTCAGCCATCCTTCAACCCCAAATGGTCGACATAATTACACCTCTCCAAAGCCTTCTTCCCTCCAGGAAACTACTGCCAGACCCTATAAGCCTCTTTCTTCCCTTACTCTTCCAGCACTGCTCTCCTCCCTCTTACTAAGAGTTTTGGCCAGGCAAGCCAATTCCTAAAGCCCAGCGCTTGCTGGCTGGGACAGGCAGTAATTATGCAGCTCTCCCTGTTGTGACAGCATCAGGCCTGACCTAATGGTTATAGATGGGAAACACCAGGACACAGGGAGGTCCCACCCCTCCTGCAACAACAGGCTGTATATCAGGTAACCCCAGCCAAGCTTCCATCCCTTGGGCAAGAATAGGAAACAACAAATTTCAAAGCAGGGCCACTGCTCATTCCAGCCTAAGCGCCCAGGTGAGGGGCTCTGGCAGCAAACCAGCCCTTTGCTGAGCAGTCAGGAAAAATAGGGATTATTTTTTCCCCCCCCTGTCAATTCTCAGTTGCTCAGAAGAAGCTTAAAATCTGCAGGAAAACCAGTCTTCAAAAAATTCCTGATGAGCTTTCAGATACATTACAGAAATACTGATATTTCTCACTTCTATTTTGACATGTGCTGGGAGGCTTATGGACAGGAAGCTCTGTGGTTATTTTATACACTCTATTCTCATCATTTCATCTCAGCCAGCTCATTCCAGCTCCAGCACACCTGCATGTAACTGTTTCCAGAATGATTTTCTCAGTGAAGAAGCAAGCTAGGAAAGCACCCTTGCAATGAAGAACACAGAATGAGCAGCACATGGAAAATCCAGTCAACAATTTTGCAAGAGATACCACACAAGTTATTTGTGGTACTGAACACAGCAGAGGTGGAAAAAAAATAGGTATGTAAAAAGCAGGAAATGGACTTAAAATTGGTTCTGGTTGGAAGGGGGTAGGTGTTTCCCCATAAAATGTCATTTCTAACTAATTTAAACATCTCCATGTATTTTCTGTAATTCTCTTACCCACTACAAAAGGGGTAACAAGTGTTGTGCACTTTCTGCTGGAGCAGCTTCACTACTCCTGGCTTTGAGAAAGCTACATATCACCTATGCTTGGCTGCAAATTTAAATGCTGAAGGACAAGGGTGGGATAAGGAGATAAGAACCCTCTTTTGCTATTGATTAACAATGACATTAATGGATTGATACACTGTAAAAAAAATTCCAAAATATCAGCGATAAATATCCCACACTTTTAACAGCAACCATGTGGTGATCCCTAGATTTGTTAATCTGCTACATATCACATTTATGAATTTTACAAATGTGTAGAAGTGCTGCTATATCTGGATATCATGGCAAGCCTTGGTTAATCAGCTGTGGCAAGCAGGAAGCCACCAGGTGCCACCAGGAACTGGATAACTCAAATTTCATTAAAAATACATATGCAGTCAGAGTATGCTTTGTGACAAAGACTAACGTGAATTATGGCTAGTCCATGCAGACAGGTTTCCTTTGCCTGAAGAAGCTGGTGCACTTTTCAGCTGCCAAAGAACAATATTCCCTACTGTTGCCCAGACAGGCAAACCATCACCTTCTCAGCAAAATCTAGGAACAGTAGCTAGTCAAAAAGTATAGTGGGGAGAGCTGCAAAAGCGCCCCAAACTTGCTTTCTTACATGTACATTCACTGTATTTCTAAGGAGCTTATTTCAATTATAAACTTGAAATGGGATTGAGAACAGTTCCTTCCCTCCAGTTTGCACCAGTTTCTCACTCCAGACTAGTTTGTGTTCTCATTGCCAGTCCCTGTTTTGCTATAGCTAAGTGCTTCAGCCAAAATAGTTTCATTTCATTTTCCCTTTGCATAAGCACATCTTACTAAATTGCAAGGCATCAATGCAAACCAGGCACGGGGATATTCTGTACTATTCCCTACTTCTGAATAAATGAATGAAATTCAGTGTTCTTCTGACTGTGACAAAGTGGACTATGGAACAAGCCCCTTGAATTTTATTACTGCTCATTCAGGCACTGAAAACGTGAAACCTCTCCCAGTACAAATCCTGGGTCTACTAAAACTTCATTAACAATGTTTATGTATGTTCACATATGTCTGTATCCCCACAGACAGCGGGCCAATGGAAGGCATCATGAACCTACTGCACATCTAATTTTTAGGTACCTACCACCATCTAGAGGAAATACATTGTACTGCCTAAAGACTAGCACTGAAAACTTTAGTGCTATTTAAACAAGTAGCTATCAAAGAAAACAGATGGCCCTTAATATCTATTCAACTATGTTGCCTGTGCAGTTCCACTCCCAACCACCCCATCAGCTGAAGAAAAACAGCCCCTTTTAGTTCCAGCAGCTACAATTGGGCTTTCATCTCAGGGAAAAAAAATAGTGAGAATTCCTCTTTAAATAATAATTTAAAAAAAAGAGCACTAACTGAATCACATGGGACATTCTTAGTTCACAGCAGGAGCTTTCTCCCTTGTTTATAAGGCTCCTGGGCTAGTGTCAGCAATAGCTACTGCAGCTTGTGCTTGTGTACAGCTCATATAAACATGCCTGTGCCAGGATGGATGTCCGGTCAGCTGGGCTGGGGAGGAAGCAGCAGCAGTCCTGACCCTGCTGCCTGTGCCAGCAGCAGCCCTGGCTGCCCCCCCTGCTCCATCAGCCCCCAGCACCAGCCCCAGGGGATGGCAGGAGTCAGAGCCAGCTCCCCCTGCTCCACAAGCCACAAAGGAACAGGCTGGCAAAGCAGAAGTGGCACCAGACTTCAGCTAATTTATGTGAACCCAGCCACAGACAGCAGATCTAAAGAAGTAGATAAGGAAAACCACCAAATCCTACACAAGTACTTACGTGTCTTTCGTCTTTGGTGCACAGGAACAAATTAAAACTTGGACTTTTAAATAATTTAAAAAATCAACCTGGATATTTTTACTATTTATACTTTTTTTTTTTTAAATTTGGTTATTTCTTTGGGCAACCACGGCAGATCATTTGGTTTCGCATGCAGGCTGCAGCAGCAGCTCTAAGTGCAAACTTCCAGAGGAACCTCTGACACTTAAAAGCAAACTAAACACATGTAAAACTCATAGAATAACTTATATGTAAAAGAAAAAGTAAACAAGTGAAAATAAACAGAAGAGTTCAAGGGCAGATACTAGGTCAGATTGCAATGAGTGCATGGATTTTACTACAAAAAAACATCAGCTATCAAATAGGACACTTTCAAGCCACTCTGTGCCAGCAGAATAGCTACAGGGGCAGTGCTGGTGCAAAGAAAGACACTCTCCACTTCTTATCTGGGCCACAGAGCAGTCTAGTCCTCTAAAAAAGGGTGTTATTTTTCTGATGGATTTATTTGAGTATTCCTACACTGTTCTCCCTATTGTGCTTCAAAAACCCGGTAGGGAAAATCCTGACACTTGTGCACAGAGAGACTAAATTTCCCCTGCTATTTACCCACCAGCTACTCAGCCTGGGCTTTTACACAGTACTGAAAGCTCAGAGCACAGAGTTTTGATATCCATGAGTGCTTCTTTAGTTGGGGTTTTTTATTCACACCTTCCCCAACCCCATAAAAAAAGAGAGACCTGAGCAGACATGGATCCTTTGCCCATGTCAGTACACAGGGGCAAACAAAATTGTTCTTTGGAAGCACTACCTGGATATATCAAGACTTTGTTTGGACAGATTCTTGACTATCCTTTTGGACAGAAGGACGAAGTAAAATAACACCAGAACAGGACACACCCTTAATATACAAAGAACTGATGTGTGGATTTTTTAATATATATCTTTCTGCTTCTCAGAGCTCTAGAAACCTGCTTATGGCATTTTTCAGACTCTCAAACCTTTGGAAGGAGGTGTTGTCCTGATATTTTGATATTTTGCTCTTCTATCTGATAGCTCTGGCAAATGGAGAATGAAGCAGATATGGAGCAGTATCTGAGTATAAGATTAACTCAAGTAGGAGGAAAATCCTTCATATTCAAATATGCAACACACAAAACATCATCTTGTTTTCAAAAGCTTTGGAAAAACAGTAAGCAAATTCACTTTTTGAAGAATTGGGACTTAAAGGATGTATTGTTGAGCAAGAAGAAATACTGAGGGGTGGGAATGTAGCCATTTCATCCAAATATAAAACCAGAATGATTATCAGCATCACTGAATACTGAAACAATCCATAATCTTTCATCCCTCACTACAAATAATAGTTAAAACAAAACAAAACAAACAAAAAAGGGCTGTTCTCTTTGAAATACAAATACGTTGCTTTTATGACTGATTATCTCAGGTTTTACAGCATGACTGACTGCAAAACCTTCTGATAAGAAGCAAAGAAGCAATCACCATTGCACACACAACACACCAGGACTAGGGAGAAGATTACTGAAACAAGCAGAGGAATGGCAGGACAAAGGCAGTGGGAAGAGGGAGAAACATGTTTCCAAAACCTTTGTCCTAAGCCAGCCAGCCATTTCACTCACAGCTGCTCCTTCTTGCCCTGGAGAACCCAGTCCCTGCTCCTGAGAAGCTGCAGCTTCAAGGGGAGCCACAAGAGGTTTTGGGGAGCAAAGCAGGGCAGGGGTGGACTTGCCCTGACACTCATGGAGTAGGGAGGGGGCTCACACCACAGCCTTTGAGCAGGCAAAGACTTTTTCACATCTTGCAAACAACAGCGTGTATCTTACAAACTATGGTGATCAGTGGAATGGGGGGAAAAGGCAGACTCTGTCTGCGTCACAGCTCCTCACCAGCTTGCATCAAGGACATCAGGATGGGGAAGGGGGAGATATCTCACTGGGTTAGAGTTCTTCAGCCTGAACCTGCTCACTCGTGAGGTTCAAGATGGGAACTGTGGCCCTGCACAGGCACCAGGTCATTGACAGGTATCCCCTTCTCCCACATTCCCACTACCCCTGCATCCATCTTCCCCATGGTTTTTCACCTCCAGCCTGCCCAAAAAGTGAATTTTCCTGCAGGCTTGCTGTCTGCATGCAAACTATACAGGTTCAAGAGTATCCTATTGCCATTTTGCTCCAATTACAGAATCACAGAATAATGAGGTTGGAAGAGACCTCTAAGATCATCAAGTCCAACCTATGCCCTAACACCACAACTAGACTATCGCACCAAGTGCCAAGTCCAGTCTTTTTTTAAACATATCCAGAGATGGTGATTCCACCACCTCCCTAGGAAGACAATTCCAGTATTTTATTATTCTTTCAGTGAAAATTTTTTTCCTAATACCCAACCTAAACCTTCCCTGACGTAGCTTGAGATTGATTCATAAGATGTGAATTAAAGCACACAAATGTAAAATTAAGTGTCTCAAATTTAAGACTCAGGAGTACCAACTGGCCCATCTAATGACCTCTGTTTCTATGTGAATGATAAAATAATAGGATCAGAGAGTCCCAAAGCCACTTTGAAAAACCTTTGGAAGAGCTGTTAAGTGTTCTTCCAGAGACAGTTTCAATACAAAACTGTTTCAAACACCTCTGTGGGTTCTGAAGACCTTTTTTCTTTTCCTACCCACAAGTTGTTTCAGTATAAATAGATTATATTTTACTACCTAGATAATCCCAAGCTGAGGCAGTATGCACCGCTTTACACTGATTGAGACAAAGAGAGAAACTGCCCCCCTCTGCTACTCCCCATCTTGGGAGGGGGAGAAGCAAGGAGGAGTTCATTCTGTTTTAATGAACATTCTCAGAAGGAAAAAATGAAAATTAAGCAGAAAAAACTCTGCTGATGGCTGTTTAGCCCACACCAATATATACCCGACTCTGCAGCACACAAAGCTGAGCAGAATCTCTTTTTCTTTGCCCACTTACCACAAAACAGTGCCATCATCTAGAACAAAAAGTCCTGCAGGATCCCTGCAGTGTAATTCGTGGGTTTTATGCATGCAGACATTTTAACACAACCTGCAGGATAACTGAACACAATTTACATGGGTTCCAACATTTTTCCAGGGTGGCTGAATGGTACTGTCTATGCAAGCAGGACGCTTTGCAAGTGTCAGCTTCATGGACTGTGATAACAAACAAGGTATCTGGAGCAGGCCACATTTGAATTTCAAAACAGAGCAGCTTATTTTTTGCTGTACCTTTCTGATGGCTAGACCTGGGATGGGTGTTTTGCAAATGCTAAATATCAGAGATAATTAAGAGGAAGAGGAAAAAAAAATTACCAGTCGTTCCATCTCCTGCTCCCGAAGTCGCTCTTCCCTCTGCCTCCTGTGATAGTCCATGAGGTCTTCCCTCCCTGAAATGGAGCTAATGCTGCTCTTCCGCTCTCGCATGGGAGTCTGCAGAGAATTTGGTGTCTGTCTGTAACTTTCCAGATCTGGGTCATCAAGTTCCATGGAACTGGTGGAAAGGTTTCTTCGGGCAGAGAACGACCTGTCAAAATCCACCGGGGAGAAAGAACTACTGGGACTTGTTCCCGAGAGTCCAAGTCTATCAAAATCATCAGGGAGATATGGGGAAGAAGGTGCTAAAAGCATTTTTTTAGCAATACGAGGGCTTGGAGGAACACTAAGAGTTGAATTGACATAGGGATTACTCCTGGAGACAGAGTTTCCATGTGGTGAAACCCCTGAGCTGCAAGAAGAAAAATTCAGGTAATTATCAGCATCGAAGGCATTCTGAGGTAGATCTTTTTCTCCAAGTTTTTTCCTTTTACTATTACCCAGAGAGCTTCTGGGGGGCAAACTTAATGGCACCAGCTGGTTTTCTGTTGATTTATAAAGTCTGGGTAGGGAACGACTGTACATTCCCATATGACTTAGAGATCCACCAGAGTATTTCCTAGGCCGTGAGCCCAGAGTTTCCATCATCCCATCCTTGTACTTCACTGGCTTTATGTGAAGGGCCAGACTGTTTTCAGCATTCATTCTCCTGCCTTGCTTTGGGCTGGAAGGCATGCTGGCTGCCCCAGAATTGCTACCAGGTGAAAGCACCAGCTCATTCCCCGAGCTTCCATTCCACATAGTCAGAAGAGAGCCTGAGATCTTCTTGGACTCCAGCATTCCTGGGAAGTAGATGTTGTCATAAGATTTATTTCTCTGACTGTACTTTGAGTAGTGAAACTTATCCATGTGTCCAAGGGATTTTTCATTTTCTCTGCTGGCATGGATATCAAAATCTGTCCTTCCTGAACTATACCCGCTGAGGGATGGAGACATGCCTGATATGGAACCCAAATGCTTTACAGAGATGCTTTTCTCTGGAAGATATGGGCTTTCACAGGGGAACTGCTTTCCTCCTTGAATTTTGTTAATAGCGTGTGTATTTTTAACACTGGTTGAAGGATTAGGTTTAATTGGCATAGGTTGTGAAAGGGTTAAATAAGAGCCAGCATAGTCCCCATTTGTTTTAAATTTAAGAGTTGATGAATATTTCTTCGTGTTGAGGTTTTCCATAATATCCTGGAGACCATTTTCAAGGGAATTCACCACAGAACCCTTTCCCAAACTAGCATTTTGTAATTCCATCTGGTTTTGTGAGTGGCTATAGTCTGCCATAATCTTATTGGAATCTGTAAAGAAGACCAAACAAGAAAAAAAATTTAGCAAGCAAATAGCCTCTTGCATGTGCATGCCTGCAAAATAACGTGAACACTTTTTGCAATAATTACTGTGCTTGTAGTAAATGCGTCTCAGATCACTAAGCAGAGGAGATGAACAATTTTCCCATCTGTTTCTGCAAAAGATGGGAGACTGAAAAAGAAGGGGTAGAGGCACAAAACCATACCAAAATCAGCAACACAACTGGAGAGAGGTTAGACTCTTTCTTTGCTGTCCTATCCATTGCAGGATAGGACAGTGGATAATGGCTCAGCCTTTATAATCCTGAGCCTCTTGAGATATCCATGAAGTAAGGAAGAATTATTGTCCTCCAGACAGCAGAGTAAAGAATCCAACTCAGGTCTCCCAGGGCCAAAGAGATAAGGTAGTGATGTGGATCACCTCTTCCTTTAATCTGTGCAGCTGGTGCATCTGAGCCCCAGTACACCAGTGAACTCAATTTAAAGCTCAGTAGGAGTTTGTCACCTTTCTGCTTACTTTGTGATGGTCCTGTGAAGCTTAATGAGAAAGTAGAAAACCACAGCATGTTTTTGAAGGTGTTTCAGCTCATTGCTCTAAAAATACAAGACTGTAACTACATCTGCAAAGAGCACTTTGGTTAAAAGGTAACCTTAAGGAAGCAGAATGCTGGGTTGCATGACTTAATTCAAAACAACAAAACCACATGACTATTAAAAATGCTGCTGGGGGGAGAAGGTTACAGATTCTGATGATTTTGCAAAAATCCAATTTATACTCAGGAAGAGAGCACAGACCAAAAAAGACTTCACTGTGGTGGATGTTCAACAATTAATCAAGCTCTAACATACAGTTCTGAGCTCCACTTTGCCAAAAGCAAAGAAAGGAATTCAGCTCCTGACTGCCAGTTACTGTAGGAGATAAACAGGACCCCCAGCAGGTTTACACTTAGACCTCAGCTGATGTAGAAATGACACCACTGACATTTACAGCAGCTCCTGGTTTGTGCTAGTCTACACTTTGAACTAATAAAGCACTCTTGAGTGTCACTTACTGCAGTGCCAGCAAGTGCTGTTTCTGAAAATAAGGGTCAAATCTGGGATTTACTCTGGGCTCAGTTACATTTCACCTGTGACTTCAGCTTCCTCGTGAGAAACTGAATTTCAGCTTATCACTGGGTGAGAAAATCTAACGTGTAAAGTGTCCTTAACATCCTCAGAGGCAATACTTTAGTTCAAATACCCCTCCAGGCAATTATATGAGCTAAGAGACCTAATTTGGGACTCCTGTCTGCCGCCAGAGCTCACATGACCTGGTTTCATTGAGAATCACTAGGTGCAGATCTTGTGGAAGGTGGCAACGCATTCTTCACAGGGGTCCTGGTTTTTGGGAGCTTCCTTGCTGATAAGGCACAAAGCCATGGGAGCTTCCTTGCTGATAAGGCACAATGCCATGGAATTCACCCCTGTCCAGGGCATCAGCCCTGCTCTGCTGCCCAGGCTTCCCCTGCACCACCCAGGCGTGCAACTACAGCTTCTCCTCACTTATTGAGGAAAAAAGCCAAGTTTGAGAACAAGGGTAACCATCACTACTAATGGAATTGAGTAGACAGAAGATAATCCCAGCATTAGGGGATACAAACAAAAAAAATCAAAGTAAAGTACAACACCTTCTTGACCACTGCTGGTTAAGCAGTTGTTAATTACAAGCTGTGGTAGCGACCAAAAGCATTAACTTGCACCTTCAAAACCAAACCTCAAGTCTATCACTACACTGAATTTAATATTTTTATACTGGCTGTAATAATGGGATTTATATTATATTTATAATTTTAACACACTTATGATGATACAACTGTCTAAGCTGCCTTTGGACCAGTGAGCTCACAGAGTCCTCCATCACACCATCACCACCGTGAGCAGTGAAACTGGAGTTTCTTATATTGTGATATTTTACTTGACATTTTTTAGCTATTTTCATAAGTTTTGATAACAGCAATGATGGAGTTCAATTGAACAAAAGGATAAATGTGACCCAAATTCAAAAGAGCTCTTGTCAGGACAAGAAAACATCATCTGGATAAATCAAGCATTCATCGTATTAGTGATGTTTTAGGGAAAAAGAATAAGATCTAGAAGTTATTTAGGAGCCCAAATGTAAAGCACAATGTATTTGCCTTTAATACTTAACCTTTCATTGTGGAACTACCCTAATTTCCATCTGAGTCTCTCTTTCTTCTCCCCTTTTCCAAATCTCTCTTAAAACTGAAATCTAATTTAATATGAAAATTGTACTGTCCAAACCTTAACTAACATAGCTAAGTTCAAATATTTTTGCATAAATTTCACTGGCTCCTCTATAAATAGCTTGGCAGACATATTAATGGGACATTAATAATTGTTCATTACTCCCTTGCAACAGCATTAGGACACATTTAATCCTTCAAAGACTGGATGCTTTTGCCAAAAAACAAGTTAGCTCATGGAAACTTTCATGCCTGTTCACCACAGCAATGAAGGGTTCATTGTACTTGAAATCCAAGCAAGTACAGTAAGAAAAGGTCACGATACCTTCATGCAGCCACTCCAGATCAGCTTTTCTCTACTATCCCTTATGCCAGTTCTTCTGTTTTTGCTTCCAGTGCCCACAGTCATACAGTTAAATCCCAAATGGACGATGGCACACATTTAAATAAATCACAGCTGCAGATCTTGTTTGTTTTGTTTATTTTTAGGGTAATGTTTGAGTAGAAACTTGATGAATATGCCAGGATGTGTTACACATCCTGGCTGATGCTGTCTTTGCATGCAGCTACAGAGACTGAGGATGGGAGATTCAGCTTGTGATGTGCCCTGAACCCATCCTGCCTCCAGGTCAGACCCAGCTTTCATGCTCAGCACAAGGGTCTTCTGTTTAGCAAACTATTTGCTGCCTGGAGCTAGAAGGAAATTCTTCCATTTAAAAAAAAAAAATTATTTTATTTTCCCTCCCTTATTCCTTTTCTTCCTTTCCCGAGTTGTTTAGCTGGGGGTCACTGATATCTCTTCCAGACAGGCTTTAAAGTGATGGGGGAGGGTTGGCTGTCTGCAGCATATCCAGCTGTGGCCTTGTTCTGCCTGGTAAATGGAGTTAGACATGGAATAAGAACAGAGCACTGATCTTATCCATGCATCAGGAAGGAGAATTAAAGGGCCAAAGTCAATTAAAAATTCTGAAGGATCTCAGTGCATTACAAATAAATCTGATTTTAATTGATTACCTGATCCAACATTCTGGAAGGAGGAGAGGTTACTTCTGTTTGGCATCATATTTCTCTTCTATGGGATGGTTAAAATGCCACTAATTTGAGTGAACCACATAAATTTTGACCTGCAAATAAAGGAAAAAAGGAAAAAAAAAAAAGACATCATGTTAAGAATTGTATCCTGGGAACATTTTTTGAGTGCATAATATAGAAGACAATTGGCTTTTCTTTTAGTAAAATTTGCAGAGACAGCTCAAAGAGAAATATGTTAAAAGATACTTGGAAAGGACACTCCACGTTTAATATGGTGACTGTGGAAAAAAAAAAAAAAAGTGCCAAACCTGTCTGCAGCTGGTTTATCCTTTTAAAATTACATATAGTTATTTTAATAACAAGCCATTATCTATGATTCTGACTTGGTACAGGCAGTTACTAGCCACAGTACCTGAGTTTTGTCTGTAATCCTGTGGCTTCCTTAAGAAATCACTAATAAGGTTGCACTTCACTGCTGAAGACTTTATTTGGAAAGCCCACAGCCCAGGTTCAGCCCACGCAACACCAGCATCCTGCAATCATGAATAAACCTATGCAAAACCAGGTATGTGAGCCAAAACATAGAAAATGTTTTGGCATGCAATGATTTCTGAGTTTCCAAAGAAGCCAGACTAGGAATGCAAAGGGAAACTTGAAAGTTTGTTTAACAGCAAATTTGAAAATTGATATGGCTACAAAAAAGATTTGGTTTAAAAGAAATGCCACAATTGAATCCCAGCCACTTAAAACTAAAATTAAATCTAAATCCAAATAGAAGATCTCTAGTGAGTTGCTTAATTTTTTTTTTACACATCTGTTTTTAAAAGAAAAAAAAAATTTAATTGCATCAAGTGACAAAATTAATGGTGACCATCTGTAGGTCCTCTGGGCTCAGCTCTGGACAAGCAAATAGAAAAGTGTCAGAAAAACAAGTAAAGAATGGAGACAGATGTCTGGGCTGTCTAGAAACAAGCCACCTATTTAATTAACTGCAGTCATCACAGCCCCAAGGTTGCAGGCTGTGGTGCACAGACTCTCTGTGCCACCCTTTTTCATGTTATTCTCCTGGGAGGACAGGCCTGGGAGAAGGGAGCTGGCTGCTGATCCTTTCCCTCTGTTCCCCCAGGAACACCCCTGTGCTGGCCTCACTTTGCAGTGCTTTTTCTTTCTCTCTACAGGTCATTTCCCAGTCCCAAGGCAAGTTTTAACCCCACTGTGCATCTTGCCCCTCACAGCAAGATGCCATCCCATCATCCTGGAGGGATCACCCACATGTCCAGGCTCCCAGCACAACACTGAAATTCTCCAGAGCAGCTGATGGGGAAGAACCTGGGCAGCAAAGACCTTTTCAACCCAATTGTCATCCTCAAAAGGTTATTTTATTGACATGAAACACCCTTTTAACCTCATTTGTCGTCCAACCCATGGACAGACCCCTTCCCTACTCGTCTGCAGACCAAACACTGAAGGATCAGGACACAAATCCAGTTAATACTGCCACTGTGTTGACACCTTGGCATAATGCTTGTGTTATCTCTGTTAAAAATACTGCACTTTGTGCTCTGAGGTACCCAGAAAATAAGCAAAAATTTAATTTTTCAGGCCACGTTCAACTCAACACAAAAAACTAGTGACACTCAACATTTCACAGTTGTCTGCAGTGAAGATGTCAGTGTATCACTGAACAGAAAAACAAAACAGGGACAATTTGGAATTAGAAGACAGAACAAAGGGTTGGTTAAAAAAACACAAAGAGTAATTATATTTTCTGTGTCTCTAATATTACTGATTTATGGTAAAGATCACCAAAAACCTCATCCTTCCTATCTTGTGAGGTGAGAGCTACCACTTAATCAATGTGACAAACATTAAGGAGAGCACAGCTGAAAGGGAAGGGTTTCTATGCAATTAAAAATTCAATCTTTTATTCAGTTTGGTGAATACTTGGGTTTTCTAATAACCTTTTTTAAAGTTAAATATTTATATGGTTTCATTTCAGGTTTGAGAACTTATTACACATCTCCTTTCCTAGAGGATGAGAGATCAGAGAAGTCACCACTTAATAATAAGTGGATTTGAAGGGGAAAAGAACTTTTTAAAAAACTTTCCACTGTGAGAAAAACCAAGAAACAATCAATGAATTAACGAGCTAATGTAACAAACAGCTCAAAATCCACAGTATATCTGCTCTCATGAAATCATATTCCTTCAGATGAGGTTATGCAGGGCCTCCAGTAAGGCTGACTCTCGTTACAGAGCACATGCCACACTCTGCCTTGTCTGGAATGAAGCAAAATTATTTCATCTGGGATTTATAAAGTCATCTGAAGTGAATGTATACAGCATTACCAATCATGTTTCATCTCTACAGAGCCCAGGCCAAATTAAGTTTTGTTTCACTAACGACCAGAAGAAACAGTGATTCACAACTCAAGCAGAGAGTCAAACAAAGGATTCAAATTTTAAGATATTATAACACTGGGTGGCTTTACAGTCAGAACTCCTTTCCCTTGTGCAGTGGTTTAACCCCAGCTGGTAACTCCAGCCCCCCAGTTGCTTGCTAACCCCCACCCAGGATGAGAGAGAGAATCATAAAAGAGGGAAAACATGTATTAAATTAATGACAGTTGCATAGATAAAGCAAAAGTCATGTACAAAGCAAAGAAAAATAAGGAATTAACCCCCTAGGAAAGCAATGTTCCATCACTCCGAATATTTGAGACCCTTTTTCCTTCTTCTGCCAGCTTTATATGCTGATTATGATGCCATAGGATGTGGGATATGTCTTGGGCCAGCTGTCCTGGCTGTGTCCCCTTCAAACTGGCGTGGTGTAGGAAGGCAAACAGTCCTTGACTCAACAGAAACACGACATAGCAACCACTGAAAACATCAGTGTGTTATCAAAATTATTCTCATCCTAAACCCAAAACACAATGCTCTAGCAGCTAGCAGGAAGAAATGAACTGTACCCCAGCCAAAACCAGGACACTTCAGTGTAGGAGCCAAAAGCTGCAGCTCCACCAAGTCACAAGTTCACTACCTGTGTACACAGCACTTCCCAGCATTTCATCCCTAGATTTAGGGAGTTTTCCCAGCTTCTCACCTATTCTTTACTTCTGCCTGGGCTGATACCCACCTCCCTTTAGCAGAGTCTGCTCTGGCACCACTCTGCTCTTATGCCACCAGTCAGGAGGGCTGCAGTGCCTCAGGCATCACCCAGGCCCTTCTCTGCCTGATAATAAACACTTTTAAACAAAACTCTCCAACATGGCCATCTATCTTTCAAGGCTGTTCTGCTCCTCATTGTTTTTCCATTTTCAGTTTCTCGCTGAATATTAGCAGTGGCTCCCTACAGCTCCTGGCACCTCTGCCATCCCTGACATTTCTGTTCAGAAACTCCTACAGCAGTGTATTGCCACTCTTGGAAAACAGATGAAACCCCAGCTGATGGAGGGTGAGGACAAAAGCCCATCACTGGCACCGCCTGCACATCATTAAGAATTTCATTTGTTCTGCAACAAGATCTTCAAATTATTAGGGCCTGTTTCAACTATTCCAATAAAAGACACACTGTTTTGGAAACAAGAAAGCCTCTCGAATTTTCACACTCTGAACTGAGTGCTGATGGCTTCAGTGTCTGGAGATTTTGTTTTCCCACAGTATAGCACACCTACGTGCATAAACAGACTGTTCCATCAGCAAGCTCATTTACCTTTTCCCTGCTTAATCTGAGGACAACGTGCTTACTCCTGATTAAATCAAACCTATTTTTATTCCTGATTTACTCTGCTTATTTACAAACAAAAGTCATGATAGGCTCAATCTGATGGCAAAGTAAAACTCGCTGGAATCTGTTTACCTCCGAAACATGTGAAAATCCACCTTTCCCCAAGCCCACTGTCATACTAAAACAATATATGCACAGAAAGGTACCTGCATAATTTGGTGGAGATTCTGTAGCCAAGAATGGACACATCCTTAGGAGACAGCAAAGTCATCTCTGCCAAGAATTGCACAACTCAGCAAGGCTGTGATCTAAAAGTTGCCTTAAACATCCTTCTTCATTTCCTCCTCTTCCTCCCCCACAACATAATACACTAGACCCCAAACTACACCTAATTTCTTGCCAGTATAGTCCTGAAATCTGTTCAGTCCCTGTCTTTTCAGGATATAAATCCTGCAACACATAGGTCCTTGCATGCAAGTAAGCATAAGGTCTGGTTACAGGCAGAGTGTTTTAGTTCCTAAAACTCACAGCTTGGCACCTTCAGCAACACTAAATAAATTAAAAGTCAAGTATCTGTGAATCATATTTGACTAAGTCACTCCCTTGAAATCCGGCAGGTTTCCGATGTGGAAAAGGGAGTGGCAGAGGAAGTCACTCTTATGGCTTACCTCTTCCTCTGAGAAATTATCAAACAGTGCAAAGAAAACACCCTGAGTAACATTATCCCACTCATAAACCACATATATTTTACTGTAATAACCCACCCGACTACTCCAAAAATTGCACTTAAATATGACATTTTTAATTACTCTGCCTTACTGTTAAAACATGATTCTGTCCTATTTGATAAGGATTGATGTTGCAGGCATTGCCACATCAATTGCTCTTTCCAATAGATGGACATAATCATTTTAATCAGGTCAGGACAGCTGACAATTTTTAATGCACATCAAAAATGAAAACATTCATTACCACGTAAACACTACAGCTGGGTGACTACAAACTGAGGGTCGAGCCACTGACATGTGAGACACAAATAAAAATGCTGGGGAAAATGCTGAAGCTTTTTAACTTTTGTGCCATAACTGCTACTCTTACCTGAAACTGAAACTGTTAAAGCACTGATCTCAGTGAATCTAAAGTAATTCCTGTGCATTTGCTAAGACAAGATACTAGACCAGCTACTCAAACAGCATTACTTTAGTAGATAACACTGCCCCTCCTTACCTTAGAGTCACACTAAGCACTGTTTCATCTGGAGTAGCTCACTGAGATAAGC